>NW_026294551.1:85205559-85632227 GCF_007827085.1 Peromyscus californicus insignis | reverse complement strand
ACAAATATGGGCATTTAACTGTGGGTCACGTGGTGTGAGCATAATCCCATGTCATTGCTAGTTCTAAATTTCCCACATGGACATATTTAAAAATTATAATTGACATTTAAGTCTGTGGAATGAGGTTAGTGTGTATGTTAAATGGGATGGTGCTTGGGTCAGATGGAAGCACTGTTTTTTTCCTTACTTGGGCAATTGAGTCTGCCATTGTTATTACTACAATGATCATGATTTACTATTAAAATGTGCTATAAAGAGAAAAGCATTCTCTTTCTTTGGATGTGATCGCCTCTGACAAAATCATCACAACATGAAAAGAAGTCACAAAATCCAACCATTTCTCAAAAAGACAAGGACACTTAGATAAATAAACTATAAATGAAGGTCCAACAAGATCTGGATTAATGTCGCAAACATGATTTTCACTGGCAGAGAAAGGAAGGCATTCCCAGGCTAAATCCCAGAAGGGAGGGATCAAAGGAGACAAAATGCAAAGCACGTTCTCAGCAAAGAATAACCAGAAAACAATTCAGTATGGAAAGTCCGATGGAATAACAAAGCCTTGAGGGCCAAGGTAAGGCTTTTAGACTTGCCCCAGATACCGGATACGGTGTGAAAGCCTCAGGCAGGGGCTTTGAGTGATGGAGACAGGGAAAATCAACCTGGTATCAGCACAAAAAGAGATGGGAATGAGAGAGGACAAGTGAGAGAAGAAGAAAGGTGGGATGTGAACAGGACATGGCAGACAAGCAATGTAGCAAGAACTCACGAAAGGGTGAGAGGGAAGGAAAGGGAGCCGAATCCAGAGGGTGGAGAGATACCTGGAGAAAGATGGGCTGTCCCTGACAAGGTGACAGCTAGTGGAGAACTCTGTCCCCCCACCGCTCCTGAGGAAAGTGGACTGAGCCCAACCCGCATTGCCGTCAGCTTTGGCTTTTTTGAGCCCCTGCCAAGGGTGTATTTTTCTCTTGCTCCAGCCCCTGCCACGGCACTTCATTACTTTACCTACTCCACTAGAGCCATTTGAGCTATCTGTAGCTCCACTGCCACATGATTTCCAAGGTAAAACCCTGGAGCAAAGCAATCAGGCAAGAGATCCCTCTTCTGCACACAGACTTACAGCAGCAGGGGTTATCCCACAGGACAGGGGTCATGGGTCTCTGCTTATGAGACGTAACCTCAAATCGCCTAGAAATCTGTGATTTTTCTTCACTGCTATTCTATTTGAATAGGAAGCTTCCTCCACAAACTTACTCCAACCTGCTTAGCTCCAAGCTGCTGGTGCTATTTTTTGAGAGGGTTAGAAAATTTAGGTTTGTGGGGGTCTAACCAGAGGAAATATACAAGGGCAGGTTCCTGGGTACATGTGCTTGGCCCCTTCTTAATGATTGACTGTTTCCTGTCTACTGGACTGGTGTTCCTTGGCCACACACTTGTGCTAACAAGGTGTCTTACCCCAGTGCACAGGGCCAAGGGAACCATCAACTGTGCTTGCTCACTGAAGCCATGGGCAGAATAAATCCACCATCTCTTAAGTTGTTCTCTGAGGTATTTTGGTCACAGAAATGAGAAACGTAGTGGCTAACTGTATCTGTGTTCCCAGTACTGATGGCGAATGTCTTCACATGCCCCTCTTGACCTTCATTGGACCATCTTGCCTCATTCACTTTAAGACTCCTCAAAAGGCTGGGTTCTGAAAACTTCTTTCCAAAGCTAGAGACCCTGTACCCCTGCTCTCACTTTTTTCTTGCTTTTATTACATTAAAGCAAAATGTCCTCACTTCTATAAATATTAAGCAAACATTTCCAGTGTGTGGGGTCATTGTGCCAATCCTTCTGAAAGATGTACTTATGCATTTGGTGTCTTGTATCATATACTTGATATTTCCATCTTCTCCCATTCCTACAAACATTATCTAGTGTTTCTCCTTCGTTTAATGTTTAAAGCATTGATTAGTACTTAGTCTACATCAGGCACTTTTCTATGAGTGAAGGATATAACAGTTTAAAAAAAAATAGATGTACTCTAAGAGACAAGAAGGTGATGGATTTGGGGACGTGTTAGTTCTGAGCTGTCAGAAGAACATTTAGAGGAACAACGTAGGAGCATGATGGGGATCCCTGCATGCGAACCTCAAACAGTCAAAGCGGGAAAATATCCCTGTTTTCATGAAATGCCTGATGAGCAAGTGAACATTTTAGTTATTAATCTCAAAATAAACACATAAATAAAACATTAATAGGAATTTATGTCCATGACAATACAGTTTCTGCAGTGATCAAATGCTGCTCTATGCTAGCTCATGGAAACATGTTCACAAGTGTCTGCACATAGAATGCCCCCACCTGGCCATCTTGCAATCTTAGTTCTGCTCCCACCACCCCACTAGGATGGGGCCAGCTCGGGTCTCCAAAGACAGGTGTGATGCTCGAAACAAACAATTGCTCTTCCGTCATCATCCCCCGCAACCCCTTGGCAGCTGTGAGGAGTGTCATCGATTCTTCTCCAAGCACTCTACTTTGTCTCCTGTTGTCGCAGAGTCTTCCTGGAAAGCTTTCCGTTCCTCAATGCTGCTGCTGCTGTGGGGGGGGGGGGGGACCGGGGCTGGGGGTGGGGGTGGTGGTCTTGCTTTCTGTGGGGCTGCTTCATTCTCTCCCTTTGCCTCTCTGCCTCCTTCTACTTTTAGGGTTTGTGTGATATCGTTTCTTCAAAGAGGATTTTCCTATCCACCTGAGTCAGTGGTCTCTCTCTCTCTCTCTCTCTCTCTCTCTCTCTCTCTCTCTCTCTCTCTCTCTCTCTCTGTCTCTCTCTCTGTCTCTCTGTCTCTCTGTCTCTCTCTCTCTCTCTCTCTCTCTGTCTCTCTCTCTCTCTCTCTCTCTCTGTCTCTCTCTCTCTCTCTCTCTCTCTCTCTCTGTCTCTCTCCTGATCTCTGCCTCCAGAGCATGTGTCACAGTCTTCCATTAGCATGTAAATATTTGTTTAGTGTTTTAAGGGATAAATATTTTCCTTATAATCCCCTGTGCCAATTTTATTTATTTGCCAAGTATGCTCTCTATACATTTATATGCACAGAACTTGAAAAGCAGCTGCATGGATGAATGAGGTGTTTTGACTGGTGTTAAACTAGGATCAAAAGTACCTTCTTGTCTTATAGATCATCTACAACATCCAGAATATGCCAGCAAAATTCACAGTATAGAAAACACTGTGGAAATAGATGTACTCTAAGAGACAAGAAGGTGATGGATTTGGGGACGTGTTAGTTCTGAGCTGTCAGAAGAACATTTAGAGGAACGACGTAGGAGCATGATGGGGATCTTGGTGCCCTCTCTTTCATCATCCATCTTGCCCTTTCCCCTGCATGCGAACCTCAAACTTAGGGACATGACCTCTGCTTAAGTGACAAGCTATTTATGATACTCCCAGCCCCCTGCTCAGGAATTGTATTTCAAATGCCCATTCTAAATCAAATGGTACAAATCATTTCAATAGCAACAGGGATTGATTGGCTTGATAACAGACTTGGAAACCAAATCAAGGCACAAGGACATGCATCAGTTGATTTAGGGAAAAAAAATCTCAATCTAAGAAATACACCTTCTTGCCTGAGTAACAGGAAGGACAACCCACACAGTCCTTATTGCTAACATTGGCAACTCCACCTAATACCTAACGAGATAAAGCCAAATGCACAGAGAAAAACTAATGGATGGGAAGAAGCTAACCTCAAGGATATTATGAAACACCCTTTCTTCCTATTACCAGACAGTAATATCAGTAGAATATTTAGAATTGTCTGTTTTCATTCCCTCCCCTTTGCATGGAAGAGTTGTTCCCTGATACCGAAGAGGAAACATTTTTTGAAGAACAAGGGGGAAATAGAGAAAGAAACAGAAGAAACCTCACTGTGAGAAATGAGATATGTTACTCAGCTTTCTATCATTGTAACAAAGTATCTGAGATAATTTGCTTATAAAGGAAAAAAAGCTGGTGTTGGCTGAGTTTTAGAGGCTCTGGGTATCTCATGGGATATAGATGGTAATGCTGGGAATTATGTGACAGGGCAGACTACTAACAACATGGAACAGACAAGGAGGGACTACATCTTAGATCCCATCAAGGACATGCTTTCCAATACTTGTAGAGGTACCCAGAGTGCTTGCTGCAGAGTGGACTCCTTATAACAGTAGCCACAGGAATGAACTAAACATTTTAAGAGGTAAATGTAGACGACACACCTCTTAGGACTTACTTATAGGAAGCCCTATAGACTCAGTCACATTAAGAGCACCTCTGTTTATGGTCCAAATTTGCAAACACCACTGAGTGTACCATCTATTCTTCATCTTGATATTTCTTCATGTTTGTCCTACAACACTTCTGAGTCATTATTTTTGTATCAGAGTCATTGATGTCTATGCTAGTCCATACTTGAAAACTCCATGAGCTAGATAGCTAGAGACACAGCATTTCTTACAACCATCTGGGTGAAAATCCCACAGATGTTGGTACCCATTTCATAAACACTGATGCTCTTTCATCTTATAGGAACCTAAGAATGGACAGTTATTGGGTAACATGTGGGACAATACTGCTTCTTCAAATATTCACTAAATTAACATAAAATTGCTATATTTAAAGCAAAAAAAAAACATGACAAAAACAACAAAAAACTGCATTCAGCACCAATCATTCACTGTCAACAATGCACATGACCCAGTTACCGTGTGGCTGTGTTCATACACATATAAACAAAGGCAGATCCAACACAAAGATTTGGTCAGCAATAAGTGAATGCTGACATTGATTGTTCTACAGATGTTCAAATGGAAAATTATGTGATGGAATATGGATATCTCAAATGAAAGGTCCTTATTCATTTATTTATTCACTCCTTCAATCATTAATAATTATACTCATTGAGTATCTACCAGGTGGCAGGCATTCAGATAAGGGTCAGGAAGTAATGAAGTGGGTGGGCAGGATCCTCCAATCATAGATGTCTAGACTGTAGATCTGTTAAAAAAAAAAAAAAAAAAAAAAAAAACCCTGCATACTATTACAGAATTTGCGACTGATAGGAAACAGAGGTTCCTAGTTTCTCACAAGATATTTGTTGATCAAGAAAAACTCCAGGCAAATGCAAAAGGAACTGTTGCATTGCCAAGCTGCCATCTGCCCCTAACATGAGAAACAGGAAATGGAGAGGCTTTGGGGAATAAATACAGGCATTAATCTAGGATAATATTTACTTACAGACAAGGAAGAACAAAACAGACAATGTTAAAGGAACAATAGATTGCTATGTCTGGGCTGAGCTAAGCACAGACAGAGATGCAAGCTGCGACAAGAGACAGTGTAGCAGCTAGCCACTGATTTCCAATGGTATTGGAAAGAAAAGAAGACAAGAGGTTTGTCTTTGGTTCAACTTTGCTGCCCTTTGACCGGGGTGGATTTACCCATCAGATGTTTTTATGACTCCCATGAACAATCCAAATTCTAGAACTTGTGTCTGTAGATCAAGGCTGTGAGTCATTGAGTGCATTCCTAGATTTAGCCCTCTTGCCATCCCCTATGTAAATCACCTTCTCCCACAAACCAGGCATTCCAAGGTCATGAAGATATATCAAATGTAATCCAAATGCAGGTTGTTTTTAAAGAAAGGGGAATACAGATATAGAGACAGAATACAATTTACCCAAGAACATTCAGCTTGCAAACTACAATATAATCTCTTCTGATACACATATACTGTGTCCAGGCTCTGCCAGGCCCTGATTTAATAGTATTTGTTTTCTTCTCAGGATATTCCAAAAAACTAGCTTCTTTCTATTCTTTATATTAGAAATGGCAGCAAACTATCATGGAAAAATAATTACTACCCATTATGGCTCATTGAATTGAGCAGCTAAAATTATATGTGCATAAACAGCAACACAAGTCCTCTCCATTTGACACAGTGTTTTCCATTAGGCATTTGAAAAACAATATAATGATTCTCTATCTCCTTGCTCATAGATACAGGAAAACATACTAAAAGATTATGCAATAATAATAGCATGTATGAGGTAGCATACAGATGAAACAAAGAGATCTCAGGAAAGAGAAGCTATGGGGGGGGGAGCTGAGAAAAATTGGGAGCTTGAGATAAGAGAGAGGCTTCTTGGCACAGCGAACAATCATTGATGTTACCTGTTCAATCACATGTTCTCACACAGCTAATGAAAGCAGTCTTGATTTCCTGAAGAAGCCCACGCAGACCCTTTGGGGATTCACTCTATCCAATTCTGTCTCAAACCATGTAGGTATTATGGATCATAAAATTCCCTTGATTTTGTCTTAAGACTGGCTTCATGATGAATACAAACAATACCAACAACAACAAAAAAATTGGGAAGTCATTGGTGAAGGAATAGGCTGTGGTTTCGAGAACTGGCAGCCATCTTAGAACACAAGGAAAAACCTGTCTGAGAAAGCAGCTGTTTTAGAGAAAACAAAACTGATGGACAGAGTGTGATCAACACCTGATAAGATGAAAATAGTAATCTAGATCCAATGGGGCCTCAATATTCGAAGCGTTTATCCTGAACTTTACCAATATGAGTTAAGAATTTCCCTTTCTGATTATAGCCAGATTGAGTTTCAAGTTATCTGTACTTAAAGCAATCCTAGCTGCATATGAGTGGGTCATGCTTACAGAGCAGAACTCTGGAAAGTCAAAAGAGTGCTGGAGTCTGAATTATGTGATCTCCCTCACCAAATCCTATTTTGAAGTCCTTACCCTTAAGAATTGATTGTTTCAGTATCTAAGAACATGGCTGTATTTGAAAATAGTACCTTTAAGGATTTAATTAAGATAAGTGAGATCACTGGGCTAGGGACTATTATGGTATGACTGGATTCTTTATTAACAGAGGGATTCATCTAGAGTCACAAGACAAAGGTAGGTATCTGCAAGCCAAAGAGAAAAACCCACAGAAGAAACCAATCCTAGGATATATTAGTTGGTGACATCCAGATTACAGAACTATCATGAAACACACACACACACATACGTACAACTACAGTATTTATGAGGGATTAGTCCCTAGACCCTCAAGGATGACAAAACTCATAGGTGCTCAAGTCTTTTATGCAAAATTGTATTCTATAATTAAGGTATAGTGTTTGAATACAACCTATGAATATCTCCTAGAATACTTGAAATATAGAGTATAAATACTATGTAAACGATTATTACAGTGTTTATGGAAGAAGGACAAGAAAAAATTGGCTGATGTTCAGGCAGATGCAATAATTTTTATAATGTTTTCATATCCTATTGGTTGAATCCAATGAGTAGCTCATGAATACAGAGGGCCAACTATGTATTTCTGCTATTCAAAGCACAGACAGAACCTGTTGTGTTTTGTTGGGGTAAGTAGTACACATCTATAATTCCAGCACTTGGGATGGAAAATCAGTAGCTTGAGGTCAACTTGGGCTTCATAGTGAGATCTTGTTTCTAAAATAATTAATTCATAATAATCAATTAGGCAAAGTAAAGGTAACCAGAAATGAATGCTGAAATGTGTGAAAAGGGGGATATATAGTCGTCACTGCATTATTTAATGTGTCATTATTTATAACCTTTTTGATCATGATGGAAGACAAGCCATGAGGGTTAGCTGTTACTTGAATCTTCAAATTCTGTTTGTTTAGAAATGCAAAACAGATCTCCTGTGCCAAAACAATCAACCACTGCTGAGTAGTGCACAAATGACCCTCCTCTAAGTAAGCCCCACAACTTGATGTGCCCAGCCTGATAAATGCCAGACACTTCAAACTTCATAACTTTGACACACCTGGCTTCTAAGAAATGGGTTATAATAGATGGTTTCTAGTTCAAAACGATGTTGACTTTACTTTTGTCTTAGTGCAATGGAATCGTGATGAAATGAACAGTCCAGGCTTTCACCAAGGATGACAAGAAATTCTCTATCATGGAACCTTTGTAACTTCCCAGCCCCAAGTACATTTCACCTGCTGCCATCATGAAGTCCTTTGGCTCTGGGAGTTAGGAGGAGGAAGAGTACAAGTGAAGAGCAGAGGGTGAATCAGTAGCAGCAGAGACAGAAGTAAGGGACTTACATTTGAAGAGCAGTTTTTAAGAATTAGAATTCTATGCCCTTAGCCTGGGTGTGAAGACTCATTCTTGACTAAATTCTGCCAGTGCATCTTGATGCACAGAGACAGGGAAGAATGAATTTGCTAACATGAGGAAACCTGCCTCCTATGTTATTTTTCACTCTCTACTTATTAAAGCAGACCAGTGTTATTTTCTCTGAGTTCTATGAGAGGCAAGTTAAAGTGTGCTTTAGCAGAGACAGAAAGAACCTGGGCATTACTGAGTGTTTGCATGAGTTTTTACCAATGTTCATAGTAAGTTATATGATTCATCTTTTCTTTTGTCCAGCAGCATTTCCAAACTTGCTTAATTGACTATCAATTTTAATGTTACTCTTCAAACTCCATCCTCCCTGTCAGCTTGCCTCATATACACTGCAGAGTATTAAACACGGGAATTATGCTAACAAACGCTAACTTTCCATCTTGGCTGAGATATTTTCTGTTGCACCCACCATAAAAGCAAGAAATTGTGAATGTCTTTTGTACTGAGGGGAAAAATGAAATCAAGCACTTTTCTTATCTAATATTAAGTGAATAAATTACATGTTAACAAGCATTTTCTTATTTTTGTAATGGAAAAATTGTTGAGCACAATTTCACTCTCCCTAATTGTAATAAAGCAAATTTGCTTTTAGCATGAAATACAAAAAAAAGTGGGGTAAACGCCAGTGAAGCAAACAAAGGTAGGCTAACATGTCTGTGAAAGGATGACACCCTTCACTAATCAGTGTTATTTTACATAAATATAGGTCAGTGCTTTTCAGTTTCCCCCTTCCCTGGTTTCTTTATTCTTTTCAAGTTTTCAAATATATTCATCATTAGTATGTGTGGGAGCAGCAGAGGTAACATGCACATAGACATGTGCTCTGGCTGTTTTTTGGAGGTCAGAGGACAACTCTGGGGAGTCCTGTCTTTCCTTTGGGTACCAGGGATGGAACTCAGGTCATCAAACTTCAATGTCACATGCTTTTACCTGCTGAGTCATCTCATCTGTCATCTAACAGTGTTCTCAGTTGGCAATTTTAGATGTTGAACTATAAATGAAGATCGAAAAACAAAGGAGAAAGGGTATTCTTGTCTTAAAACTCGTATATCCGCTACTACAACCTTTGTTCTAAAATAGAATTTGAATAAGTATGCATGAGGAGTGGGCAAGCTGCAGTCATGCAGTCCTTAGGAAAATATTTGCTTAGTTTTTACACAAACAGCAAGGTCAAGACTTGGTCTTCTACTCCCCCACCAGACCTCCCGCCCCTGATCCTGTAGTGCTGATCTCCCTCTGTGAAACTCAGGGAGTATTTATGGTTGCTGCCACTGATTTGGCACTTAGCATATGCCGCTTGGCACTGTTAATTATCTTTTTTATGTGCATGTCCTGTCTGTCCAAGTAGCTGAGTCTCCTTGACTGTAAGGGCAGTGTCTCGGAGCACTGTGATCTCAACGCATAGCAAACTGCTTTGCAAGGTTAGGTTGCAACATATGCTCCTGGATGATGGTGCTGATGATGCCAAAGAGTAGAGACATAATTCAGTTCACCCAGGATGCCAGGGCATCTTGAAAGCTCTCTGTTGTGAGCTACCAGAGAGTTTTGATGATAACAGGAACCCAGCACATGTCTGGTCAATCCAAAGCAATTGTTTTCAGTCTAAATAACTAAGTATTGGGCTTTTAAATTAATTTATATTGCACTACTAATTCATAAAATAAAATTTTCTTTTATTGTTTTAAGATTTTTGACATAAGTAGCCTACTCCCTTCAGTCACAATGCCACATGTGATAATACGTTTATGACATGCTTTCTTAAAGTTCTCACTAGTTTTATCTTATAGCATTACGACAAAGAGCAACTTTGCAATTGCAGTTCTACCAGAAGGCCAAATGGCACTTTTGTTCAGAAAAGAACATTCTAGAGAATAAAATGTCTTTCTGGTGATCATCTATCAATGTTATTTCTTACTATTATGGTTTGGGAAGTGTTTATGAAGAAGATGAAGAAGGCATAAAACATGCTAACCTAGTTAGTTAGTATTTTCTATTGATAAATGCAGATATACTGGCTTGACCATCATTTGTATAGAAATATGGTTATGATGTTTCCACTAAAGTAATGTCAAATTTTGAGTCATATTTACAATAGTGAAAACTCATTTTTTGTGAGAATTTGGGGAAAGGACTTTTCTCAGTGCTTATCTTAGAAAATATTTTTAGTATTAATTTTTATACATTATTATTGTGTATTTGAAAGTATGTATGTGATAGATATGTGAGCATGCATGTGCTATGGGGCATGTGTGGTAGTCAGAAGGCAACTTGGCCTAATCAGTTTTTTCTTTTACCTTTATATTGGTCTCAGGGAGCAAACTCATGCCATTGGGTTTACTTGGCAAGTACCTTCCCTGGTAATTCATATTGCAAATCCAGAAAAACAGCTTTCAGCCATTCTTAACATTGCAGCAGCAATTATTATATTGATAAACTAAGATTTGTACCAAATTTTCCCTAAGTAAAAAGAATATGGAATCTCCGGCTCAGAAGGTAAGAACACTTGCTGTGTAAGTGTAAGGACATGAGTTTACATTCCCCCCAAACCCACTTAAAAAGCTGGTCATGGCTAGGGCTGTGTACACACCTGTAACCCCAGAACTGTAGGGTGGGGAGACAAGAGGATCACCGGAGATTGCTAGTTAACAGCCTGACTCTAGGTTCTGTGAGAATTCTTATCTTTTGGGAATAAGGTGGAGAATTCAAGTTAACACAAAAATGCGCACCAACACATAAATACACCACGCAATGTCACATACAAAAGAGGTGAAAAGGTTATTCAGTAGGGTTTTCTTTCCTCATCTGCTTTCCATGTGGAAGTCTGGATGTGTCACCTTCAACATTCCCACACTAGCTACGCGTGTTTCATATGTCTCCCAGGAGCGCCTAGCATGAGCATGTTGCATCTAAGAAATAAAATAAAAATCACAGGATAAAGAGAAATGCCACACAGTGGAAGATTCCTGGAGAGCTAAATGTCTACCTCCCACCATTCACTGCTTGCTTGGTCTTGATTAAGTCTTTCTTTCTATGGAAAGTTAGTGTGTTACTATATTTCACTGCGTTGCTTAGTGAATTAATTCATTGCATCTAAAATTAAATGTGAGAACATCACCAAACATTTTGAGGAATGTATAAACTGTTAAATGCAGGTATGTGTCTCTCCTGTGGTTCTTTAAGTAAAATGTTAGTGGGGGGATATTGGGGAAAAGTTGGACTTCAAAATCCATGGAGAAAGACCATCTATAGGGTCATAACATGGGAGATACCACCTTCTCTACTTGCTTTTGGACAGTGGTGATGTGGTATTCTTTTTTCTTAATCCCTACCCTTCTAGTTCTGTGCTAAACATGAAGTTCAAAACCTATCACAGTACTATCTTAACTCCAAGCAGTCTTTTTCTTTTCTCCTTCTCATAAGCCAGTTCTACCCATTTCCTGTAGCCTTCGTGTTGATGCCAGGTTTTTTTGTTTTGGTTTTTCAAGACAGGGTTTCTCTGTGTAGCTTTGTGCCTTTCCTGGAACTCACTTGGTAGCCCAGGCTGGCCTCGAACTCACAGAGATCTGCCTGCCTCTGCCTCCCGAGTGCTGGGATTAAAGGCGTGCGCCACCACCGCCCGGCACGATGCCAGGTTTTATAGGCAACAACCTACACACCTATTTCCTTTTCATTTCTACAACTAGACCATTAACCTCAGAAAGGCAGGAACCATGTCCACCTAGATGTGACCTGCATCCCCAGACCTTTGTAAAGTACATGGTATGCAGTCTGACAGAGAGTTGTGATCGAGATTTTCATGTCATTGTTCATGCTCAATTATGTCATTATACGTTTCTCAAAGGAAGAAATCCAGATTTTTAGTGATGATGTCA
Source organism: Peromyscus californicus insignis (assembly GCF_007827085.1). Taxonomy (NCBI): domain Eukaryota; kingdom Metazoa; phylum Chordata; class Mammalia; order Rodentia; family Cricetidae; genus Peromyscus; species Peromyscus californicus. The sequence goes on along the minus strand of NW_026294551.1, from coordinate 85,620,142 downwards.
GTTGTTTAAAATGAATATCTATCATCCTCCCCACAACCCTGCTCTCTACTATGTGTTCTGTATGTGATGTGGACACCATCTTGGTCCCCAGGTTCCCTTTCTACAGATCATGCTTCCAATATCATGAGTCTTATTAGCAAAACAATGATCTCATGGGCTTCATATATGTGACCAGTGTAGCAAAATGAGAGATGCCTTTGATCTGTCTTAACAAATGTACATTAAAAACCATTTAATATTATATTTTTACATACTGTTTTTAAATGCTCACAGATGTGGTTGTTAGCTTTCTTATAACTGTGAGGGACTAACACTATAGGTGCCAGAGTCAGTCAAGTTCTTCAAACAAAATAAAATTCTGGGTTCCATAAAGCTCTTATTATTCGAACATTGAGACCTGAACTATTTTTTTTAACTTTTTTTCCCCTAGAGATTCAATAAAGAGGTGTCATCCAAGACCTCTTTAAAAGCACTGACTTGAAGAAACAAATGTCAGAAGAGTCAGTTCCACACAGTTCAAAGGCCTCAGCAAACATCTATCTGACCCAGACCTTTGCATTTCATGGGTTTCACCCATTGAGAGGTGCGGTATACACTCAAATCACATCTTCTTTGTGTGGAAAAATAAGATTTCATGCACAATCAAGTTTATCTACCTCCAATCAATAAAAGCATTAAAACAGATATAAAAGAAATACAGTTAACCAATTTAAATATTATTGAAAGTCTTGTAGAACTACAGATATGCTGAATGTGAAATTTCCTAGTTGAAAGGTGTGTTGAAAGCGGTTCAGGCAACACTAGAATGCTTTCAAACGATGCGCAGCCACTTATGAAAACTATTCAGGTGCTTTCCCTAATCTGAAAGGGAGTGCGTTTTCATAGCATTAGCTTTATAATGAGCGTTTTCAGGCAAATTTCAAAGGGTGCATGGTTCACATACTTTAAACTAAATTCACTCATAATTTAGCATCTGACAAAAGCTAATGCTTAATTGTCTCTAAAGAGGCTATAGAAGGAAAACATTTTCCCTATTCACAAACATAGAGCTAAACAGTGGGACTCCCTCCCATTCACACCCCTCCCTAATTTTCTGAAGAACAATGGGTCTGCAGAGAGTAGGGTGGAGGGATGGGGGAGCATAGACACTAGGTGACCTGGGAGAATGGAAGTCACCAGCGGTGTCTTTCACTGCCTGTTTCCCTGCATTGAACACCTTGACGACAGCACTGTCAGCATGGAGGTTGGAAAGGATGGAGGCTTGCCCTCTGTGCTAACGTGGGTGGGGTACCTGACCGGTTATCATTGACTGAGGTCTTGAGGTTTGTTGATTCACTTTATCTCACCACTCTGCAAATCACAGGGGCAGGAGGCTGTCAAGAGCTCAGAAGTAAAAGTGACCACCAGGAGACAGAGATTGGGAAGAGCCAGAGGTTTGTCATGGTACGTCTTTGCTCTGTTGATTTCTATGTGCCTTTGGACTAAATCATTCAACTCTCCTGACCTCAGTTTCCTGTCTGTGAAACATGGGTAATAGCACAATTCTACTAGGACTGAAGAAAGTACAAGACTTTACATACCCGCTGCACCTAGAACAAACCCTGTTTTTACCTACCACTTACCTTTACTTCTATGATTCTTACTACGATTATTACATCTTTCCTAAATGTCATATTTGGAACCTCCTGGACAAATACCAATTTGCTGTTTCTATATATTTCTTTTCTTGTTGTCTCTCAATTAATAGAACTTTCTTGGTAAAAATCTTCAGACACTGTTTAAAAAAAATAAAATCTAGAATTTTCGACAAGTATTTTAGCCACAAATGAATGGCGTTTGTGGTATAGCTTGTTACAGTAAGGGAATACTTGTACACCATCATTTTGAGGAATATGGCAGCTCTCACAGAAAGTGGCATTTGACAACATAGTGTCTAAAGGAGGCCTTGCTGTCAATCACAAAAAAAAAATAAAAAAATAAAAACACAAACAACTTTTTGAACCTACCTAAGACTGAAAACAAAATAACAAAACAAACTTGCATGTATATGCAAACAAGGGGGGAAAAAAGAAAAGAAAAATCCTGCTTTGGTAAAGCTTTTAAAATCTCTAGTAATTTTCATAATTGTGACACTTGGCACAGTTTGATAGTATCTTCTATTGATTCTCAGATTTTAAGACAATAATCATTACATTATTATCTGCAGCCTAAGCAGTGCAGCGTAACCTCCTAATTAGGATAAAAAATAGATCCAGGAGCAGCCCCAGCAAGTCACAACAAGTCAATATTTTTAATAAGGATTAATTTAAAAAAAACTCTACAAGGTTGTATGAGAGGCAGTTCTGGCATGTCTATTGATTAACAGTTGGCATTACATCTCATAAAGGGCTCATTATGTAAAGCATCAATCTAAGCACCATGTTTCCCCCCTCTTAAATACTATTGATTTGTTTTGATGTGTTTTTTTAAGCACAGTTTGGGAGCTGAGAAGATTAAGACCTGAGCCCTGCGAAAGCATTGTCCATCATGTTGAGGTGCAGTGGAGAGAGAAAGAGATCACAGGGCCAAGGTCTGCTGTGTCTCTCTTGTCTGGCGCAGGGAACATGCTCATCTGCCCTCAACTGAAGGGGTTCCTAATGGGCATCATCAGGTCCGGGCAGAGCCTTGGCTCCAGCTGGCATCCCCCTGGGTGAGGAGGCAGGCTGTGTTCTATTCCTGAAACAATTTTGTGGGTCCTTTCTCTACTTGCCTCTTTCGTATACATATAAATTATATGTATGTGTATGTGTGTATATACAGTACCACACATGCATATATTATATATGTGTTTATATGCAAATAAACATCAAGCCCCTGTGGAAAGCATCTTCATTGCCATTCTGTGCACCACAGAGGCAGGATCTGCAGGAAGACCTCACAGCAAGGCCACCGGTGCCCTCAGCTCATGAATATGCAGCTCTGACATTTGAAACTCTTCAGCAGATTTCACAACCCCTTTCTTCATTGACACCAATTCCCTTCCAATCACAAGGGTTTTGAAATAAACAGTGTTGGTTTCAAGCTGCCTCCAGTGCTTCCTGAAGTAATCTCAGTCCACACTTCTTGAAGGAATACAGGTTGGTCCCTTTAATTGTATTTTAAGTAAATAAATAAATACCCCTTATTGAAAAAAAAAGAATAATAAAAAGTGAGCAGCCTGTGTGGCAAATGCTAGATGGCACTGCTGTGCAACAGAAGCTCTAGAGAATTCCAGAAGAATCAGTGACGCAGGCCACCTCCCTTAATACACTAGCATACGGTGCTATTATGAGTAAAAGACTTGGGAACTCTCAGTCCTTTCTTAGAAATGCATTAAGAAGTCATGACAAAGCTTTGCCACTGGAAGGTTAGCAGTTTTCAAAAAGAATTCGAAAATTGGGTACATCTAAATATGTACGCTAAGTATATTTAAATGATCAAACTAAATAATAGCAATAATTTACTACAAAGTGCATTCTTGAGACAAAACAAAATGCATCCTTGACATAAAACAAACTGTATTTTCTATTACCTTTGAAGCTGTGCATACCCAATCTTAGGAAACACTATTAGAAACATTTTCATCAATAAACAAAGCTAGCAATACCTGCTTAGGTGCAAAGAGGGAAGCAGATGCATCCACACGATCCTCAGGCTGTAAATGACGAAACTAAAGAGCAGACACACAATGAAGGAAACAAGTGCTGGACTTGCAAGATGACACACAGAAGCTGGGGCAGATGATGCATGGCACCATGACAAGCCTTCAGTGGGGAGTGAAACACTTTAAACATCACTGTTCCTTTTCCTCTGAGCGAAGGATCTACCACGTACCTGCGCTGACAAAACTAGAAATCCATTCAAGGAGTTTGGGTCTGGAATGTGTCCTCTCTTGCAGAGTGAGTGGAGTGGGAACAACACCTACCTGTCTGACTTCAGTTTGGAGTGAGAACTTGCAGCTATGACTGCCTTAGCTTTCATTATGGCTCCCTTCTTCAGCTAGATACTTAAAATTTACCCTAGCCCTGCTAAGCAAAGAACACTGCTCCTACCTCCTACCATTTAGTGACAGCTAATGAGAACAAGTGTTCTCTTGAGGTAGTAAAATCATATTGTAAAATTAGATTATGGTAATGGTTACGTTGGACTGTAGATCTACACTAATGGCCATTGAATTGTATACTTAAACAACTGAACTTTATGATACGTATTTTTATATTAGCGAAGCTGTTAAAGAGGCAATCGAAGATAAATTATTGTGGTTATGATCCACACCATAAAATTCAGTTCAATAATAAAAAGGAAGAAAATGTTAATATAAGAGGAAAAATAATACACAGAAACTTTTTTGACTTATTGTATACGTTTTCATTGTGGTAACTTAACCTTTAGGCCCTTCAACAATGGGTTTCATGATCTTGGGAAGGTGCTTGAGACACTAGACAGTCTTTTCCATCTTCCATTTATTCCTTCTTAATTTTAAGAAATGGACTCCATCTCCCATGATTGCTTTCTATTCCAAGAGTACCCTAGAGCTCAAGAAATGTCTTCTGAATCTTCCCAAACTCATCAACCAATATTTCTCCTTTCAAAAAGCACAGGCTTGGTAGTGTTGCTACATGGAAACAGCTTGTCATTTTCAGTTGAACATATAAATTATTTTCAACTGAAAAACCTACCTTTGTTCACTTGTATTTAATTTCTGGAGGCTGGAATGCTTTTCAGATAGAGAGAGCAGGGATGATGCCATGCTATAGAGTGAAGGTTGTTAATCCTGGTTGCATGTTAGAGTCACAGAAGGCATATTCAAACCTACAGAGCCACCTATATCCACTAGTTCTGAATCACTTGTGGGTGCAAAACTAATAATTCTTCTAAAGCTTCTCAACAGAATCCATTCACACTGAAGTTTTGAGCTACTAAGAAAACCTTAGCAAAGGAAGATGTACTCACTCCAAGGGATGATGTAGGAGCTATTTGAAGTATATCTTAAAAATGGGTATGGACATGGAAGAGGTTTTCAGAGAAGGTAGCATCTCTTTATTCTACCTTCTTCTGTAAGGTGAAACATTCCTGAGGAGAACCATATGAATAATCCAAGAAAGAAAAAGAAAAATAAACACATTCTCAGGGGATGTGAGGTGATAAATTTCAAGGCTAGCAGATTAGTAAGTAAAGGTAATATAACTAAGGACCAAGGAGGAAACAAGTATGATGGTTATACCACAGAGAACTACGGACATTGTCTCTAGCCTGGAATCTATACTGTATGTTAAGGTAAAATTCTGTACTGATAAGTCAGTGTAAGGGACTCTGTCTTATTTCCTCTCAGTCTTCCCTCCTTAGCTTCAGGTGACTGTATAAAATGTCAATGTCCTTCTCCAGTCTACAACCTAGGTGCCTCAGTGCTACTGAAAGGTCACCTCTGTATGCTTTTCTTCTACTCTTAGAAAAACCAAGGTAGTGGGAGAATACTAGTTATATGCAAACAGAATTCTGTATCACAAACACTGTTGCATAGATAAGGAACAAAGTTGGCCAAGGAAAGGAAGAGCATTTCAATGTAAGTGCCTAGATTTATGAAAACTGAGAGTTTGGAATTGGAATTACAATGTTTATTAGTCCACAAAGGGGCTAATGTGTTTCTGTATTGCTAAGAACTCAATTCTCTCTCTCTCTCTCTCTCTCTCTCTCTCTCTCTCTCTCTCTCTCTCTCTCTCTCTCTCTCTCTCTCTCTCTCTCCCTTTCTCTCTCTCTCTCTGTCTCTCTCTCCCTCTCTCCCTCTTTCTCCCTCTGTCTCTCTCCCCCCTCTCTCTGTCTCTGTCTCTCTGTCTCTCTCTCTAATTCTAAATAGATCCCTCCAGTGTTATTCCATAAATGGACAGCACCAGATAAAACATTTTGTTGTTAAGTTTTCAGGAACTCAGTGAGATGATTGGGGTAGGAATATTGACACCACAAGAATAGGCAGATGCTACAAATAAGGCCTGCCCAAATTCCAGAGTAAATTCTTAAACCTTTCATGTGCATCATTGATTCAAGGCCTCATATTTGCCTACACTTAAGATACTGCAACCATAGGAATTTATATTGTGGCATCTCCAGGGACTACTATATATAATTTTCTTCCAGAGTTCATCAAAATTACAGTCCTAAATCCCTTTACTCTGATTGTTTCACTAAAGCAGAGGGATCTATAATTCTGTTTCTGCCCAAATAATCTTTCAAAAATGTCCTATGGTGGTCAAATTGGTACAAAATTAACCACAAGCTGTGCAGTAGTGCACAAAATCTAGTCCACAGCCGTAATTTCATGCAGAATATAGTTTCTTCCCATATTTCAAAACTTCTTCAAACCCAAGCAAATTTCTCCATGGGATTATAGATCTGCAACTAGGAGCAGGATATTTGTATTCTATTTCTATCTTTAATTTTCTCTATGCTGTTCCTAATATTTCATAAATACTGCTCTCCTAATTTGATAATAAAGGGAACAATGGTCCTTATTAGATAGTCTTCATAAACTGTCTTCTCATGTGATTTCCTTTACAGTTATTGAAGGTGAGGGAGGGGGCTGTGCACATGTGTGAAGGTGTCCATGGAACCAGAAGAGGGTGTTGGAGCTCCTGTAACTAGAGTGACAGTTGCTTGTGAGAACCACCCCATTGTGGGCACTGGAAACTGAACTCAGATCCCTCTCAATATCATAAGCATCTCTCTGGCCAGTACAAGGCACCCTCCTGTAAAGTGATTGATAGCATTACCACTCACTACATATCAAATGGTTACCTGTCACCATTAACTGATATGTTGAAACCCAATAAACCAATGTGATAGGGTTATAGTGGAGCCTTTGGGAGGTGATGAGGCCAGGAGAGCAGGCATTCATGAATAGGATTGATATCCTTATAAAGCTAGGCCCAGAGAGCTCACTTACATTATTCATTTTTTTCTTTTATACATATTATTTTATTTTATAATTAATTTAATTTTGCATATCAGCCACAGATTCCCCTGTCCTCCCTCCTCGTATCCCCCTAGCCTTCCCCCCAATGCACCTCCCATTCCCACCTCCTCCAAGGCAAGGTCTCCCCTGCGGATTAGCTCAGCTTGGTCGATTCACTTGAGGCAGATCCAGTACCCTCTCCCTACACCAAGGCTGAGCAAAGTGTCCCAGCATAGGCCCTAGGTTCCAAAAAGCCAGCTCATACACTAAGGACAGGTCCCACAGCCTGGGGGCCTCCCAAATAGTTCAAGCTAATCAGCTGCCTCACTTATCCAGAGGCCCCAGGCGGAGCTCCAGGAGTCCAATCGACGAGAGAGAGGAGGGATTATATGAGCGAGAGATATTGAGACCATGATTGGAAAAAGCACATTGTTCATTTTGTAAGAGGAAGGCAAGAAGAAAGTCATCTATGTTTAAGAAGATACTAGTTATGGACATTTCAACCAGCTAAACTATGAGAGATTAGTATCTACTTTTAATAAGCCACCAGTCTATGATATTCTGTTACAGCAGTCCAACTAAGATACCACAAAGTGGTTCCCCTGGTGGCACATACACAAAACACATAACTACAGTGAGACAACCCTAGCTCACATTATTTGAAAGTTTAAAATATGATTTAATGACACAAAAACTAGCTTTAAAAAATTGCCAAGTAAACTACCTTTGCTGGCATTAAAGTATGTAATTCATCTGCCCTGTGGGCTCTGAGATTGCAAATCTCAGCTTTGTGAGCAATTTGGGGGATCAAATTATTGAAAATTATATATAATAAGCAGATAGCATATCTATCCATGTAACTTTAAGTGCATAAAATATGAAACAGTACTCTGAAAAATAATCTGTGACACTTGCTAAAGATGTGTTTTCTTGTGCCTTACTCTGTATACACAGGCTAGCAAGCAATTTTGACAAGCAACCCAAATAGCATCAGAAAACTGTAGTGTGTATGGTATATGGGGTCCAAGGAAATATGAAACAAATTCCTGAACTCTTTGATCTTTCAAGATCAAGAACCTTTAAATTAAAGATGTCTGCGTATTTAAAAAAAAATGAAGCAGGCTTAGTTTATCCTTTTACAATTACCTTCATATAAACCAAATATAGTGCAAATATATTTCATCATCAGGGGAATGGTTCAATAAGCCAAGATGCATCCACAAGCCAGAGGCCACTTACCACTTTGTACCTTACCGGTCTTAAAAAGCTCTACAGGGACAGCATTGTATCTGAAAGATTCATGCCACACCTCATTTTAATCATGGACACAATAAACCCCATCTCTTCAAAGTCATTTAGCTGTGAATTTTCAAGAATACATCAAGTAGATTTTCTATGGGCCCATCTGTGCAGCACATTTATTTTCTGTGACTGTTTTGCTGAGCACAATGAAAACCTTGACTACTAATGAATGGGGACCCAGAGAAAGGCAGGGCTGTGGCTGCTGCTACTGCTGCTGCTGCTGCTGCTGCTGCTGCTGCTGCTTTTGCTGGTGAGAGAACCCCTTTCACCTGGTACTGCAGCCTGAGGTCTGGTGATCTGTGGAAGATTTCCAAGGGAAGCCTATTCATTGATTTGCCTCTCCTTGCTCTCATCTGCTGTGCTTGAAGAAGAATCTCCAATATGGTATTCCTGGCTAAGAAGACAAAATCTAAAAGCGACCCTTTCTATTGTGTTCAAGACAACAAATCTTTAGTTGCATCTAGAAATGTTTGAAGCTACTGCAAAAGGGGTGTGTGTTATGGAAACACACACATTTAGAAGTGAAGAACCTGAGCTGTAGAGATGTAGCTTAAATAACCTCCAGGCTTATCATCTACAAAATGGGATTGATATTAAAATTGACCTTACTGAGCACTGTGGAGAAAAATAAGATGAAACATGGAAAGTGCTTAGGAAAAGGAAGGTAAATGATAAACATGTGATCTCTCAATGCACGTGATGCACTTGTATATAATTAGCTCTGGTTATTGTTACCAAGAAGAGAAGTTCTAACTTTAAGGTCACATGACCAGTCAATGGATGTAAGGGCTAACAACTATTTCCTTGTGAGGTACTACCATTGCTATTTGAGGCTATAATCTTTGAGATATAAGATTATTTATTAATCCAGCACTGATCCAAAAGTGCTTTTCAGCTTCTCTTTTTGGTGAGAATGTGAGGGAAACCTATTCCAGAGCAAAGTACAGTCCCTTGTAACATTGCAAATGATAAATGTATTTCTAAGGGAATCCATATCACATTATGGGCTACTGCATCTGTTACGGCCAAATGCAATATAAATGATGATTTTTGAGCCCATGTGGATATTTCAATGATAGATGATGATCAAATCAACTCTTACAAAATGTTTCTGTTTTTTTTTTTTTTATGGAATCTTCTCAGAGCCTGTTCAATGAAGAATTTACGGACTATCAAATACATTCTAGCCCATCGATGGAATTGTTACTTTTTAAATGCTGTAAGATTGTTCTTGGTTGATGTTAGTTAGATACAACAATATCTCCTCTCCCTCCCGTGTGTGTGTGTGTGTGTGTGTGTGTGTGTGTGTGTGTGTGTGTGTGTGTGTGTTTAGAAGGACAAAGGAAATTAGTTTAGCAAATGTCAAATTATAAGAACTTTACTCTTCAGGAATAAGAAGATCAAGTGACTGAAAATTGTTCAAACAAGAAAATCTTCCAGTGCTCACATGGTCTCCTCATTCTCCATCCTCTCCAGTCCTTCTCGTTGGTAAAGCTGCTGCAGACAATTGTGTACGCCATCACTTGCTGTGGTCTACATTGTTTTATCACTGTTTTCTTATCTGGGATTGTTAATGGTGAAGGGCGGTAATACAGTTTTGTTTATGTCTTTGTCTCTCTTGTTCTTAGCACAGAACCTGTTTCATGATAAGCATTCAAGCGCCCACTGCACGACTAAGTGTGAGCTATTATTCTGCTCAAACTTCAGAGAACATTATACACAGAGGCAGGCATTTAAAAAGGCAATAAAAATGCAAACCGATTTGGCAGCTCAAGAATGAGTATTAATTTGGGAAAAGAGAAATTTCTTCTTAGGTAGGACAAGTTTTCTCATATTTAGAGCAGAGTTATTCAATATGATTGCTTTTTTCATGCATTCACTCATTCATTTCACCAAATATGGGGGAAAAAAGGCAAAACACAGTGGTTAAAAATGAACTCTGGTTTTGAATCCATCTCTTCTAGTCCTGTGTTAATCAAAGTCATCTGTGTGGTCCAGGATAAGTTCTGTATCTAAGCTCCAGTTTCCCAACATGGAAAAACAGAAGAAATAACAGTAATATAAGTATCTTTTTATGGTGACATCATCATGTAGATGAAATGAAATAACCCGTGCTGAACACTAACAGAATTTAGCTATCAATTTGATTTGTCTAGTTTTAAGTTGATATCTCTGATCTAAAAATGCAAAATTTGGAGCTGGGAGATGGCTCAGCGGTTAAGAGCACTAGCTGCTCTTCCAGCAGACTTAGGTTCAGTTCCTAGCAACCACCATGACAACTTACAACTCTCTGTAACTCTAGTTCAAGGGGATCCAGTGCCATCTTCTGGCCTTCACAGGCACCACAAACACATGTGGTGTACATGTATACACGTCATTAAAACACTTGTACACATAAAAATGAATAAACCTTTTAAAAATATGAAATTAAAAATGATCCCAAACCTGAAAACATCTGTGCATGGACATGATAGCACTGCAGTAAAACTTCGCACCTCACCTTATGCAACAGCTTGTAGTCTAAGCACAAATTATTAAAGCTATTCTATAAAATTACCTCTAGGCTACGTGCTCAAAATATAGGTAAATATGAATGAAGTTCGTGTTTACACATGAATCCTATCCCCAAGCCATCAAAGAATCTCATTGTATCTGTGTATGTGTGTGTGTGTGTGTATAACTATAAATTCTTATGTAACTATTACAAATATGCAGAATAGAAAATCTGCAGAATTATTACTCAAGCATTTCGTACAATACATCCCTTTTACAGACTATATCTCACCTCACAGAGTACAAGAGGATGAGACCTGATTTCCTTAGAACTTCTAGAACTTAGAACTTTATGGCTTTCCCGGTAAGCAAGACACAAAGGAAAAGGTTAGGAGTCTTTAACTAAAAGTCATATTCATCCTCTGGCCACTGATAGTTGGATGATGTAAGACAGATTCAACTCTATGAACTTTATTCAACTCTATGGCATTATGTAAACCTGCCCTCTCTTTTTACTGTTGTTTCCTCTAGCAGGGAGGATATGCCCTGGACCCTCAGGATGTGAGATTTCAAATTCTGGCATTCCAACAGAATTGGATAAGTCATAATTGAGGGAAAATGGTCATGTTCCCAATGAATAGGAATGGCATAAGAAAAAAAAAAAACTAGTTACATGAATTAGGCAGTTAGTGTAAGTTGCGGAAAAACAACATTAGAAAATAACTAAGGTTTTGAGTATCTCTCGAATATATCCAAGATACTAAGACAGAGTGGTTGCCTGTCATAAGTGAGCAAGATGAAATGGGCATGGTTAAGACGGCAGTGAACTGAAGGAGTACATCTTCACACTGTCCACACTCACTCTTCTACAAACCAGAAGCTGCATGTTGCTTTTCCTCCTCACCAGAAGCTGAGAGAAAAATGTCACCAAAATGCTTGGGGGCTCTCTGAATGACAGGGCAAAGCAGAATGGCTTCCAGAATAGGAGACAAGAAATGTGTTCTATTATATGTTGTGGTGATATCAGGTACTTTTGGGTAACAGGAGCAAGAGATGCAACAGATGATCTTGTGACATACAAATGAATCCAGATATGGCAAAACACTAAAGCATCTATTAACCTACCTTAATCTGTATAACATTGCATTTATTTAAAAGAGAGATCCTACCCACACCAATACAATGAAATAAAAAGATTTACAGTCCAATTCCTGAAGTGATCTATGTATTCTCTATGCCTACAGAAAACATTGATTATGTCCATGTGGCTCTAGTGTTCTTCCGTGCATGTCTGAATTATTTATTTCATAGCACTTCTTGCTTCTAAGTTAGTAGTTCAAATTTATGAGGCTATTCAATCGCTCTCTCCCCATGATGTGGAACCTCAGAGAATGTATTTAATGCTGTATTTTGAAAGGCTGAGCCATCTACATTTAGCTTAGAATGGTTAAAAATAGACATTAAGCCACATAAGTTTGCCTTAGACAATCATAACTTTGCACAAAATAAATGTTCATTTGCTGTAATATTGGAAACAAAAGAAAATGTCTGAAAAGAACCAAAAATTTATGTATCAAACCATGTTTGTTGGTCTGTGACTTTCCCTGACCCATTGTCCCTACCCCACAGCCTTTTACTAAAATTCACATCTCTTGAGATAGCTGATTACATATAACTGTACTTCCTTCTTAAAGGCAATAAAGGGTAAATAAGTGTTCCTCAGTGGCTATTTATGTAATCCTCTACACATTAGAAGGTGCCTTCATGAATGATGTCTCATCTCATTGCAAGGGAAATACAGTACAAGGGATGCGGGGAATTTGGCTTGCTTATTGATGGAATACGCGTGCAAAATGCATAGGCTCTGGATTCAACAACCAGCACCACAAAAATAAAATACAAACGTGAATAGAGTTGATTTAGAGAAGTGTCTGGAACAGAGAACACTAATTGCAGCCTCTAACCATCACCAAGTCCTAACTCCAAGTCTGGCTGCAAACCAGGTGTCTGGATTTCACTTGCTCAGAGAACTATTTGACCATACTTCAAGTTTTTTGAAGATTGACTGATTTGTCAATATTTTTTAAAGATTCTTTTGTATCAAATAAAATCCAGATTTCTAACTCACTTTAACATCAGAAACTAGGCTGCTAGGCTTGTATTTCTTCAATATAACAACCGGCAGAAACGTGATAAAACTATCCTAACCTACACTCAGTCAGGTTTAGGGATAGCACCTATAAACTTCGGAGATTAGATCTCACAAGCTCTGGAACAAACTAAGATCCCCAGTCCTCAAAGAAGTTCCACAAATGTCCCACCTCAGGTAATTCAAATACATGCTGGAATTTAATGATTCAAATCTTAGAATGGAGCAAATTGGAAATCATTAAATGTCATGGTTGATAATCTGGAATTGTAAGGTCCCAACAGAAAGTTAGCAAACATTTCATTATATATAAAATATAATTATTAAAGAACTAAAGTAAATTGCTTTTCTGTTTTCCATAAAGTTTTTCTTTTGTAACACCTTATAATAGTAGCTCTCTTTCACTATTCTATCTTCCTCCGGAACACAGCTTCATTCATTTCTTTACCTTTTGTTTATTTTTATTTTAATGTGGTAACAATTTCTTCAGGTCATGGTAAGGTTAGCTGTAGTCATTTCTGGTCAAGTATTTCAAAGGTGTTAATGATTTTGGGCTTAATGATTTTGATAGGAAAATATGAAAGTATTCATCGGGGAATAAATATATTTGGCATTAGAATATCTGTAAATCTAAGTCCAACAGAGTAAGTGGTGAAAAGACCAGAAACCACTGAATTTTGTTAATATTTCATTGTGTAGAAGAAAAGGTTACAAAGCAAGAATTGCTGATTTATATGATATAAAATACTGTCCAATGGATAAAAATTAGAACCAAAATCCTAAGATGATCTTCATCCCATGATATGGGTCTAGCTAAATCTTTAAAGGGACTAGGGATGTGCTCATTTTCAAGCATTGGTTAAAACATCACTTCCTTTGCATTGGTCAAAAATTCCAACAGATCCTGGGAGCCTCCACTCTAGTAGCTCAGAGTCTGTCAGTTCCTGGAGGCTTTCCAGTGGTGATGGCAGGTAGAATAAACAAGCCATGAAGGCTTCAATAGGAGGGCACAGGTGAGGAAAATGGAAGACCCAGGAATTAGAAATATTCCTGAAGTTTTAGGTATGATGACAAGTTCAGTTAAGCTAAAGAGACTGAAGTGTATGTGAGGTGGCTGGTGTGGGTATGAATCTCTGGTACCCAGGGCTTCTGCTTTCAGGATTACTTCCCGGCATCATTTCCAGGAACATGCTGCAAGATAAAGCACCTGTGAAGATATGTTGGTGATCCCAAGCTTTTGACCTTCAGTTGGAAGACTTTCCTATACTGCCCTGGGTGCGATCATACAGACATTTAAAAGTAGACTATTCTATTGAACAACAGCAATAGACAGAGTCTAGGAAGAGTAATACCAGCAAGTGGTGGAAAGTGAAGAGCTCCTAAGAACGCAAGGACTGAACGTGTCGGTGTGTCTGACCAGTGAGCCACGGGAAACAAATAGAACATGACAATCCACACATGAGGTAAGTTTGCGCTTCAACTCTTCTCAGAACTCCAGGAAGAAATAGAGATTTCCTGACTTCCCACTTTTGACAGAAACTTTAAAGAATCATGTTTAGCAATATTCACTCATGGAATGTGTCATTCTCGTGTCTTGAACCAAGACTGGTAGTCCTACTGGAGATTCCATTGAGGCTATCTGTGTATTTCTGACTCCTCATGTGGGTTTTGCTATCCTGCTCTGGAACTCTGTGCAGTGTTTTATCTGGAGTTACTTGTGTTATCTCACCTCTGGTCCAACTTGCCTCTGTATGATATTCCACATTCATCTTCTCATTTACTCATGTTGCTTTGTTTCAAAGATCTTGCATTACATTTGTTCAGTCACACCATAAAACTTACAAATCATTTGACAAAAGAAGTTGGGGGTGTGCAAATTATTCCTTCTCCTTTCCTAATAGCCTGTGATTAAAATTTTCACAACATGGGAAGATCTCCCTATAAGCATAAAGGATCAAGGTTTGTCTTTAGTATGGATATAGGAGATAGAACAAGAAAGAGGAAGAAAACCACTTAGTGGAAGAATTCCCCACACACTATGCTCTGTATCAGGTGTTTTGCATTGTTTAATCATCAAGCCAGTATAGTTGGACAAAAATATTATCCCCCTTCAGAGATGAAGTTATTGGATATAAGCAGTATGTAGAAAGCCAACAAGTAGACAGTGGTGAAGTCAGCAGAGTCTTTCCCACCACCCCATTTCTGATAAGGAGTCTCCAGTGGGTCATTTATAGCAGTGGCATGAGGTTTGTACCTAAGAACAGTCATCTTGATTGTTGTATACACAGGAGGAAAACGCCACTTCAGAGGGCTTGCTTTGAATGAAGTCTTGAGGCTTTTGAAGAAAGATTTCAACAAACAGGACTCTAATCTGAGGAAGGTCAAGTTCTCCCAGGGTGATAGTTCTATTCTCTTTGGTTCGGTACTCTCCAACAAGGTCATGTTTCCAGTAGTATTGCTGTATTCTACTCTACAACTGAGGTTATGGTATTGGATGCTGGAAATGTGGCCCTTCTGAGTTTTGTAATCAAGAAGGGCAATGAAGATTCCGCTGAGGGCGCCTATGCATTCTTAACTGGAGATGTGGAGGTAAGAGTGTACTGGCATCTGCTCAGGAAATCTACACAAACTCATCTGGAGCACTACCCTGCTTTGATACATTTGGTCCTGCTGGGTCATCTTTGGTACATTTGGTCCTGCTGGGTCATCTTTGGTACATTTGGTCCTGCTGGGTCATCTTTGGTACTTTTGGTCCTGCTGGGTCATCTTTGGTACTTTTGGTCCTGCTGGGTCATCTTTGGTACATTTGGTCCTGCTGGGTCATCTTTGATACATTTGGTCCTACTGGGTCATCTTTGGTACTTTTGGTCCTACTGAGTCAACTTTGGTACTTTTGGTCCTGCTGGGTCATCTTTGGTGCATTTGGTCCTGCTGTGATGTTTCCATACCATCATTCTTCTCACTGAATTATGTCCTTTCATTTTGAAAATTTTGAGCAATTGTTTCAATTAATTTCTCTGTGAAGTTATTCTGATGGCTAATTGGTGTCACTATTTTCTTTTCTGTCATGTAATTTGTTCATTTTCTCCTAGTTTGGGGCCATTATTCCACATTTTCCAAGATATATTTTTCTTTTTAAAGCCTCATAATAATCTTTACTATGAATAACCCTTTCAAAGATGACAAAATAAAGAGAATGAGATAATGGTTTTTACACTGTCCATTCTTTTCTCACTATAAATATTAACATTTCTTACCTCTTAGTGAAAAATAAAATGTTTCCTTTTCTTAGATTTTGGGTTATCACATTTTTATAATGGATTTTACTTTCTCACACACACACTTTTTAGATATATCCATTCTTTTTTTATCTGCATGAGTGTTTCTTTCTTGAATGTATGCATGTGCACCACATATGTGTCCACTGCCTGTCAACCTGTGATATCAGAAGAGGATATTAGATTTTTTGGAACAAGAGTTATGGATGGATTGTGGGAACCGCCTCTTTTTTCTGTTCTCTCACTCTCACTCTCTCTCTCTCTCTCTCTCTCTCTCTCTCTCTCTCTCTCTTTCATTTCTCATTTTTCTTATGGTTCCTCCATTTTGTTCTTATCTCTGCCTGTCTTCTTACCTCCTCTGGTATGCAAAGTTAACTGTTTTTGTTTTCATGTCACAAGAAACAACTTCTACAAATTAGAAAAATTTGAAAATATTACAAAATATAAAAAGAAAACTTAAAAAGGATTCATAATCATGAAGACCAAGAAAACAACCAGAAAGTTTTTTTTTTTTTTAAATTGCTATTATAATCGCAGGACATATTCTATCCCAGGAAGGCTCATTCAAAATAGATGAACTCAGGCAGGGCCTCTACTCTCCCATCTCTTAACATGCAAATGACTTTGCCTCCTTTTAACCCTAGTTGATATGAAAGAAAACTGTGAATTTCTACAACAGTTCAAGGAAGAAAACATTTTCTTCATCAAGGAAGATCAGGGAAAGCTTCACGCAAATATTTATCACTAAAAGCATGGGGCAAGTTCTTTGTGTTCTATGGAAGGAAAAATGGAGAATATTGCAGAGACAGATTACAGTGTGAGGCAAAAAGATTCATTTGCAGATGAAGGACCTGCCCTTGAATCACACCATCAGCAGTTAAAAGTGCCTGTGAATAAAGGGTAAATCAAGTTGGTGTTCTGAGTACTAATAGTGAGAGCTTCTGTTTGTTATTGACTGTGAGGACCATGAATGGTAATGCACAGAATTTAGTAAAGTGAGATGGGTCCCTTGCTATTTCAAGCAGGAGCATGCCATAGTCTAGATTGTACTCTGGAAAAGTAGCCAGTAATCACTGGGGGATAACGTTATCTGGTGCAAGGAACGTGCTGAAGTGTATCGTGCAGAGTCGAGGCTGAGTGTCTCCCTCTATGCAATGTGGGCAACATTTGATGAACTGCTTATTGTCACTCTATGTCAGGCTCTTCCCCTGTGAAATACGAGCAGTAATACTTATTGCATGGGACTTATGCTAATTCAGGTTCTATCAATCAGAGCCTGAGAGGAGTATTCATGTGTAAGTGTTCTATGAAAGGGATTATCCCATGGGAGACCAGTACAGATACAGTGGAGAAAGCTAGGGCAGGTCAAGCCAAAGGATTATCTGAGATGTTATCCTCACAGGCTGGCATCACCAGGCTCCTCCCAGGTGACTCTGAAGTGTAAGTTGTTGCATACACATGTCCTCATCTGTGGCAGACAAGCTGAAGTCTTTCTACTTGTGGAATGCTGCTTATATGGTCAGAAGAAAACTGGGGAGTCATCAGCAAGAATGTTGCTATGAACAGGTAGAGCTTGAGGATAGATACAAGAGGATAAGTAATGCTGATTACCCCAAATTAAAAAAAAAATGGTTAAATGAGAAGAGATATTGCTCTACTCCACAGGGAACCCAGACACGGCCGATTTTAGGATGACAAATATGATATGTGACTGTCATTCAAGTTCTTTCACTTCCTCCCTGAAAACAAGGATGAATCATGGAGAAAGCAGGCTCCTTTCTAAACAAGGAGCGACAGTGCAGACTATGAATGCTTGGACAAGATTAGTGGGCTTTAACCAATAAAATGTAAGGAAGGACAGATGTGAGGACCAATGGAGCAGAGATATCAGACTGTGGGAAAAAAGGTGCTGGAAGACCAGGAGAAGGATAACAAAGGGGACACAAGATGATTGAAGAAGTCTCGGGGCTGCAGAGAGATGGGAGAAGAAAACTTCCATAGAGTTGTTGAGGGAGGTCGTTCTATGACATTTCTTCCCAGGAAATTCAGAACATCTACAACTTTAACTTACATCTTCAGGGTGTGTGTGTGTGAGTGTGTGAGTGTGTGAGCGTGTGAGCGTGTGTGTGTGTGTGTGTGTGTGTGTGTGTGTGTGTGTGTGTGTGTGTGTGTTATAAAGAGCTGCTTCTGAACATCAGGGGCTTGTCTTTGGACACCCAACAACTACTTGAATTGAAGTTGGTTAAATTGAGCTTAGATTGTAATAGAGACCATTTCATGATGAGGAAATGTTAAACTACTTGACAACATGGTCTCCAGGCAGGAAGAAAGAACACAGATTGGATCAGGCATAGAAACATGGAGACCAAGAGGACACCACATCTGAGCTCAATTACATCAGCCAGCCAATCAGTTCCCTAAAGCACTGTGTATTATTCATAGTAAAAGTTAAAACAAAAAGGGAAATGGAGACTAATCATAAAAAAGCTTAATCATGAGAACAGAGCCCACACATCTTTAAACAAAGAGCTCTTGGAGCCAATCACAAGCTCTAAATGAGAGATATATAGTACAGTCATAAGCGGGCTGCAGCATCAGGAAAAAATCCCGAGTTAATCAGAAGGCATTCTTCACATACAGTAAGCCTGTACCCATTACAATCCACTGTGCTAATGACCATTACTCAAAATGACAACATCGTAACTAAAATCACCATTTGTTCAAGTTAATTTCTTAAAGATCTGTGATTTTCCTCCATTACATTTAATATTTATGAATCCTAACTCACTGGAACTTCTCTATTTTCAGGCTATTACCATTCATTTTCGGGATGGAAAATGAAGGTCATTAGAGCCGGACTCTTTTTTTTTTTTCTTTTTCATTTACCTAGCATCATATCTTTAAAAGGCAATAGAATCCCAATCAAATACTCGGCATACAATAACAGTTTTACCTTGACTTGAATATTATGTTACTGGGAACAAAATTGAGGCCCCATTAGCTTTGTGTACTACATATAAACATTTCTCACTTTCAGCAATAAATATTCCCTAACAAATCTGGCGAGAAAGAGAATCCGTTTTGCAGGAAAATCCTAATTTCACTGTGACTACTGTTGTAAGTGAAGAGAAAAAAAAAATACTCAAAGGAAATTGAAAACCACTGGCAAGGAAGAGATGAAGTTGGCAGGCAGGTTAATGGTATGCTAGGTACAATGTTCTGCGCTTTTTCCTCACTCCTTCCTGCTTCCCTAGAATGCCTGGTTTGTTTCAGGTTTCCTCTGGGAAATGAATTCATGATCTTGGAAGCCAGCATCGCTCTACTTGTACAGGGTACTTACATTGCATAAATGAAATGGATCTGGTTTCCCACTGGCTTTGCAATCAAACAAGACTTTAAAAAACTTACAAACTTTTAGATTCTGAAGAAGACATGCATGCTCAGTGACAGAAAGTATTTAAAATAGAGTCTGTAAATTTACGTTACTAGGGTCACAGCTATACTTAGATCACCCTGTGTACTCATTCAAATGATGTGCCTCACCATGTTTGGGGTAATAGTGTAACCAATATTTAGTTACACACATTTAAGAAAAAATAGTGACTTACAACTGCTCCAAAGACCCTACATATAGTGAAAGACTTGTTCTTAAGTTCTGTATCATCTTCTATACTATCACCCCTTCTCCAAATTCACAGAAGTGTTTCTTTACAGAAAAAAAATCTATAAAATTTCTATCATTGCTTTGGAAAAGCCTCTGCATGCAGATGGAGAGAAAGAAGGAGGTCAGAGGAAGGGGAGAAAAAAGAGGGGAATGGAAATGATGGATGAAAGAGAATGAGAGAGAGAGAGGGAGAGAGAGGGAGGAAAAGAGGTGGGAGGGAAGGGGAGGCACACATGGAGAAAAGTGAAAAACTAATAAATGAAATGATGACCCAAATAAGAACTAATGAAAAAGTGAAAGGCTTTGCCCAGATTGAACTAATAAGAGATGATCTTGCATGCTGGGGAAAAAAAGAATTGAAAGGATCCCTCACTGAGAGCAAACTCAGCATCACTGTGAAAATAAATATGAAAGACAAAACTCAGACAATCGCAATGTCAGTTTTAGTTACTAATTAAATAAATGGTTGGCCTCTGCAGCATTCACCTAAAAGAAAAATACATGGATTGTGTTTCTGTTTCACTCCTGTGGATGAGGGAACTTCATGACCTTTGCCTTCCATCAGCCCTTTATCCTCAGAGGTGGTGAGTGATTGGGGAAAGGTAAATTGGTATAAACCATCCCTGTAAAGAAGTCCCTTGAAGTCCCCCTCACCAGTCTAGGAGCACACTCTTCCTATCCACTGTAGGTAGTAAGGAAGTAAATGTAACCCTCAACCCAAATATAATATACACACAACAGCCAGAGTAGGGAGAGGACTGTTATATATGACTGAGGAGAAGAGAAAGGAAACAGTCCCATTTAGAGGAGCTCAAGTTATGTCTTAAGAATTTACTTAGGCAATTGGGAAATACATCAAAGCAAGAACTCTTTACTTCTGTCTAGCAAGTTGGTCTGAATTCATGATTGTAGCCATCTTGAGCTGATCATCCCAGAGTAGTAGCCCTCTTGCTTCGTTTGCTAAGTTTCCTAGTTCATTATAAATGGACAAAGCCAGTAAAGTAATACATAGGGTTTTATAACCAAGAATATGCTTGGTTTCTTTGATATTGGCTTAAGATAAACCAGATACATTCTGATTTGACTAGGGTCACTTTGGGCCTAATCAAACCACAGCCCACACATGCACCCTCATATAATCCACATTTGTTTTTGTTTTTTGTTTTCTGACTCACATTGCAAGCATCCATTCCTGACCATTTGTCCTTGATGAATGGCCCTTTGTACAATCCTGGATGTGCCCTTCTTTCTTTGGTCTTCTGGAAGCTCAAGGCTGGTTCTCAGACTCTAAACTAGATGGTATTCAACAGGGCAGAGTTTTTCCCTTGATGGGAGAATATGCAAAGAGAGAGAAAGGGCAGTGCCTAACAATTCACCCAGAACAGGAAAAGAACAATGCATTCAGAGAAAGAGGATACACAGAAGGCCAGCTCTAGCACCAACTGCAGTCCGGAAAACTGAAGAAATTCATGCCCATGGAGGTACAAGCAGCGAATTTGGGGGGAGAATAAGAAACAGGGAATGAAAGGCTTCTGAAAGTGACTGGCCTCAAAAGATCAGTGGATCACAGAAACAAGAGCAGTGCCTAAGAAGTTGATCACAAGTTGGTCTTCCTCCCAGAGAGATGAGAAAGCCAGCTGCAAGGAGTTTTAAATCAAATCATCAGATAGCAGACCGATTAGAGCAGAAACATATTACTCTCCAGCAACTCACTGTATTCACATATCTTTATGTTCACAGCCCTTTAAGCACATAGCAACTCGATAAATTCTTATTTATGTGATGCCATCAGCAACACTGGTGCTGGGCTAGTCTTTCTTTGTCTCTAGGCAGAAGGCTTTACAAGGCACATGAATGTGACTCCTTTTCATATCCTTTAGTCACTCCCCCTCTGGTTGCAGTGCTAAGATGAGCACTGAAGGGTCCTGACAGTTTTACTATACATCTTTTTATTCACCAAGACTTCTAATCTTGAAACTAGTTCTTTGTTTTAAATCAGGCCTCTATTGATTAACTGAGATGGAGCTGGGCTCACCAGAGGCTGGGGTGGGGTATACACTGTGGAATTAGGACAGTTAAACACTGAAATCGATCCTCCCTTTTTTGCGCTGCTGTTGCTATAGCAAGCAGTTTCTCTAAGCTATTAATTTTATTATTAGCACACCTGGAGGCATTGCTGCCCTCGGGGAAAAGCAATTCAACTGTGTGTGCTACGAGACCAACGGTGGATGATCAGTGAGACAGGTGGGGCAGAGTGGGGTCTGCTCCCCGCACATTTGAAATTTGAGAGGGATCTTTCTCGCAAAGTGAGGAACACAACTAAGGTTAGAGATAGTCCCTGGACATTTGAAGCAAAATTTGGTGGTGCAGTTTTGAATTTTTGTGTGTCTGTTTTTAAAGGAAATAAATACTTCATCACCATATGGGAGCCTATCTATTAATCCCCCAGTCAACTACTCATGAAAACCAGGAAAAGACGACAAAGGGTCACATGTCGACTAGAGGTTGTAGCCTGGCAATCCAAGCTTAACCCCTCTTTCTATTGTGTTACCTTGACCTGAATAATTTATCCCTGTGAATGACATCCACGTGCATGTTCTCTTTGAAAACACAAATGAGCAATTTTAGAAGGCAGGATAGCTCAGAAGTATCTGGATGCCTAGTTTCCTATTTGCAAATTTGATTATGCCGAAGCTGCTTGTATGCTGAGTAATGGACAGAAAACGAGGAGTGGCTCTCCCCTTTAGAGAAACATAGGCTCTGCATTGTCCTAAGTCTCTACAGGCTCCCATAACCTGTTAAAGCTGCCTGTACAGTGAGGCCCCTGTACAGTGAGGGCTCTGGCCCCTGTACAGTAAGGGCTGCAGTCAGTGAAAATTGGTTTCAATTATCCTGGAATATTACATCACAAGTCATTGCCCACCCCCATCCCTGGGCTACTTTGAATCTCTTGTTTGTTCCTCACCCCACTGCTCCCTGCTATTCTTCCTCAGTATACACACACACACACACACACACACACACAACATAGAGATAAATAGATGCACAGATAGTTATCTATATTTAGTACTCAAAGAAGAGACCGGTATATTTCATTTTATGAACATTTATAAAAGAGAATATGGGAATAAGATCTAGCATCTCTAGATTCTATACTCTAGAGTCATTACTGCAAAGATGTCAAGAAGATGGGATGGAGACCATCTTGAATTCATGTTAAAACATACTTGTCCTTGTTCCATGTATAGTGCTGAATTGGGTTCCATGGAAGGCCAAAACACAGCTGACTTACTTTTCTGGTCCACAATGTGAATTTTTGTACTGGCCAGTTGAAGATGGCTCCGGGTTGTTAAAATTAAACTTCTTACCTTTCAAAGTCTGACCCATATTCTTTTAATGACTACTGACGGGATGAACACTACCTGCCAGGCTCTGTTCCAGGAATATGTAACAAAGATTAGAACGGCTTTCTCACCATCAGAAATCTCTGCAGCACGCTTAGGGTATCACGAAGCCAAGCTGGAAGCGGTATAATTTTTATATTGACGCAGATTTGGGTTGAGACCTCTATTTGGACACTTGCTAGCTGTGTGTTTCTGCCAGGTCCCTTCCCCTTTCTTAGTTGACATACCTCAGCTCTTCCAAAGATCACTAGTGAAGATGGCCCTAATTATGTCCATATCTCCTACAGCCATTTAAAACCAACAGTTAACTCTGGGTAGGATCTCATTGAAAGTGCCACTAACCTTGACATTCCCAATCTCACAGTCTCTCTAGACATGTGGTATCACATTCTATATACATAAGCGTTGATTGGATTACAAGTTTGCATGGATTAATGTAAATTTTACAGTCAGGATTTATAGTTTTATATCTATAAATATTATTGTAGAGATGGGAAATGAGTAAAAATGGGTGTCAGAGGCATGCAGTAGGAATAGGTCTAGATGTGGCTGATACTAAAGATTATTGAATTTCAGTGATCATTACACAAGGTTCACTGTGCTACCATATTTGAAATACATTTAAACTTCTTATGGTATATAGTTTCACATAATAAAAATTGGCATCTAAATACAAGTGTACACATTAGGGCATGGAAAATCTAAAAAATAAAATAAAATTCACTCTACTCAATTTAGCTTTTTTGTCTTTAAGAAATTTCCTTATTTTTAGTATTAAAATATTAGATCCTTTATTAAATAATAGCTTTAAGAATGGATACAGTTTATCAATGGATCATAAGTTTGATTTTTAACCAATTTTTCCCCAGAATACATAACAATAAAGTTTAAAATAAATCCTATCTGCTAAGGTTTGTAGCTTCCATACTACAAACACAAATTGACTATCATGATTGAGATTATACTGTTCACAAAGTCTAAGACATCTTATCCATTACAGCAAAAAAAAAATGTTCCTTTCTGATTTACATTTACTCCAGATTTATAGTATGTACATAGTATGTGGTCAATAAAAGCTATGGCCTTCCTTGTCTAACAGCTCAATTCCTTCAGGCCTCCTGGAGGTGACTGAGTACTAATTGGGCACATTCATTTAAGCTACTAATGGATGATAATGGCTTAATATGTCACTCCCCTGAGATAACACTCCAGAGTCTTGCCTTAAAATGTAAACGTTAGTAGCAGGACATAGCTAATAAATCAAGTATGGGAACCACGATTACAGAGCGATCTTCTGGTACAAGATCTTTTTCCCATTGAGATTCTCTGTTATCCACCTTCACACATTCCCCTAGATGTTCCTAGTGTTTATTCTGCTGCTGTATTTGCTTGAATTAGTAAACATATCATAAGTCCGAGGGGCTTAGCTGGTGCTCTCTACAAGAGACAAGCTCCTCAGGAAATAAGTCCTGGGAGTAGAGCATAGTAGTTAAGTGTATTTAGCAACTAACAGATCTCACTTGGATTTATTAGTTAATAGATGTATAGTTTAAAATGAAAGCCTTGAGCTTGGTGCTCCTTTCTGTAAAATGAAGATGGGGATAACATCCATGGTTTAGGTGTTTTGTGAGGATTAATGAGAAAGTACAAAGTAAGTGCTTATCACAGCTAACATTTTGAGGCATTGACTATTTTTATACCTTGCATTGCAAATGTCAGTACCTCCTAAGGATAATGATCCTTGCTAAATTGGGTTTGTCCAGGGACCAAAAGTTAGAGTGTGTGACCTTCAAGAAATGTCCCCTGTCCTAACACCCTGTTCTTTTTGCTTTCATTAATCCCTTACTCAAAACCCAATTTCAGGAGAAGGGGAACAGTTTTCATAAAAATTGCAGGTGCCTCCCATGGAAATCTCTTCCAAATGTATAATTCTGTAACTCTGCATGCTACCTTAATAGTCTACAGTTCCAGTAATAAAGATAGGTTAATTTTGCATTAGATGAGCTTTAATGCACATTCAGAAATCAGAAACTAGCATATGTGTTCATTAGCGGAAATCTTGCCTAAAGTGGGTCACGTTAGAATGAGAGAATCCAGACTTGGGGAAGAAGGAAGGCTTTTTGTTTCCTGTGTCACCTTCCATTATTTCACAACCAGCTGAATGGGCATGAAGCACATAGGTAGGATGTTTTCCAATGCATCCCTAGACCATAATGGTTTGAGACATTACACCGGAAGTGGTTTTCCCATGACATGGTCATTCTGTGTTGGGATTGAGCAACAGTATGGTGGTAGGAGAAACCATGTCCTCTTAATGATGAGGGTAACATCTAGCCCAAACTTCCCATTTGCTGTAACAACAGCAATTTATCCTGTGAAGAAATGTTTGTCTTATCTGGAGATGGCATGAGAACAGTCTGGGCTTGAGATGAGATGGACCTCTTGTTGGCTTGAGATCTGGTTTTGCCTGTCATGATGGGCAAAGTACTTCAAGCTTGAGACTCTGGGTTTCCTCACCCCAAAGAATAAAAGTAGTGATTGCTATGGCAATGGCCAGTCTCTGTGTAGCAGAGGGCTCCATGCCTATCACACAAGCTCTAAGTCAACTTATAACTGTGAAGCTCCTTGAAGAACAGTTTGAATAAAGGAAGCACTCAGTTAACAGAAATTGTCACTGTCACCACCAGCAAGTTTATTGCCACCACTGTCATCAAAAGCTGACAATGGGACTAAGAAGTATTTTAGTGACCTCATCTTCAACAACACCTCAGGACGAAACAGTACTAGGCTCAAATGGCAGCATGAACCTCGGACCTGCTCCTATAGATTACTGCACATACTCTGGTTGAAGGGATTTCTATATGAAAATATAGAAGGGATCCTATATGTTGATGGGAATGTGCCCCTGCCCCATTCCCACATAATATACACAATGTTGGCAAGAGATTTTCTAGGCTGTGCAAAAAAGAAAGAATTCTCAGACTCCACTTAGAGCAAGCCAAAACACTTTTTAAAAAGTGATCTTTTGCCTAAGTTTCCTGGGGAATCCCAGTCACAGTTCCACTTAACAGTCTCAGGAATTGCACACCTACAATGATTTCCCAGGAGTGCAGTCTGATAACATACCCCAAGGTGTCAGGAACAAATGTGTATAATGATGCCTGTCTCCCTGACCACAGATTCAGAGCATCAGTTTTTAATGGATTTAAAACAAACAGGAACTGGCACTAAAATGATACCTTTTGTGAACAAGATATATTAGCTGTTTACCACATTCTCTCCTCTCAACCCTTTCCATATCAGCAGGCTTTTCCCATTAAGAAGAAAGTGTTTAGTGTGTGTTTCGGTGCTGTGGGGGCAACACAGATTCAAATGCAGATATGTTCCATCACCAATATCAAACTCTTGCCCAGAAGGCTAAACAGACCCATAGGTGTTGTTGATTTATTTGCTGCCTTCTTCTCATATCCATGCAGATATTTATGTCCTATAATAAATTCTCTTTCTTTCCTCAACCTCTCATATTGTTAGGTACAGAAAGCATCATCTTTCACCGCTTTATGAATGACTCTTCATATTTATATACCCCTGAGAAGCAGGAACCCCCTTTTCTCTATTACATCTCAACAAAGGGTAAGTTTTCCAACCACATTGAATGTAGCCAAATGAATGTAGCCAAAGCCAACAGAAGAGAACAGGGTTCGATCTTAGGTTTTCTAAGTCAGTTGAAGAAGATCCAATACTTTCTATGCAGTAGGCTTTCAGAAGTGTGTAGTGCCAGCTACCAGGAGAATTGCTTTCTCTTTCTTCATGTGTTGTCTGATTGGCTATGAACACTAGGGAATTCTCTCAGCCTATCCAGATCTCCCTTTCTTCACATCAAGTGGAGATTTGAGAGTAGGAAAAAAGTGTTTGTGTGTATTTTACCAATGCCAGACTACTGGTAGCAAGTTGAAGCTAAGCTGATTAGACCTTGGTGTTGTCATAAAAATCATGTAGACGGCCCAAGATGAGTGGATGGGTGTAGCCTGAACTAGTATAAAAGGAAGGAGGTAGAGTAGTGATAGTCAGTTTGGCTATGCCTACAGTAGTCACAAGGTATTTATGCATAACATGACTATCTAACATCAGTTCTGGAGGTTGTTAACGAATTTCACCTGAGAATAAGCTTTTCTTTAGGTTGCTGGTAGCCATGTGTGACAGTTAATAGTGCATCTAGTGACCTCCCAGGATGCAATAAGGTCACCTTCCCTGCCCTTGCTACAAGGTCATACAACTTTTATGTGAAAGAATGAAAATTCACATGTAAGAGCAAAAACATTTTTCATAAGTTTTCAATCCCATGTAGTTCATTGATATATTATACACATTCCTTGACAAATTGCCTGTTTGATCCATTGGAAGCTCATTTCAAGTCCTCAAAATCTACAGGTAACAAGTGTCATGGTACTTCCTTCAAGTGTGGACCCTGTCCTTTATATCTCCATCACCCTGCTCCGAAGTAAATGCTAACTCCATCCCCCAAGAGCAAAGGGATTAGCACAGTGTTATTTATAGCTTGCTCATACTCAAAGGGAGAGGACTGAAAGGGCTGGTAGATAAGGAGGAGGAATCTTAGTGGCTGCTCTATGTGCATGTGGAAGCCCATTACAGCAATTCAGTTCACATGGGGAAAAAAAAAAGGAGGGGTGGGATACTAAGCAAAGCATTCTGGGAATGATCTAAAATATCATTTTAAATTGATCAACCAACCAATGAATCTCATTCACAAAATAATGTGTATACGTAATTTTGTGAATCACGGGTATACAAACACCTGCTGTGGGATGTTCTGTATGGCAAATGTGTTGCTAATTAGTCAATAAATAAAACACTGATTGGCCATTGACTAGGTAGGAAGTGTAAGCGGGACAAGGAGGAGAATAAAGCTGGGAAGTGGAAGGCTGAGTCAGAGAGACACTGCCAGCCGCCACGATGACAAACAGCATGTGAAGATGCCGGTAAGCCACGAGCCATGTGGCAAGGTATAGATTAATGGAAATGGATTACTTTAAGCTGTAAGAACAGTTAGCAAGAAGCCTGCCATGGCCATACAGTTTGTAAGCAATATAAGTCTCTGTGTTTACTTGGTCGGGTTTGAGCAGCTGTGGGGCTGGCAGGTGAGAGAGATTTGTCCTGACTGTGGGTCAGGCAGGAAAACTCTAGCTACACACACCTTTTAGATTTTTCTTTGTCGTGCTTTTTTATATAGTCAGGAGATTTTGTTTGCCTTCTTAGATACTATGGCTTCCCATTTTCTCTCTCCATTTTTATCCTTTAAGAATTTATTTTCCTAAGTGGTGTGAACATGTATGTAAATTTCTTTCCTTCCCCAAAGGATAAACCAGTTACTCCAGCACTGTTTACTCATGTACCACCCTGCTTTGACAGCAAAATAAACAATGTAAAAGAAAAATATTTATCGGTTACACAACAAACATAAAAGTAATGCAAGCATATTTATGCAATAATACAATAATGCAAACAAATCAAAGAATAAAGCAGTAGATACTTTAAAAGGTAAGTTCATGAAAAATAAATACTTAAGCTTCCTACAAAAACACACATGCAAAAAAATACAGTTGTCCACTGGAATAGTTAGCAATTCTCAAGCAATGAATGTCTTCAGAATGACATGAGCTGGTAAAACAAGCCCTCTCAAATAATGCTGCTGAGAGCATAAAAATGTACAGAAAAAGAAAACATAGCGTATCTTAAAAATATTTATAGCTTTTTGACCTAGAAATTGTATTATAGTTCCCTTGTTCCTTCTTTCCCTGATGTCCTTAGAAAGCTGGGGTAAAATAATAAGAGAAAAAGGAAAAGAAAAATCACCTGGCTAAATCTTCAGAGGACATTTTATTGGGCACCTGGAATATATCTGCCCAAGATAGTCAAGCAAAATACAGATTCCAATTTGACTTAATGTGAAAGGCTGTACAAAGGTGTCTCCGACAGACACAAACTTTGAAATGGCCTGCCTTCCAATCTTATTTTTCCTGCTCTCAAATATACAAGAGAAAGAGATAGGGGAGCTTTTTAGAGGTGAGAAGGAAACGCTAGACCTAAGGATCAATTCTGGTACCATTGTAAAAACTATTTCCTCAAACTAGGCACACTGGCCTACAGAGGAAAGAGGAGGGCAGTGAGTGGAAGTCCCCCATACCCTTTTGCAAGTTGACATGCTACATAGTCAGTCCCTGCCTCAAAATAAAAATAAATGCCGAGAAAGTCGCTTATGGGTAAAATGCTTGTCTCGCACGTGCAACACTGAAGGTTTGTTATCCAGCATTGCAAAATGAAATAAAAAGTGACTTCCCATCTTTTATAGCTCCATGCCGTAAGTTAAGAATCCTCAAGATGGAATTTGTATATTAGATTGGTAGCATCATTCTCTTTAAGTCTCTCTTACTTCTTACATACATATTTGTTGGAGACTGTGCTTCTCAAGTATAGTTTTCTAAAGTTCTGTCTGACTCCATGATCTAGAAGATCACAGTTTAATAGAGATAGTCCTGTTTAATTAGTCAAAAAGGGATAAAACAAAGATTTTCTACTATGCAAATAAAAGACATTCAGAGCCAGCCTGCTCTGAAGAATTTGGATAGACAGTGAATTAGTAAACAGTGCCACAATGAAATTTTCTGAGACCATTTCAAATATTTTTCTTTTAATTTAGACTTTCACCACAATATTATGCCTCAGATTCCAACACAGATAATTTATACTGAGCAAACAAACTAAGTCACTCAAGAAAAGTAATATATCAAGGCAGAGTACCGCTTGATTGATTGATTGGTTGAGATGGGCTCTAAGTAGCCCAAGGCTGATCTGGAATTCACCATGTTCTCTAGACTGGCCCTGAATTTATGGCAATCCTCCTGTCTCATTTGCCCAGATGCTGTTATTATAAACATGGAAACCATTCCTAGCTGAGTATTAGTTTTTAACACTGAAAAACATTTAAAAAATGCATATGTTCTCAAACAGATTACTGTTAGTTAAACTTTGGTATTTACATAAAACAGGAATAATATGTAACTATTCATATTAACACTACATTTTTAATTTTGGAATATGCAAATTATAACATTAACTTTTTAAAATGCTATAAATTTCAAGCAATAAATTCTACCCTTAGTTCCATTTCCATGGATTTATATTAGTATGTATGTGTGTATACACACACACACACACACACACACACACACACACACACACACACACACACACACACAGATGGGGGACAGAGAGACAGAGACAGAGACAGAGAGAGATATCCTATGACTTCTATCTCAAACTGCTCTAGGTTTCTCTGATTTTTTTAAGTGTTCTTGGGGTGCAGAAACAGTGATTCAAGCAAACATTCCCTAAATGTCAGTCTCTGTGTACATGAAGATGAATACAGCATAACACAAAAGCATGGGAATATAAAAAGAAATAGCACCAGGTGTGGTGGCATATACTTATAATCTAGTACTTGGGAGGCAGTGGGAGAAATATCAGAGTTCAAGGCCAGTTTTTGGTCACTGGGTCATTTACAGTTAATTTGCTACCCCAAAATGAAGGAAACAAGCACAGAGTAGCTAAACAACGCAAAAACAAGCATCGTAAGGAAATATGCCAACAAGCTCTCGCTATATGGTGAAATACCACGGACATTTTTGAACATTTTGTTTCTGTCTCCCGAATTTCCAACTGTCTATTATTTCTATAGTTTTTTGTAATCAAACATACATAAAAAAGATGCCGAGTGGGTGGGAACTCAGTTCTCTGCACTGCCTAAGATGCCTTGTGGCTGTGCTAAAATATTTCCATCAGAAACAATTGTTTCAAGGCACGCAGAAATGGTCACATTCCTTGTCAAAAATTAAAAACCTTGTCAAACCTTTCCTTTGTGGCATAAACAGTTCATTGTCAAAAGTGAGCTGTTTGCAAAAGCAGCAGAAAGAAGGGAAAATAAATGGTCTCCTTCCCTTTTATACGAAGTGAAGGGTTTCCTACAATTTTAGCAGTCATTAAGATTTACTAATGAATGCTTGAGATGGAGTCTAAAAAAGGAAATATAAAGTTAAGTGGCTCATTTGGTGTTTTGAGAGGTAAAATATTAAGAGGAAAAGGAGAGCGTCAGCCCATCCATCAAAAGCCACATAGAACTGGAAAAGTCAGCCAGCTCTATCCCGTCACAGCCCTGCTGCAGACCAAGCCCAGCCTGGTCTACCTGCTAATAGGTGAGAAGCTATTTCCCTCTCCATACCCATTTAATCACAGGGCTGTTTGAGCATTGCCTGCCAATTATCCTGAATTATGTGTCATATAGCAGGTTTGTGATCTGGGCTATAGTGCATCAGGGACCCAGCAGAGACCACCATGTTGATTTGACAAGGCTCTTAGAGCTGGGATGCATAAATTAACGTGCTAGAACAATTCTGAAGAAGCAAAGATTGAAGCCAAGCTGCCAGAGATGGAAGATTAGTGACTAATCAGGCCTAACACCTGGTTTCCATAACACCCTAATAACAACTCCTCACGCTGCTGTAACAAAACACAGCAGCCTCTGCCACTGGAGAAAGGTGAAATAGCCCCACAGCTTACGGCTCTCGGGGCGTTTCATTCGCCACAGGATGCATCTCACCTGCTCCTCGAAAATTAGAATAGTCCTTTGTAATGGGATGGAGGGTGGAGATGGTGGTGAATTCAAAACAAGTGGGTTCCCCGGAGAGCGGGCTGAATGACAAATCTGCCGCTGATAAGCTCAGTTCAACTTACAACTGCTGGAAAGAGAAGGAGGGAGGAGGGAGGGACAAGAGGATGAAGGAGGCCCAAATAAGGAGGTCCTGAGCAGGATGGGCATGTAACGTGCTTTGACTTTTAGGCTTAGAGCAAACAAGGCCAAACACTTTCTGTGATTCCCCACACCCCTGTAGCTTAGTTGACATACGGGGATTCTTTTTTTCATGTTTGTATGAATCCAAGATACAAGGCAGCCAAAATGTCTAATACAAACACTAGCTGGTATCTTGTAATACACTTGGCTTTACTGTGTCTGACCACAGACACAAGGCAATGTTCTTTTGGCCACTGACCTGGATGTTAGATGAAGCACCCCTTTGAGGATCAGTCCTATACACTATAGTAGACCTCCCCCTTGGCCAGAATTTACAGAATGACGTGCCACGCATTATGATCTGGTCTGTTACACCAGGAAGCCTATAAATTGTTAAGGGTTGGATCTCACTGGCCCTATAAGATGTATGCTGGAGTAATACACTGCCAACTCCAGATCAGAGGCCTAAAAGCATCACAATGATTCCCTCAGGACTGCTCCCAGACAGAGTGGCAACTGCCCTAGCCTATACATCTGGCACCTAGGAAACTAGTGCCATGACAACCACGTGTTTGAAGACCTTATTCAGGTGAACAACAAACTTACCCCTATCTCCACCACCCCACCCCTACCACCACAGCTGGGATTTAGTAGCAGAATGCATGTGCTGGGTTCTCCTGGAAACCTTCAGACCTGATCCGGTGCACTAGAATAAAGCTGCCACTCATTGTTCCTGAAATCCATGCCTTAGTCACAACAGGATTGTCCGACTTTGCAGTTTTCTAATCACAATGGAGGTTTCTATTCCCGTAGATGGGCTTTCTCCTCACATTCCCTTGAGTTCTGTAACTCAGGCTCTATCTAGCCAGGGTGGTTCTTCAATTTGGGTTTCATGATTCTTTTTCACACCTGTGATTGATTTACTCACGTAGGACACATCGCTGTGCCCCACATTCAGCTCATCGGCTGCTGAAGACCCATGCTTTCTGCAGGGACTGACAGAGAAGCCAACTATCAATTGTCCCAGGGGCTGGTTCCATATTTGGGCTCCCAAAGGGAGACCTGCTAAACTCCTCTAGGCATGCTTTAATACCGACCCATTTTCACAGCTTCATTTGTTCCCACACCTGCCTTTTCCTTTGCCTCAGAAACCTCATCCAAGGGGAGACTGGAGAAGAGCAGGCGCTTTTGAATACATTATACTTTAAAGCCTTCCCTTTACCCCCTTTCCAATTTTTCTCCCTCAAATTCAATTTAAGCCGAGGTGCTGGAGGTCTGAACTAGCCCTTGAAGCACAGCGTAACACAGGCTATATGTCCACCTCAGATCTGGCTGATATTGTCTATTATTGTTTTATTTTATTTTCTCCCTTGATTGAAATACTTGAGTATTATTAAATGAGGTAGAGATTCCTCTTCAAAGAGAGCCTCAAAGTGAAGTTCAGGGGGACAAAAGTAAACCTTTAAAGGGATTGCTTGAACTTGTAATCATAAAAGCGACACTCTGGGCCATTTGCTGAATGCCACTCTGTTATGTTTCATCTTCTTACCCCAAATTATAAATGCCCTACAACAGAAAGCAGAGAAAGGCCAGACATCATCAATGTGCTGCTGGAAAAATACCCATGCCACAACCAAAGGGACCGCTGGGTATCCAGAGGAGGTGGTGTGGCTTCTGTGGGAATAGCAGGTATCAGTTTTGTGTGTACAAAGCTCAGGGAGGGCACAGATGTTAGGATAACAAAACCATTGAATCTGTAGCAAGAGAGGCTTTGTCTCCCACACTGTCAAAGACACACAGCAGGTTTCTAAGGGCCATGAAAGGAGGAGGGAGGGTTGCGGTTTAGCTGGAAAACATGTTATTTTTCTAGGAAATTGTAGCAAACAAACAATCTTCCAGAGATGGAACAATCATCCAGTTTACGCCTTGTGTCTGCAAGACACTCTGTTTAAATACTAAACAGAATTGATGGGAATCTTGTGGAAGACCTTAAAAACTAAAGCTGTGGTCCTTTGTGGGGTCATAGGTGATTGGGAAAAATCTGGTGAATGTAAAGTTCTCACAACAGGAAAGCACAAGTGTGAAAAGGCAAAGGTTTATAATGTGGATATGATTTCAGAGTCTTTTTTTGTTCAAGATAATAATCACTGTACTCTCTCTCTGTGTGTGTGTGTGTGTGTGTGTGTGTGTGTGTGTGTGTGTGTGTGTACACATGTGTCTGTGTCTGTGTATATGATATAATTTATGTTATGTAAAATCCTACCATCAACTAGATTCTAGGCAGAGATGATGGAACACTCATGTGTTATAGTGAGCAAAATTAAGACTCAACTTTATTTCCCCTCTCTCCTAAGCTTCTCTGTATAACACTAAATAAGTCGTTATTAGAGATCTCTAGGCAAATAGAACCAATAGAAGATAGATGATAGACAGAAAAAAATTTATTACAGGAACTGGATCAAATGATTATTATGGTCAAGAAGTCCCATCAACTACCGTCTGAAGGCAGGAGAGATGGGAAAGTCAGTGGTGTGACTGCATACAATTTAGTGTAACTCTGAAGTCTAAGCAACTATGTGAAGATGGAATGGAGTTTTGGTATGAACCCCAGAGACCAACGTCCTGGAAACTCCAGGGCTCTGATGCCTGAGGATTGGGAAAGATGAACTCCCTTGCTTCAGAAAACAGGTCAATTCCACCCTTCCCCTTTGTCCTAGCTGGCCCCTCAGAATGGATGCTGTTCCCTATCACACTTGAGAGAGTGGATCCTCTACTAAGATTTCTGGCTTTAATGCCAATCTATTTCTGAACAACTTCATAAGTTCACCTCAACTCATTCAGCCTCTATTTGGAACCCCATAGCCCAGTCAAATTGCCAAATCAACAACAACAGTGATAAAACAAACAAACCAATGAACGAACAAAGAACTACATAACACAAACAAACAAAACAATGACTGAAACAAACAAACAAACCAATAAAAAACCACCAATGCAGAAGGAGTAAAGGAAATAGGGAATTAGTAAGGGGAAAAACATTGCCTTGCTCAATTTGTGACCCTTAGAAGAACTCAGCAAACAGGAGCTCAGCGTATGATTCTTATATCAAACAGTTTCAATGGGCCTCAAGGAATAAGTCATGAGATAGCCAGAGAAGTGACTATTCTATGGGCACCAGAGACATAACTGCTTCCTAAAATAGAGAAGTATCTGCCCCATCTCTAGAAAACAAGTATTCAGTTCTGAGGTGGTTTGGAGAATCAAGAGTTTAGGTTTTTCAGAGTATAAGGCACCATACATGTATCAATTAGTATTTGGGCAGAGTCACACACTTATTTTCAAATATTCATTTTCATTATTTTTAATTGAGTTTACCTGGAGGGGATTATATACATGTTGGTATTGGTGCCCGTAGAGGTCTGAAGCATGGTGCTGGAGTTAAAGTTAGTTGTGAGCTACCCAACATAGTACTGGGAACAGCATTGAACTTGGGTCCTCTGCAAGAGGAATACATGCTCTTAAGTGAAGACCATCTCTCCAGCTCTAGACTCTTAATATATTCAAATTGTGTAAAAACTCAGAAGGACCTAACATACCTTTATCTTGCTGTAACATTGTAACATTGACTCACTATCAAAAGATATGCTTTAAACTCTGTTTAAAGTGCTAAATATCTCCACAAACAGTTAATTATCCCAAAGGAATAGGTAATGCAACTCCTATATTAAACCAGTGCTGATGGCCCTGAGTAAACCATCCAATTCACAAATAATTTCAAATAGTGATCCTCAGATTTGGTTCTATCAGTCCAAATGGGGGAAGAAGAAAACCCTATGGAATGAGGGAAGGAAAATGTAAAAGCTATTGGTTGTAATTACTTTTTTTTTATCACATTTGCATGGGGAAAGTAAACTTATTTAATGGTGTCCATGCATGCTATATTAGTTTAGTTACACACACATACACACATAAGTTACAAAATACTTACATTTGTTTAATGTTAATGTGTATGCTTAAAATATTACAAAACAAGTTTCCTTTCAAATGTACTAATTTGATCCTCTCAACTGTTAGGAAAAAATAGCCTTTCCCATTGAATAGTTTAGAAATTCAGGATTAGGAAAAAGTTAGTGTTAGGTGTTGTATGTTATTTAGTTTCAAAATGAAAGTTTGAACTCTCAATTTTACCCTCTACTACTTTAAAAAGCCTGGACCCATCAGAATCCAGCCAAGGGCAGAAATCATTGAAAGTTTGCTTAAGAGCTGCAAAACAGATTCTAATTTATGTCAGGGAATACTGATAGTATGAACACAAAAGGAGACCAGATTTGACTTTTTGGATCGGTTGGTTGTGAGAATCCAGAGAATATTCAAGAGGATCCATTGAATATATATTTAAGTCTCAGCATGGACTTGGACTGCTACAAATTCAGGGCAATAACTATGGCCCTTTAAAGGCTCCAACACACCAATTTTCTTTGTCCTTTTCAAACAAAATGATAAATAAATAAGAGCAAAATTTATTGCCATCTCTAACTTTATGCATAACTTACAGATGAGGTTTTCAGTATTTCATATTCTTTAAGCCACAGCATCTGGTGCTGAGTCAACCCTTGTGGCTCTATCTAGCAAGTATCAGCTATAGGAAACATGTGTGCCTCATTTCTCCAACAGGACCACAAACAGGGACAGGAGATTGACCACTGTGATTAACAACAACATAAACCTAGCTTCCTATTGCATGGTGTCCTCTTTGCTTTCTGATTGAAATATGTTCTGAGCTAAAAATTCATGTTTTTGCTCTCTTTACAGAGTATTTCAACAACAGAAATTAATATGGTTCTGTAACATCAAGTAATCTCTTATTCTGAGTGAATTTTGTGTAAATAGATTGAGTGGTCAAATTGGATCTGAAAATAACATATCTTTGAATATTAGACTTTCAAACAGATGTGTGCTTCTGGGCAAAAAAAAAGTGAGTGAGTGCCATCCTGTTCAGTAAGTCAAAGAGTAAATTACAAAATCACTTTTAGTTTATAAAGATAAATACACAGCTAACAATTAATTAGCTATACCCAATGTAGCTAATTAATTATATTAGTATATTTCCATTTCTGAAATTCATATCTGAAATATGCTTTAGACATCTGTAAGTGGTCATTTTTTCCTTTATGATTCAGGAGGTTTGTATTGCTGATTTTTGCAAGTTAGCTTGCTTGGATGTGAGAGCCGTTTACACATAAAATACATGTTACAGAACCAGAGAACAGAAGGGTGGCAGAAAAACATCCTTAACATAATCTTGTTAATCCTTTCTTTTCTTTTTTTTTTCTTTTTCAAAAGAGAAAAGAATAGAGACTATCTTAGGAAAAGGAAAAACAAACATGTTCACAAATAATAAGAAACCCAAATATGACAAACTTATTAAATAAATATTTACTGAGTCCTGAACACCGCCTAACTGTGGCATGTCACACCCAAAGATCAAGTCGTGGCCACATAAATCATCAAAATCCAGGGAAATATTGCAAGTATCATTTGGTTGACAAGAACATGTTCAACACCATGTTGCTAAGGTACTTGCTATACAAACAATATGATGTTACGAGAGTAACTTCTATATAAATATTTCTTTCACTAACAAGACTTGTGTACCAGGAAATAAAGAGGAGATGGCTTTAAAATTGTATTTCAAACAAGTG
This sequence comes from Peromyscus californicus insignis, assembly GCF_007827085.1. Taxonomy (NCBI): domain Eukaryota; kingdom Metazoa; phylum Chordata; class Mammalia; order Rodentia; family Cricetidae; genus Peromyscus; species Peromyscus californicus. Next base: position 85,582,320 of record NW_026294551.1, on the reverse strand, counting down.
GTTAAAATTCAGAACCAGAGTAAAGTTATATGAAGTTCAATACATCATTTGAACAGTCTCTTTGCTAAATTTGCCCTGCATATTGTGTCTCAATACTGTGTGTGCATATGAGGTATGGTGAGGAATGACATAATGCATCCTTAAATGAAACCTATCCCAAGCTCTAAAACTAATGCTAGTTCTCTGTGCTCAAGTTTGCAGGAAGGACACCATGGAGGAGCTCAGCAGTAGGAGCAACTTGTGGAGGCAGATGTAAATTTGGTCAGTGTTCTTCTAGAGTTTGAATGAGACCTTACTGTTTTAAGATTGTCTGGACATAATTAAAATGCATCCCCATACTGGCAAATGCATAGTCTTCGAGCTCTCAAAGCAATTTGGAAATCAAAATAGCATGAAGAAATGATGATTTTTCTTTTTTCATAAATCCTTAATGTAGTAAAAGAAGAGTGGACTCAGGGGCACAGACATATGAAATGTTGCGCACAGGGGAAACTGGTTCATGTGTGGAAATTTCCCTTATTCACACACCTGTCCTGAGTGCCAAGATGTTAGGTCATGCCTGGTGGGCACATGCCTATAACTCTTGTACTCTGGAATCTGAGGCAGGAAGATGGAGCATTCTAGGCTAGCCTGGGCCATGTAAATAAGACCCAGTCTCAGAAAAATGAATGCATTTAGCTGAGAATTTTTAAAGGTAGAATCTAAGGCAAATGCCAAATTAGGGCTTGTGGAGTCAATATTAGAAATGTTCCAGCTTTAAAAATAATAAAATACATAAAACACTTAGAAACTACATTAGAAACATTTCTAAAAGTATGTTCTAAAAAAGGATCCCTCTCAGCTGTACTGTAGGGGAAATGGCCAAAACGCAGAAGTTCCAAATTAAAACACAACGTAGATAGAAGGGTACTTTAGGAAGTGAAAAACAAACAAACAAACAAAAACAAAACAACAACAACAACAAAACACCTCATTCAGGAGGATAAAAATTACTTTCTGATACTTAATGGCGGCAATGGGCTGTGATGTCGTAAATACATGTTGAGGAAGAGCCTCACATCTCCTCCACTGGGTTTAAAAATATGGGGGCTAATAGTGAAAAGAGGAAAAGAGTACTGGGAGAGACGACTGGAATTAGGGGACCTTTGGGGGGTGATACGGAAACCTAGTTCAGTAGAAACTCTCAGGACTCTACAAGGGTGGCCCTAGGAAAGACTCCTGGCCATCCTCTGTAACCAGGCAAGGCTTCCTGAGGTGGAACTGGGTCACCAGCCCAGACACAAAACCTTCAACCTAACCTGTCTGCAAAATGGCCTGGAGCAAGGGAGGCTCAGAATCTGTGGGAGTGGCCGACCAACGCTGGATCTAATTTGAGGCATACGCCACAAGAGGGAGCCATGCTCAACACTGCCTGATGACCAGGAACTGGTGGCTGGATATTCCAGAGACCAATGATAGAAGAAAAAAAAAAAAAAAAATCAATAAAATGATTCCTAATGATATCCTTATATACTCATAGATCGGTGCCCAGCCCAATCATCATCAAAGAGGCTTTCTCCAGCAGCTGATGGGAGCAGAAGCAGAGACTCACAGACTGACATTAAGTATAGAGAGAGCCCAAATTGAGATCTCCATGGGGTCCCTCTTCATAGGAGCCAGAAGGGTCTAGGATACCAGGAGAACAAGGCCCAGGGATTTCAACTAAATGGTGTTCATAGGGTCTCACAGAGACTGAAGTGGCAACCACGGTGCCTTCATGGGTCTGTGCTAGGTCCTCTGCATATATGTTACGGTTGTTTAACTTAGTGTGTGTGTGTTTGTGAGACACCTAACAATGGAGGTTTGGGCATCTCTATCTCTTCTGTCTTCTCCTGGGACTCTTTTCCTCCTTCTGAGTTGCCTCACCCAGGCTTGATTTGAGGGTTTGTGCCCAGTCTTATTGGATTTTGTGATGTTGAGCTTGGTGGATATTTCTGGGAGGCCTGCTCTTTTCTAAAAGGAAATGGAGGAGGAATGGATATTGGGGAGGGAGGAGGTAGAATGGGGGGATATGGGAGGAACGGAAATTGTGGTTGAGATGTACTATAAACAAACAAAATCAAAACATATATATATATGTGTGTATATATATATATATATATATATATATATATATATATATATTATCTTAACACACATGCACACACAGAGCCTTATTTAGGGTTTCTATTGCTGTGATGAAACATCATAACCAAGAAGCAAGTTGGGGAGGAAAGTGTTTATTTGGCTTACACTTCCATTTCACTGTTCATCACTGAAGGATGTCGGGACAGAAACCCAAACAGGGCAGGGACCTGGAGGCAGGAGCTGATGTAGAGACCACAGAGGGGCACAAATTACTGGCTATCAACCGCTGCATGTGAGGTTGTATAATGAACACTAAACATGTCTTTTTATCACAGATGGAAATGAGGTGGACATTTAAAATCACATTAATATAGTTCCATGCAAGTAGCACATTTAGAGAGGTCTTACTTTACACCACAATATTCTATCCTACATATTGAGATAAAAGTATATTTAGATAGTTTGGGCTTCCCATAGCAGTGTGTCTGTTAGTCTTGCTGACCTAATTGTAAGATGTGTGAACAATAAAACACCCACAGCACATTTTCACACCATAACCCCCACACATAGTGAGTTGTTCTTAGAAAAAAATGAAAGAATTGAGCAAAAGAAAAGTTTCTAAACTGTAAAAATAGAAGACTTTCAACAGTCTCACAGCAGAGGAATAAGTGTTTAAGGTTACAGATATGCTAATAACACCATTCAATCACTGGACCATACATATAGAGATACTGAATAACTACACTGTATTATATAAATATAGACATCATTATGTTGTAATGATTTATAAACAAAAAGAAAAAAGTATAAGCATGTTAACTTATGACAAACAATGAAGAAGGAAGGAGGCTGGGATAAGAAAGACAACTATATAAAAGACTCAACAGTGATAACAGACTCTCACCATATTTCTGCTTATAGCATCTTTAAGACACTCATGTGAAGGAAAGTCAGGACAAACAGGTGAACAGTTTTGTTTTTATCACTTCTCAAATGCCATCAATGGAAAAAGTTTGAAGTATAAAATTAGAAGTTCACAGGGGCCTCGGGAAGCCGGTGCATCAATAAGCCTTATTTATTGAGGGGGAAAGATGCCTACAGCATATAAATTCCAGTCACTGCTAATCCTCTCCAGAAAAACTGAAATAAAAAGGAATGCAGCTGATAATTTACTTACTGAAAATGTAGTGCTCAAAGCGGTAACCACAATGCAATAATTATTGGACTTGATTAAACTTAAAAATAAATCTGTCTTTTACTTCTCTCTCATCCCATTAGTATGTACAATGAAAGGGAAAGCCTTTTAAAAAGGTACCTCATGGCCATTTTCCCCCTTAATTCTGCATTGTAACAAACAAAGGTAAAATCAAAAATCATGCAAGCAGTCAAGTCTGAGCTTTTTCCCATTATCCTTGGAAGGATGGGGGCAGTGCCAATTAAAAAACATTGCCATGCAGCTCTCAGCAAATGCTTTTTTTATTATTATTTCTTAAACTCCCTGATAATGGAATGTCTTATTAAAAGGAACAGAATCACAAAGTGTAACAGCTTTGAAATCATCGATATTTCTGGAGAACTCAATGTATTGGTCTCAGTTTAAATGTCTGAAATCTCCTTCATTTAACTGCCTTTGGAAATAAATAACATTCTGTGTCCGTGAGGTCTGAAATGAAATGAACATTTGCTTTCTAAAAAGGTATGCTAGCAAGTGAGTGTTCATTCTTAAAGGAACAGGAAAAAGTGGGATCATTCAATAAAACTTAAGCAAGTTAAGATATTTTTGCTTAAAATTTAAGAATGGGCCACATTTTATACTCACGTGTGCAAGTCTCAATGTGACTTTTTCCCCCTGTTGAGATACTTGATTTTGATTTTATTTTTATCAATTATGCTATAAAATACCAAACCCACACCATTCCTACAAAACCCCGCTTTTTATCCTTTTTATTTTCTTCAAGTTCCTGTTCAAGTTAGGAAGTAAGTAATATCTGCAGATCTCACTTTGTAAAGGTTGTACTCACCACAGGCTTAACACAACAGTGGGAGACAGCGTGGAAAGGATCGATAAGGTAGTATTACCCTTTGTGATGGTGCGCCTCTGCAGGACACTTGGCTTAACTCTGCCATCTGGCTAACACTCCATCCCTACCCACTGGGAAAGTGCACTAACACGCAGTTATGGACCATGAGCCCCAACCAGGATAAGAAGCTCCATCCTTCACCTTGTTCCCTGGCTGCAGCAACAAAGCCTAAGAAAATCTAGATGCATTAAAATAGACTTTCTAAATTGAAAAACAAATATATAAATACTCCAGTATCCCAGTGTGGAGGACCTGGCATCCAGACAGGTGCATACACTGACCGGCACATCTCACTTTGACAGGAGGACCAGACATGCAAGATTTCTTTAACCTCAACTTGTCACCTGTGATTTTTAACAAGCCAATGACTGTAGTTGTGATGAAACGCTGCTGTGGCATAATGAGCTCATATTAATCGCCTCCCTCACTTGCCAAGTGGACTTAGGGAATAATAGGTTAAATTTCCCTCCAAATTAAATGTTTATGATTTCTCATTTGTCACTGTAAGTAAAATTACAACATGGTCTAAGGCCTGAGGATGTGATCACTCTGTTAACCAGTTAATGTTAGCGAGGAGGGGGGAATGCCATTTTGGCCCAAGACACCAAGGTTCTGCATGCTTTATAGTAGGGACAATATGGATCTGCTCTAGTTCTCCTTTTTCCCCCCTAATAAGTGAACTGAGACCTTTATTTAATTAAATAGACCTCATTTTGCTATTCAGGCAAAATTAATAAGTAATATAAGTTCCTTTATAGGACTTTATTATAGTACAACTGATTTAAGTCCCTTTCCCTGTCCTTATTATCTCCCAGGCCACATTTCAACTCCTTTCTCTGATGCAAATATAGGTAGCCACCTGCCCCTGGTCCTCTCCTACATCAAACACTCCTCTCATTGAACTTGAACTTGAACCTTGACATCCATCATAAGCCTTAGTATAATGCTAGCCATTTCCGATTAATCTACTGTACCTTGTAATACTTGACCCCAGCTTGCCATTATATGACAAATACTGGCAGAGTACCTACCATGGGATGTATGCAGATAAGCAAGGAATCCTCTGCAAAGAACTGATTCCTGTCTCTTTAAGTAAAATAAGCAAGGGATTGAAGCTACCTGAGGATGACATTTTGGACATTCCTTTCAGCCTTTCAATCCTCAAGGATGATCTTTAGGACACTATGGTATATATATCAGAATAATCCACTATTTTCCTCATTAGTTTCTCCCTGTGTTCTGATACCTCAGTATTGACATGGATACATGTTCCAATTAGGGATCTATGACATAAACTACTGTGTACTAAACAAGGACACCATATCCTAAATATTTTTAAGCTTTTATGTTAAAACCTGGGTGGAAAGAAAGACTCTCTTACTTTATCTTGTAGAAAAAAAAATTAGTTCTATTTTCTCTCAACTTCCCCTGACTGGACAACACCTGCCTTACTCTTGAACTAAGAACATCGTTAATATGCTTAACTGATGATAGGTCAACGCCCTCAGCAACATGGAGAACTTGGGAAAGCTTTGACATTGCAGTTTTCCTTTACAGTGTCCCAGATAAAATTCTTGGGTCAAGGCACATAAAGTCTCTAAAAGAAAGAAGGGACAATATTAAAAACACATTCCCCTGTTCTCCCTGCTAGATCAAACCACAAGGAATGTATGTTTATTAAACTGGTAACCCTTTATAGATTTTTTAAAAGGATAAAATTATTACAAAATATTTATCTGAGGCATAATTATAAGTGGATCTTGCTCTCAAGAGATACAAAAACTATATGATAGAGTGGAGAAGTCACAAACATAAATGTTTTTAATCAAGTGACTCAGATATTGAAGTCAGACAAGTTCAGTTCTGAAAGCCCAGTTCAATGGCACTAGGAAGCATAGAGTTAGCTCTGCTTCCAGAGCTGCATTTCTCCCATCTTTCAACACTGGTAGTCAAATAAATGATCATTGCAAATTATCCACGCCCTTCTCCCAAGTGACACAAAAGTAATGCATACATTTCTGCTTCATTAGTTCAAGTTACTGTGATGCACAATCCAGCTAAGTAGTTGAACAGAAACAGCAGAGGAAACTCATGGACTTTGCTCTACTAGGCTGGCCATTCATTTGGCATGTCACAAAAGGTAAAGACTATGTTCGGTCACAAAAGCATGCCCTGGAGAGAAAAAAAAAGTCTCAAAACAAACAAACAAACAAACAAAAAAAAAACCCAGGACACATTCAGAAATAACTGGGTTATGATAGGAGAGCAAGTTGTTAGCAAAAATATTATTGATCAGTTTGGGAAACTAAGCAAGGACTTCCTAAAAGGTCATTACATCCTGTCTCTGAGAGCTTAGAGATTCTCCATGACTTACAATCTGGTAACATGGTGAGAGAGTTTTGAATTGGGAAAGACCACAGATGGGGAGGTAGAATCAGAATGATAGCTTAGAGGAAATGAGAGTCTTTTATTGAAATGTAGATAGAATTAACTACCAAAGAAGGCGGGGAAGGTAAGACAGAGGGAAGAGAAAAACAAAACCCAAAATAATCATGTTTCAAATCTGATGCCTGTCTATGGCCATACCACCCTGAATATGCCTGATCTTAACAAATCTGGTGCCTAGAAATATAATAAAATATTGCCCAGAAAGGAGTAATCATGTTGGAGTGCCGTGTAGCATGATGTCTTAGTAGAGATAAAAACATCCAGTCTGCCATGGTGGATCAGCACATTGTAGCAATAGCCAGGACCTCACAACTACTGCAGCATTATTCTCAGGCGCCAACACAGGGAGGCCATCTCAGTGTCCTCAAACAAATGACTCCATATACAGGTAATGATATACACATTAAATGGAAGATGATTAGGACTAACACAAGGTCCTGCCACTTGCGACAAGATACATGAATCTGAAGAATATTATGCTAATTCAAAGAAGCAGGATAAAGAGAAAAAACACTATATGACGTATCTTCTATGTGCAATTAAAAAAATTGTTGAGTACATAGATTCAAAAATAGAAGAAAAGTGGTTACCGGGTACAGTGACAGAAAGGACAGGTCAAAGGTGTTAATGACACTGTATTCCGTATTTAAAAATTGCTGAGAAAATGAGTGCCCTTATCCTGGAAGACAATTGTAGAGAGTGATAAATATGCTAACTGGCTTGCCTCCAGTCATCATCATGTGTGTATCTATATCAAATCATCTTGCTGTATATTTTAAATACAGACACCAAAATTAAATTTAAAAAGACAGCAACACGGCGGCTATACTTGCACTGAGTACAGAATAAAACTGACACGTGTTAATTTTGCTTACTAACTATTGTTCTTCAGTATGACACAAACACGTTGAACAGGGCTGATTTTCTGTCAAAACAGACACGTGGGGAATGAGGACACTAGGGAGAACCCCAAAACAAATCCCCCAGATCGCAGGGGGTATCTGATTCGTGTGACAGGGAAAATTAAATCTTCATGCTTACATAAGCACAGGAGAATACGCACAAGTTGAAGGTGCATTAATCTCAATCACTGCTTATTTGTGGGTGTTTAGACATATTACATGCAGGATATGTTTCCATTATTGTTGTGTGAATGGAACACGCAGTAGTTTATTGTGAGAAAGCTAAGGAAATAATTTTTTTTTCAATCTCAGAACCGTAGTAACAAAATTGAGTCCTCATTGCCTTCTTGCACATTTTATCCTGTCTTTAATTCAAAGGGGTGGGGAAAGTAATAATAAAGCAAATTGTTACCTGAAATATTAAAAGCAGGATTTGTCTGCATTATTGTATATTTTATGTTAAAAATCACACAGACACTATTAAAAAGATTAAGATATGTCTGAAAAGAATTTTGGCCAAGGAGTAGTTAACATTCATCACAGCCTTTCAAAACAAAATTGGATTCTACTTTATCTGAAAACTTTCCATAGAAATATTACTTTTTCTTACATATACAGCCCCATAACTTACCTAGGACACTATTTATCATTTGGACAACTTAAGTACACCACACACACACACACACACACACACACACACACACACACACACACATACACACACAATCACCTTTAGACAAATGAGAACCCTCTCTTGGGGAACTCAAAACTGTATTAAAATGATAAGTAGCACATCTTTACTTTCCCTTCATTAACTTAGGCAGACAAGTGTGATGTACACACAGCAAAAGAATCAAGGTTCCCACATGCTCCTGGTCATAATAATCATCTTTGCTTCCTCTTGTCCACAAAGTTTGTTCATTTTCGAAAAGACATTATAAGCTGTGATGGAAAAAGCAGTGCCCAGAGGAGTCTTCCAATTATCCACACAGGTAGCCTAGCCCATCTGGGACCCCCAACAGGTACAGGTCAGGATTTAAAGATTCAAAATAATTATTGCAGAGGAAGCGCTTGAATGAGCAATTCCTCTTCAGTATTCTATTCATCAGCTGTAGCAAAGTAGAGAAAAAGGGAGTATAAAATTGGGGTTTAAAAGGTAGAATTAATACAGGCAGCAAAGGTAGTCAGATCTGGGTTGTTTGGGGTAGGCTTTTTGATGAAGACTCACAAAACATCAGTAAGATACAAGAAACTTGTTCACATGTACAGTATAGATACCTTTTATATGCAGAGATTGGGACACAGAATTTGCTCAGTAGAGCAAACATGCAGACCCTGGCCTAGATTTTAGTGAAAATCAGCCATGAGTACAAATTAACTCCTTGAGAGATAAAATCATGCAAGTCTTAGGCAGAGATTTCTTTTACACACATAACACATAAAAATCATAAACATGATATTTACTGCACTTCTATTCTGAGACCATCACAGTCCCACTGAAGATGCATTCCTCACATTACAGTCCACACCCCCAAATCTAGATGACAACTTTAGGCAGAACTGACCTCCATCAGGATTCAGAGTGTAAGTATATTCTTGGAGAAGTGGACAAAGTGGCTGCATATGGTTTTAGAGGCTCTGAAATTTTTATTTTTGTTTATATTTATTTTATGTGTATGTATGTGTTGCTAATATGTATGTCTGTTACCAAGTACCTGCAGTGTGCAAGGAGGCCAGAAGAGCATGCTGGAATTGGAGTTACATTACAGGAGGTTATGAACTGTCAGGTGGAGGCTGGGAAACCAACCTGGGTTCTCTGGACCAGTGCTCTTAAGTGCTGAGCTTTGGCTTTGGAGTTTTAAAAGAGAGCTTCTCTCCACTAAGTCTAGCACATCATCTATGTTACACATTTATAAACATTTCTGAGTAGGAGGCACAATGATCTGAAGCATCCTCAGAAAAGAAAAGAGGTCCTCTTTGAAACTTTTTCTCCTAGCATCTCGGATAGAGGCTGGCATTGAATTTGACACCGCACAGCCCAGTAGAGTAGAGTGCTCTCACATACCAAATGCTTCTGCCCACCCATTCATTATTCAGTATGCGGGACATCCCTTCTGCTGTTTGAAGAAGACATATCAGTTTGTAATTGATGTCAACCAATGCCAGTGTAGATGCCATGGGGTTAACCTTTTCAGGTGGAGGTAATCATATTTAATGCCTTAAGTGTAGGTGGCACAGTTGAATTCACATTTCCAAGAGGTAAGTAAAATAAGACTTGGTAAACTTTCCTTGCTGGTTTGACTTATTTACTCCCTTAAAACCATTCTCTACCCTTCTCTGCTCCAGTCTGTGTGATAGGAAGCTGACATCCAGAGCAGATTCCACCTGCGCCGTGGAAATCTATGGTTTTGGCTAATGAGAGGCAACAGAGAGATGTCAGGAGGTAAGGCAAGATAAAAGTGGTCATCCCGCTCCATCTTAGTCTCCCTTCAGTCTCTGCAGACTTGGAGATAGCTCTGATTTTCCTCGGTCATCCATTTGTTAGCAGACCCATTTCTTAGTGCTCACGTACAAGCAGGTTGAGAACACAGGTTGTTTTGTCTGCCTGATTGTTACCCATCCCTGGGTATAGGGGAAAAGTGAGAACAAATCCTGAGAGTGAGTGGGTTTTGAGGGAGGAGTACAGCCTTGTTGAAGCTCTGACTCTAACTATAATTTCAATAACGGTCCTCTCTGCAGTAAAACCCTTTAAAATGTACCACTTGTTATTTCTGGACCTGCCTGACACGACTGCTTTGGAAAGCACCCCAGCAAGTGAGTCCATGGTAAAGACCACATACATATGCAGGTCAGGGAAGCCTTCACTGATGAAATGACAAGCTCACGGGAGAGAGGAGCCACACAACTACCAGAGAGAGCAATATTACAGCCCCAGTGAAGAACAAGTGCAGAGAAAGGCAGAGTCTGTGGTCAATGCTGGACGAGACACACGTCCGAGAAGCTGCAGAGAGGCAGAGGGCTTCAGAGGGTAGGGGGTCGGTCATGCTCAAGCACTCAGACAACATCAGAGGTGTGCGCCCACCATAGAGTGGAAAACAATGGAAAGGGCTCCACAGGACAGAGGACAGGCAAGCAAACAAGAGACCCTGAGAAGGGCGTAATGAAACAATACAAAACCAGGAGAGAATGCTACACAAGAAGTGAAGGAGGAGTCCTTACGAGAGTGACATCAGAACGGAGTAAAGCCACTGGATGGCCCATCTGGTCTACTGTGGACTGTGTCAAAGGCCACCTGGGTGAGGGATGAAGCCAACCTGCAGCTGGCTCCACAGGAAACTGAGGAGATACTCTGGATCGATCCCTTGGAAAATAAATTAAACCAAAGCAGCACATGAAGAAACCTGGCCTGATGTTGAGCCTACAGACATTTATGTTCTGACATAAATTCTCAGTGACAACATATGCCACATAAAGTTGTCTGAAACTTAGAAGTAACATTAGTCATCAATTTTTTAAAAATATTAAGACATATCTTTCTTTCAGAAAGTTTGTACATTAAATTTAGTATGTAGCTTTGGCTGTCCTTGGGCTCACAAAACTCATAGTAATCCTCCTGCCTCAGATTTCTGAGAACTGGAATTAGAAGTGTGAGGCCCCATGCCTGGATGTTTTTGGTTCATTCTAAGAGATTTATATTCTCCCCTCATTTTCTCCGTGTCTCTTTCTCCTACTATCTTGCATATGAATATGAAGACACACACACACACACACACACACACACACACACACACACACACACACACACCTACCTTTCTTGGCTCTGATTTCTATAATATGTTGTCATGTTGCATCTGAGATTCAAATCTAATCCTCTTCTGAGTTTGCCCTGCAAACCAATGAGGCTTGACTAGGTTGCAAAAGTGGCAACAACTTGATTGTACATTCCCCCCCCCACCCCCCCCCCAAGAGGGACTTGAAAAGAATCATACTTGTTAATCCTCCCACAAGGAGCTTTATGGCATCTTTATTCCTTCTTAAAAGCAGCATAGAGTATTCCCTAGGAAGCAGAAATCTGATTTCATGTAAATACTCCCACAAATATATGTACATTTTTGACCTGATCAAGAGTGTATGTGAGCTCATGAGCTAGTGGTATGGATGATCAGGGAGGAGTCGGGTCTGACCACACCTAGGAGTGTGGGTCAATGGCGTCCTGCTGCCTGTCTGCATGCTTTCCAAGGCAGAATGATAAATGGCCTTATGTGTCAAGAGCTGTGTTAATCAGCATAGAAGTCCCAGATAGAGCACATGGCACAGAAAGGTCACCTCTACAGAAGCACAAGCGCACAAAACAAACACATACCAGCACAGACACTTTCCCTTTTACTCCGTTTCACCAAGAGGGAGAGCCATTTGGGGACGGAAGGCATCTTGGGAGTTCTCTTTGGGGAAAACAAATTTTTGCTGTGATCAAAGGTGATACTTCCTCCATGGAAATGTCAGCGTGAACAAGAGAAAATTTTAATTAGCCTAGATGCTATTATGAACAACAGTAACTAATATTTATTGAGTGTTTAATATGGTTTATGGACTATGTGATCTGTGCTGCATGCGTAATCTCATGGATTCTTTGGAAGAACACTGAAGAGAATACACCCAAGCCCTTATTCTCCAGAGAAGGAAACAGAGGCATAAAGAAAAAAGAGCAATTTCCTAAATTGGCAACCCATGTGTGTGGCAGAACTACCAATATGAACACAGGAAGTTAGATCTTCACATCTACAAGAGATAATATTCCTTGACCTCACAATTCGTAGTTCCCACAAAGTATAGCATTAACATACAATTTATTTCTATGTTTTATTCTCCACAAGGACCATAGTCCCATTTCAGTGATGAGAACACCAAAGTGAAGGGTTGAAACAGGTGAATCTGAGAATTAATTGAGGTGAGAAAGAAGAGCCATGTTGTAAACTCAGCCCTTGGTTCAGGAAAAGGCACTCCACCCACTGTGTCTAGACTTCCTGTTCAGAATTTAATTAGAGGTATTATTTAACACATTTTCAATATTATTCTCAACTATCAACAATCATTTATTACTACTTCCCTTCACAATGCCCTTATGATATCTGTTGCAACTGGATACAAAGTTGCACAAATCTTTCCACCTGTACTTACAAAGTCAAGAAAACAGCACAAAAACCCATGGAAAACTGGATTTACTCTTGTTGAACATCTTAAACACACAGAACACACTGAAAGTAAACAAATGATTATTTAAATAAAAAGGCTGATGACATCATTGGAATTTTCAGGATAACATTGGTCTTAAAGAAATGTAGGATTTCTGAAGAATATAGAAAAAAATTTTAACTGAGATAGTAGAGATTTCAGAGCCTTGGATGCAAAGTGAATCAAGCTGAAGACTTAGAACATTAATGAAGTTCAGAATGCATTTTACAAGTGAAGGGATATCTGACCTCAAACATGGCATGGAACACTGTTTGAAGCAGATAAACAAACGTCTTGTTTTTTGTTTTTTTTTTAAGTGTCAACAATTCAAACTTACAGAAAATAAATGAAAACTCCTGGTAACTTGAAGGTTGCTAGAACTTTTTTTTCTGAAGCTGTCTGTGGTTTCCATATCAGCATGGGTATGCTTACACTGAAAAGCAGACAGACTGATGTTTCCTGGTAAGGCAGCTAGCTTCAATGTGGTCTGATGAGTGACCTCCTAAAGCAGCCAGGTGCTTAGCTGCCTTCCATTCACATTCACTGCTTACTTTGCCTCAGTCAATACAAGGTGTGGGTCTAAGTATGTAACTCTTAACCTTTCAGAGTGGTCTCACAGGTCTGTTGGTCCTTTAACTCTGCTCTCTAGGGGGAATATTCATTCTTCATGCATGAGTTTGAAGTGTTTCTCAAATACATGCCACATACCAGGTCACTGTTGCAGGTGAATGGTCACTCAATCTTAAAGGGACTTACAATGGGGCTGAGAGACATTTAAGACTGAAGCTGTCACAGGACATTGGTTGAAAGCTGGGGCAGCCTTCATCTATGCTGCCATTTGATCACAGATAGAAACAACTTTACTTCTGCCTGGTGCACACTGCAGGCTTTCCAGATAAATTAAGTGTTGATCTGGGTTGTAAAGAGTCAGTAGCTGTTTTGTTAGGTAGCTCAAGAGGCAAAGGCATTCCTAAGGTAGATGAAGACTGTAGAAACAATGGAGAATCTGGGTAACTGCCAAAAAGAGTGATCTGGAACTGAGTTTGTGTTAGGGAAAAAAACAAGAAGGATGAGACCCTGCTCTACATTTGAACTTGATCCAGCAATCACATTTACAGCCTGAAAACAACCAAAGAGGGAGAGGTGACGAGTGGATAGATGGACACTGGTCATAATGGATATTCACATGCATCTCACAATAATTATTACAAAGAGAATCTAATTTTATCTTGTGAGCTTCTCTACTTTCTTTGACATAATTGAAGAAACAATAATTATTAAAATTTAGATGCATAGCTTGTCAATCAAAAATATGAGAAAATCCATACCTTTGCATTTTCCAAACTCTAAGGCAATGGCACGAGTCACAGAATTGTGACTACGACTCCTGGGATGTTGTCTGAGACAATTGTCAACAAAACACTTTCTATTTATAACACAGTCATGCACATAGATAGTCAAACCTTGAAGGTGAAGAATTAAGAAGGCTCTCTCTTGCCCGTCACAGTGATTTCCACCCAGAGTCCAAAGCATGACCTGGCTTTGATTAACCTAAAACTAGTTATGCTTGGAAATACCTATCTATCTGATGGAGGCTTCTGAGGATTAGCTAAAGTAGACTTGGGATTAGTGAGACATGTGTACTCCAGAATCTGACTCTGTTCAACACTGTGTAAGAAGAATCTGGAAGTGCAAGAGAAGAATGATATAACAGCATTGCCAACAGCCTATTGGATATTTAATTATCAGCAATAGTAAAGTTAAACAAAATGGTAGACACAAGATAATGAGCAGCTCCTGCATACTAGGTTTTTTTTTTTTTTAAGCTTGTTAGATTTTTCACTGAATGTTTATGTGTAGGTAAGATTTAAATAACTTCTCATGTAAGTGATACAAATTAACTGGACAGATGTTTGGGAGTTGAAACATCTACAGTAACAACTAAATTTCTCTTCTACACAGATATTCTTGTAGAGCTTAACAGCACTTCACAGACCCACTTTTGCCTAAAGCTCTTAATACTATGAGTTAGGGAGGACAAGGCTTCTACACACAGTGACTGCACAGACTCTGGTCCTTGATATTTTCAACAACAATTGACACAGATACAAGATGTAGTCATTGCAGGGAAGCCAAATAGCTGAGTGTTTACTTCAGCTTCTATCTGAAGAATAAAAATAACACCTATACCCTGCACTATATATATGTGTGTGTGTGTGTGTGTGTGTGTGTGTGTGTGTGTGTGTGTGTAAGGATATGTGAAAAAATATATTGTGAACAGTTAATTATTTCTTTTGAAAGGATTTATTTATTTTTAGTTTGTGTGTGCTTGCCTGTGTGTGTATGTGCATGTGTGTATATGAGAGAGAAAGAGAGAGAGAGAGAGAGAGAGAGAGAGAGAGAGAGAGAGAGAGAGAGAGAGAGAGAGGTGTTTTAGGAACCAGAGGAGGGCATCAGGTTCCATGGAACTGGATTTATGGACAGCTGTGTGCTGCCTTGTGTGTGCTGGGAACAGAACTATACCTGGTTCTTCTGCAAGAGCAGCAAGTACTCCTAAACTTTAGGCATCTCTCTAGCCCCAAGTCACAATAATCCTAATCTGTAGGTATAAGATTAAAAACAAAAAGTGTGTGAGCATAGCTCAGTGACAGATGCTAACCTAGCATGCACAGTGTCCTGGGTTAGATCTTCAAGACAGGAGAAACAAAACAACAGCCACAACAAAATGACCGCACCAGCTTTAACTTACTACTTGAACAGCTACTCTCAAAATGCTTTCCCCTTCATTATCTAGCTTGAACTCCACGTACCTGTCATGAAATAGATAACTGTGGTGATGTCCACTTGAGACATGAAAAGTGAGTCTCAGATCTCTTTTCTCAGGATACTGCATCAAGAAAATGACAGCCATTCCAGAATTCTGCTAGCAGAGTTCCTAGTTCAATGCCAGTGACATCACCTCCAGAAAAATTTCCAGTTCTTCAAAACTGTTACATCTCCCTCCTTTAATCAGTATTAGGAATTTCTGGTCTATCTTGAACTGATTTTAGTTTAGTGTCTGCATGTACATGTTGCAAACTGTACAGTTAATGCTCACTAGAATCCATGTTAGTCGGCCTTCTGAAAAATATCTGGAACAACTGACTTGGAAAGAGAAAAAGTTCATTTTAGCTTGCTGTTTTAAAGGGTCTAGTCCATGATCTTGTTGAGCCATTGCTTTGGGACTATGGTGAGATATAAAACCATGACAGAAGTGCATGGTCAAGCAAAATCACTCATATCATGATTTAAGAGCATGGCATGAGAGAGAGAGGGGCCAGGATCTCACCATCTCCCATTAAGAGCAGAGGATGCCTTTGATGGCTTAAGGATAACCTCACAAAACTCATAGCACTAAGCTAGGGACCAAGTTTTTAACACATAAGTATTTAAGGGATATTCAAGACCTATACTGTAGCAATATGTATCTTCTTCTCTTTTTGTGGTCACTCTTACTCCTTTGAGACCCTTGTCAAAGACTCAGCCAAAGGAACCTATGTGGAAATGAGGGGCAGTATGTCCAAGATGAGACAGTTAAGGGAGCATCTGCTTTATAATATGCACACCAATTTAGCAGCCATCTACTGAAAGGAAAAGACTTCTTGAATCTAAACAGAAACAGAGCCACAATACAGAAGGAATTTGGGTTACTGAATGATTGATGGGTAGAAGCCTTTACCTCTCCAACTTTCTCACCTAACCTCTATCAACATGCATTTGAACTGTTCAATTTGAGCAAAAAATAACAACCCTTATAATGTCAAGTCACTGAAATTTGTAGGCTATTTATTATAGCTCTAACCTACCAAATTTAATACAACTCTCTATTATAAGTATCTACTATTTACAAAGGAGTAATATTCAATGGACTTTAAAATAGCATAGACTATAAAGAGATTTTAATAAGTTATTCTAAATTGCTGATTCTGAGAATGCATTTAATGGGAAAAACACAGAAACACAATGCTACATTTTTCAAACATAGGTATAATCATAATTTTTATAATCAATTGAATTTTCTATCACAGGAAGCTTCAGGTCATGAAAGATAAATTATATGAAGCACATATTGTAATATGAAACTAGTATCAAGATATTCAGGACATACTAATAGGTAAAGCATGGATGGACAAATCTAATTTAAGTCAGTCCTGCTGAGTCATTCAAGATAGCTATCTATCCAAAATGAATATAATCCATTAGCATCAAAATAACAAAGTCTCTTAAATTCAGAGGAATTTAGTTCTGTTATGAGTTTTATCAGCATGACACAAGGCTAATATTCATTTATCAAACAGTAAGGGCATTGTTTTGCACTCAAATAATTATCAGTTAATGAAGCTTAAAAAGTAAGAGTTCCTCACATCCAGATTGAATTATTCTTTCTATGGTGCTTACCCTCATATTCCTTAATATCTAAAATGCTCCCATTGTGAATGAGGTCAGCTTATGTAAGCTCAAAAACAATAGGATGTTTCACCCTCTCAGCAAAATAGCAAGAATATTACAGCTCATTCACGTAATTAAAAAACTGAATGTAAAATTCCATTTGGATAGATACCTTTTCACGTATAGAAAGGGCGTTTCATCAGATAATCTCTGTTGTCCTTGTAAAATAAAATTCATTATAAAAAACAACCCACATAATAGAGGAGAAAACTAAGGATTCACTAGGAGTTACACCGAATCAGATCATGGACACTTAATTATATGTCCACCAAATCCTATTTGATGCATTATTATCCCTGTGTCTTTTAGTTTCTGCTTCATCATATTCACAATGGAGATGAGAGATGGTCTTTATTTTAAGCTGGAGTAGGGCACATGGGGGTTTGATTTGTAAGAAAGGTTTTTCTTTTTCGGCACTCAATGCAATTGCACTTACACATGAAAGCAAAAAGCAGTAGATACACAATTGCAGAAAGCCTCTGGAAGTTGCAAGCATCTAAAAGACTGGAGGAGGAGGGCGTTAATATGGGCATCCACTTCATGAGGAGTTAGAGGGGACTGTCCCTTCATCTCATCTTTCTTCCAACTCTCTGGAGGACTTTGCCTATGTAGGCTGTGTCTACTGAAACCTTCAAAATAGCTTTGTTTTGCTGTATTATATATACAGTAAAATCCTCCAGAGACAAGTGCCTTGCTGGGAAGTAACAGCCTGCTAGAATGAATGAAATAGCCAAAGCTTCCCTGTGATGCTGTTGTTGGGAGCACCAGACGCTGAGCCTGTGGTTAGCATAATCAAGCATCCTCCTGGAAGGCTGATTATAGTAACAGTCCAAATCCCCAGTGAAAGGCACACAACCTAGTAAAATGTTGTATGATAGAAATGTCTATATAATGTATAACTGAAATATCCTTTACTTCTCCATCATCACGATTCTCCAGTTTTCTTTCCAGAATGATCTTATTTTCTAAGTTTCTTAAACACACATTCATCTCACATAAACCCTTATACCTGAGAGGAAAACATACTCAAATGAGAAGAGTTAGTGGGAGCAGGTGAAAACATTTACTTGGTGAGCTCACTGGATAAAAGATTACCGCTTTCCCAAAGCAGGTACAGACAGCTCTACTCTTTGAACTCTCTGATTATAATCTGGAATCTGTAACAGGACAATAGCATATGTACTCATGATACCCCAGACAGTCAACTTATATAGACATAACTAATCTTCACTGATGATGCCTCAGTTTAGTAACTGTTCTTAGACATTGTGTTTGGTGATAGTTTGTGATGATCCATGAGGAAGAGTGGATGGAAGCCCATTTTATTCTCAAATAGACCTTATCTGTTTGCTGTTGTTTCCTGAGAGGTGCCCCTTCCACCCTCATGATAGGATTGATCATCAGTACCCAAAATTTGAAAAGGAAAACCTTTTTTCTTGTTTCAATTACAAAATAACAAAACAAAAGTTGCTTTGTGTATGACTCGGGTTCACTCACTTGAGTCCTAGGAAAGCATTTCTCATGAGTGAGTGGGCTTTGGAAAGAGAAAATACACCCTATGCAAAATTTCAGACAGGGTTTTGGCTCATCCTCCTGCATTGTACAAGATGGACCAGAAGTGAAATTTGAATGGAGATCACAGTGCTTCAATTTAGCAAGATTGAGGTGTGATTAGATTGGTTATTTAGTAATTTCAGACTGTCTCCATTAGGGGAAGTCAGTATTTAGGAAATAAATTCCTCAGTCATTTTTTAAATAGCACACTAAAGTGGAAAAATGCTTACATCTAAGATATTAGACACTTAATTTTCTTGAGTTTATACTTTCTAGTCTGTTATTCCTTAAGATACAACCCTCCCAGATTTTTATCTAAAACAATCCAAATTATAGCCCATTTGTATGTCTTTAATTTCTACTTTGTAATTCTGCTTTCATTTGTGTGTACATGGATACATGAGTGGATGCAGCATTGATACGTGTGTGTTTGAAGGACAGAGGACAGTCTAAGGTGTTATTCCTCAGGCATCATCTATCTTTTTTGAGACAGGGTCTCTCACTGGCCAGGCATTCACCAATTAGGCTAGACTGTCTGGCTAATGCACTCCAAGGATGTGTCCGTTGCTCCCTCCTTAGTATTATAATTGCAAGTATATGCTGCCCATGCCTGTCTGCTTTACATGGCTTCTGGGGATCAAACATAGGTCCTCATGCTTGCATGGAAGTGCTTTATTGCATTAGCTATCATCCCCAGCTTCTAACCTTGGTAGCTTAAGCTATTACATACCCACTCCATACTCAGAAGAGAATTTAAACTATACAATTTTTGAAAGACACTAGGAGATAGACAACTAATACACTATGATACAAAAAAATCTGTACTTACTATTTTCCTAGAAGTACAGGGCATCATACAGAGATTATGGTTTCTGCCGAGTACCACTGTCCCATAAGATACTAGTTTCATCAAAACCAGCAAATTGTAGCCAAACACCATCAGAGGTACTCTGTGACACACTAGTTTCCTGAGGAACCACTAGGTACATTTACATACTAACATCTGTAGAAAGAAAAATATATAATTTTCTTTAAATAATTGCACTCTATCTATATGTTTGTTCTTGGAACTCCTATTAAGATTCCTTAGGGTGTTGGTATTCAAGGAACACAATTTGACAAAATCAATGGTACTGCAAACAAATGAGTCTTTAGGGCAGTGGTTCTCAACCTTCCTAATAAGGTGACCCTTTAATACAGATCCTTATTTTGTGGTGAACCCCAACCATCAGTATTTTTTTTGCTACTTTGTAACTGTAAATTTGCTAATGTCATTAATTGTAATATAAAAATCTGATATGCAGGATATCTAATATATGATCCCTAAAGGGGTCATGACCTACAGGTTGAGAACTTTAAAGTAGTTTCAATGTCTTGTTGTTGACACTTGCTAGCTTCCTGACTTAAGACAAGTTGCTTAACTTCTCTGAAACTCATTTTCATTTCAATAAATTTCACTGCATTTATTAAGCATAAATGGTGGTCTAAGCACATGTTTGCTAGCTAGGCTTATAGATC
Organism: Peromyscus californicus insignis; assembly: GCF_007827085.1. Taxonomy (NCBI): domain Eukaryota; kingdom Metazoa; phylum Chordata; class Mammalia; order Rodentia; family Cricetidae; genus Peromyscus; species Peromyscus californicus. The sequence continues at coordinate 85,561,991 of NW_026294551.1, read as the reverse complement.
ACTGAAGTAAACAAAACATACATGTGCCTTCCCTGGCAATTTAAGGTCAAGTTGAAGAGAGAATCATTAAATAACACATTTGTAATTAGGGTTGATAAGTACAAGAAAAGAAAAGAAAAACCAGGGGAAATTATTACACTAAAAAAGCCTATGCTGAGTGAGTGAAGAAGGATGTTCTCTAAAGAGATGACAATTAGACTGAGGTATGAGAGAGACATCAGATTCAGTTAAGCTAAACAAAACAGAGCAGCAGAGTGTTCTGGAAAGAGAAAGAAACACTGGGAGTGTCAACTTCCTGTAATGGAGGAAATGAAAATCTCGACTTCCTGTAGCAGAGAAAACACAAATATTAAACACATCAATGCTATGTGCTCTTCAGTCCTGTAAAAAGTTTGTAATGCCTTAGGCACTGCAGAAGCTCAACCACAAGGAGCTGGGTGTGCATCCTGGGCAGCTGAGAGCAATTACCGTGAAGGCAGATCTCTGCCACGTTGGCCAGACCAACACATGCAGTCTTGACACACTCAATGTGCTCATTCACATCCCAGCATTTTTCGGTTCTTGTTGGTAAAGCAGCATCCATAAAAATGTGAAGCCAGTTACAGAATCGATTGTTTCTGGAGAAGACACATTTCAGATTCCTCCTCCACAAACCTGAGTCATTAAGTCTTAATTCATATGGTCAGACAAAAGACTTAAAACTTGCAAATGAACTTGCCACAGAAAAGTTACTGAAGGAGAATTTCCTGCCTCTAGGGTTCCCAAGGCACCAGCTTTGAAGAGATTTCCACACGTCTGGAATGCCTATCAGCACAACTCTGTGCTTTCCATACAGCTTTTAAATGGTAACCCATTGAGACTATTCAAATGTCAAATGGATTAGACCCAGGATTGATTTCAGAGGCAGAGCTCCCCTATCTACCTGCTACCATCTCTAGTGATGGAGAGAGACTGCCTGTGGGTTTCCCATATGGATGTGAAATTCCATCACTGCAAATGTTTGGATTCCAGTGTGTCCAGCTTTCTAAAACAGAACTGGAATGTGGAGGCCTGGAGGTAGAGGAAGGGCCAGAGACTAAATGCCTAATTCAAGAGGAGCTTCTAGAAAGAGAATTCAAATAGTTTTGACCATTTGAATACTTTACATGTCTAAAGTCAAAATCACAGCTTTAAAACAAATGACTCAGTTTTGTCAAAATATACATTACATGCAAAGTAAAAGATTGTGGCAGATATTGCTTACTGAGAATTAAAGGAATGAATGCTTTTGTTCTCCCAAAATTTCTGTAAGGAAACTCTACTCCCCAATGGAATAGCTTCTGGAGATGGAGCCTCTAGGGAGGAACTAGGTGATGAGAGTAGAACCTCATGGTCAGATTTGTGTCCTAGAAGAGAGATGGAGAGCTTGCTCTCCTTCTCCTCAACCCCAACAACCACTACCTAAGGTAGTAATGAGAAGATGGCCTCCTGCAAACCAAGATTAAAGCCCTCATTGATGACACAAATTCTGCTGATACCCTGATTCTAAGTTTTCTAGTAGCCTCCAGAAGTGGTAAAAAACACAAAACAAAGCAATTGTATTAAGTTCCACAACTTTGGGCTTTCTGACAGATGGGCTTGAGAAAGACCAGCATATAAACTCCAAAGTGTTCCACAATTTGCCAAGATGCCCAAAGAGCATTCTGGGTGGTTAAGAACAAAAAAAAAATGTTGATATGACATTATTAACAGTGGTGGCTTTTGGACAGACAGCGGTGTCTCAGATGGAGGGGGACTTTAGGATCGCAATGGAGAGGCGCTTAGCTAAGTACTTTTTGGCTGAGATACTGTTTGCAAGAATGTCTTCCTCTAACAATTTGCACAGGTATATGTTCACAGTGTCTGTGTTTACTTTAAAATAAAATGACTTAAAAGTGAACAAAGAATATTAAAAACTAACAAGTGGCAATACATGTCAATTATTTCAGGAATATAAACTCAAAGTCAAAATGTTTCTTTTTAAAGAAATAAAAGAAAAATAAATAGCTTCATGTTCACAAAATGACTTGATGTATGCTCCTATAAGAAAAATATGCACAATGGAATTGTGGCTGTGTCGCTTTTATTCAAAAACTTTTTCTCCTTTCTCACTATATATCATAGGTGACTAATGAAACTGATAACTCGTTATGAAGCTCAATATTTATTTGTTGTCTAGTGGCTCCCATCATTTTGAGATTGTAAGACAAAACTGTATTGGTTACCCAGTACTAAGTTGCTAGCCTTGAGATCACCTCATATTCATAAGGTAACATTATATAGACTTATAAGGATGTATTTAGAAATATACATCATATATTCATATATGTTTATGTATGTAAGAACAATCAAAGCAAAAAAGATAACGAATTTAAGACAGATAAAAAGGTAGCAGTGTAGGGTGCATATAATGGAAGGCATTGGATGCAAGAAGGAGAAAGGAGGAATGATGTAATTATAATTTTAAAAATAAAATTTTTATTATGATGAAAAATATAGATCCAATGAACTCTCTGTTGCTATGTGGAGTATTGCCTGACTTGCTCTTGTGTAGGTCCTGTGTCTGCAAACATAGCTGTTGTAAGTTCATGAGTGAATGACCCTGCCAAGTCCAGAAGATATTATTTTGAAACAATCATCCCAGACCTCTGGCTCTTGAAATCTTTCCTTCCCCTCTTCTATAATGTTCTCTGAGCCTTGGTCGGGGAAGCTTTGTGTCATATAGATCCCATTCAGGCCTGAGCACGCCACATCCCTTCTTCTCTGCACCTTGACCAGTTCTAAGTCTCTGTAATTAACTGTTACATGCTGCACGAACCCTCTTCCTTGATGAGGGATACATCTTGTACCAATCTATGGGTATACAGATAAATATCTAGAAGTCAGCTTATACTATGTTCCTAGCTAAAGTGTTATTGGCAGTTGATGGCTACTAGAGAAAGGGGTCAGTTTTCTTCAGGGCCATTGTCCATGTTAGGTTGCCCACTCTCCAGTAGACAGTGTCCTGCATCTATAAACAAATGGGTATCCCTAATTGAACTTAGTGGGTTAAATAAGAAGGAAGAGGAGAAAGACGGCATGAGGAGAAAGAGAGGATGAGGATGAAGGAATAAGGATGATGGGAAAGATGAAAAGGGTAAGGTGGAAGGAAGAAGAAGAGCAGGACTTGAAGTTGAGAAGAAGATGTGAAAGAGGTTCTGAGAGGAGATGGAGGAGGAGGAGTGATAGGAGAGATCATCTACATTCACTGTATTCATGCACTAAATTACCAAAGAATAAATACAAAATTTTAAAAGTTCAGATGAAATGGGCATCAGGAGGGCTTTCATATTAATAAATTTAAGTATAACTGTAACAAATTTATCCCCAAATCAAGCTAGACAACCTGCCTTGGAAGGTTTTATCTAAATTTGAAGTAGTCATTCTACAGTGAAGCTGTTGGGCTGACATGATCAATGAAGAGCAACCACTCGCCTTGTCTTTTCTTCATCTTCTTCCCTCAAGTGTCTCTTATCGGTCCTGCTGTGGCATGAAAGGGAAGAATTTGGAGTCTGAAGATTCTGACGTTCAAATACCTTCACTTTCAGAAATCTCCAGGTTCTCTGATGACCCCCATCTTTACTTGTTATAGCACAGTTTCTTTTCATACCCTTGAGATCTTGGAGAACTGTGATGGTGCCAGTGACAGCATTAGACATTAGTTGATGAGCAGGATACAGCTCTCGATGTGAGAGGGATTGTTAATAAACAGGCAACCTGCATTTCTCTTTGATTTTATCTCTCTTAGAATGTGGTAATTTACTTTTCTTTTCTTTCTTTTTTTTTTTTTTCTTTTTCAAGCAAGCACAGGCTTTGTGAAACCTAAACCCTGAAGAACAGTCCCAGGGTGGAAGGCATGCTTTGTACTGTGTAAAAGGGACCACTGGGGTTACTGTATAAGATATTTTTCCTACTGTAACTGATTGCCAAATTATCACAGCATCAACTGCATGAGAGTCTACAAAACGGCTTTATTAACTCAGAATGCTGGCTCATTATGAATCACACTGGCATGAAAACAAATGGTAATGCTTGGTTCACAAAAAGATATGTGGGCTTGGAGAAGTTGGAAACAACACAATATCACATATTAACAACCAATTTTACCACTTGCTCTGCTTTCTATTTAATTTTAAACTTTTACATATTACATAATAAACAAGCAACCTAAACATTTCAGAGCTACCAAGTGGTGTCAAGCCAACCCATTTGGAATCACAATTCTGCTAGTCCAGGCAATATTTCTAATTGTCAGTTTCTTCTGAATAAGAGCTTGCCAGGACCAGGTGTGTACCCAGGGAAGTTTATTTTGTTCTCTTCAGTTTTTCAGTGTGGGAGAACAACTGGGATAGAGTCATATCTTTGTAGGCCAGTACCCACAATGCTCTTCTAGACAACTGCCATTTACCAGCAATGTGAGGGCCTAACCTTTGGCATTGTAGTAAAAGGTTTGCATGCAATAAAAAGGCTACATCTGATTTGAAAATTGAGGTAGTAGGCTATTAAGAGTAACAACTAACCAAAGGCAAGGGGACTTTACAGATTGCATGGCCCATTTCTATTATAAATTAGCCACCAGTAGGGATAGCCACGAAGACAATGCCCCTTCTTTACACCCTGCATGGTTTAAATGGATTCCTAGAAATCCTGTATACAATCCAATGTAAGGCCAAATTGGAAGTGCAGGAAGAGCCATTACCAGGTTGTAGCATGTACCAAGCCTGCCATTTTCCTAGAATGTAGGCACAAAAATGTGCTTACTTTATCAAAGCAGAGGTTTTTTTTCAGTGAGTAATTTTAATTGAGGAAACTCAGGTATGTCCAAAATATATGCATATTTTTCTCTACAAGTCACATCCTCCAGAAATATATAAATAGACTGTGAGCAAAGTAATAAAGGCACGTGTTATTTTTATTCCTTAGCAACTAGACAAAAACCCACTTGTCCCTTCACTTCATTTGCCCATTAACGAGACATCTGAAAGTCATAAAATTAAAGTGTTGTGCTACAGCTATTTGCATTCACACTCAAGAGTGACACCAGTAGCAGTTATTGCAAGACAGAGCCAAGGGAATCACTTACTGGAAAAGAGGATGTAAGCAGGCCAGCACCACTCACATTGTTATTTTTCACATGTGCTACATGAATGCATGTGTGCTGTAAAACCTCTGCCAATTTCTAATGCCTCAGTTTTCTGCTTGTGGAGTGAATGCACAAGAGGCACATGAATGGTAGAGATGGACTTACACAGATACTCCCCTGGGTCAGTTGGCTTGGTTTTATTTCCTGTTTCTGAATTATTCTTAGAATTCCACACATACTTGGGGAGACTGCCCAGTTCATAGTCTATGGAATTCTGTGCCTGCAATTCCTTTTAAAATCACTAGAGTCAGGGCATGGTAGCATACACCTTTAATCCCAACACTTGGGAGCCAAAGGCAGGCAGGTCTCTTTGAGTTCAAGGCCAACTTGGTCTACAAAGTGAGTTCCAAGACACTCTGGGCTACATAGAAAGACCCTGTGTCAAAAAACAAAAACAAAACAGAAAAACAAACAAACAAACAAACAAATGTCGCTAGAGTCCTGATATGCTTCTAGCAATGGTTGTAGACTTGAAACTGAACTCCATGATCTACTACTGTTCATTGCTTTGAGTAGTAAACACTGTGTTGGTTCCTTTCAAAGGGGGCTGATGTTGAGTTTTATGCAGCCTACTCCGCACCTAGGAGTAAGCTGTGGACCTAGGACTTCTTCAGTCATAAGCATATGATAGTTTTCTTCTGATTTTGAGACAGGGACTGTACCTTGGGTGGGCTCTTACCTCTGCTGCCCCAGGCATGTGCTGGCATATCCAGCTCAAGAATATGTTGGTTTAAATAAATTTAAATAAATTTCTTTGGCAGCAAGCATATGGAGTTTCTTATCAAAACATTTTAGACATAAGACCCAGACGAACCTGGTTTGACAAGGTCTGTTCCATAAAGGATAAAACATTTTTATATAGTACAATAGGGCAGGTGACAGAATAAATGAGCATTTTCTGTTTTATCTTTCATATTGCTCTCTACAATAGAACAAAATCTGTGTACACCTTGATAAATTCTTAATGTTGGATCCACAAAAATGACCCCTTCATCAGCACTATCAAAGCAGAATATGACATGTGTTTTGCTCTCAAGAAAGTTATAATATAATTAGGTTCATCCAATAAGAGACCATGAAAGAAAGATTACAAGGCAAGCTGAATGACTTTTATGCTTTTAGAAAGCAAGCAGGGTTGGGATAATTAGCAGAATTAGCTTGACGCCATGGAGCACTTTCTAGGTGCCCATTCCCTTCTGATTGCTTCACATACAGTATTTTGTTTGTTCTTCAGAGGAAATATATAAATTACATTCTAATGTTTCCCTCTCTTAGAAATCAGCAAATCAAGAACTGATAAATTCAGCAAGTCACAGCTCATACTGCCAGAAATTGACACAATGGTAAAACAATAAAGAAGAACTAGTTTGAGTGTGATTGTGAAGGGGGGCTAGCAGACATTTTAATCCTGAAAAAATTTCCCAATAGTAGTCTAAGTGTTTTCTATTCTTTCTGGAAACGTCTGATCTGTCATTGGTTTATCAGAATGAAGCATTCTTATTCACCATCAACTGAGATAATGTTCCAACTGTGTTTGATTTTAATTTTAAAAACTGTATCTCTCAATAATGGAGGAATTTGAAATCCTTTGTGTTTTGAATCGGCTCCTTCATTCACATGCCCCATTCATGCCAAGTTTGCATAACTGAACAAGGCAATGGAGAGGCGTTGTCAGTTCTATAAATACCTGGGTGGTTCAGGACCCACCAGTGAACTGTAAAAGGGTAAATATTTTTAGCCCATGGAAAAGATTTTCAAGTTTTATAATACATGTTCTAAAATAAATGTCATTGGTTACGTTCACTTCAATACATGCACTTTCTACACAGAAACGCTGTACCCTTTAACCTGCATGCACAAGGGCAGGCACATCTGTCATCTTTATCATCTAACTTTCGATCAATTGATTATTGACAGACTGTTTCTGGTGTGGATAGTATAAACAGAAATATTCATCTCCAGGAGAAAAATTAGTGTCTGGTCTCATTTGGAGCACAAAGAGACCTGGCCCTGGTATTTCACCAAACTGAAAACAGTTCTTATTGATTTCACATTGGACTGAATTTGTTACCATTTCTACAGCTGTGGCAGAAACACTACTTGGAGATATTATTAGCTCACAGATAAAAACAGGCTTAAAAGTAGACTCAATCATATTAGAAAATACTATGAGTTTTGGGTACATCTGATAATTACATTAATTGCAACAAAGGTGGTCATATTTAGTCTTGCTTTTCAGCTTTTTAATTAGTTGAGTTACATGATTAAATATTATAATTACTAAATAAATGTCAGAATGATCCTTCTTTATTCTTTAAGGCAAATTGATGAAGATGTGTCTTCAAATTCACTGAAGTGTTTTTGTTAAAAAAATCTTAATTGTGGAGAAAAATATGTATACATATATATGCATACATAAGTGAATATTTGTTACGGTGTCTATATCATTCAAAATCATTACAACTCCAAGGCAGTCTAAGTCCCTGATTGCTTCCAAGAGTAAATGAACTAATCTTTGGAAATCAGGACTCATCATTTATTTTAGGGCCTTTTTGGAGGTATGTGCCAATGTCCCATACATGGATCATTATCCTGAACTACTGATGAGAGGGGTCCTTTGATTTTTGCACTTACAAAGCTGGGAAATAGAGAACCCGTGTTAAAATTGTGCTTTCTTCCAGACCCATATAATGCAACACTGAGGCTCGTTCCTAGTTTGACTGATTAGAAACTCCTTTTCTTAATAATTTTTATGTGATTATGAAAAGAGCACCCCTATAACAAACCTAGTGATGAATTTACAAACTGATATGCAGTCCATACGTGTGCATAGAGAAGCAATTGTTACTGTGATGATATTCTAAATTGGATATGCTGCCCACCAAGTCTTAGCTTTTTCAGGTCAGACAAGAAGATAAACTCATAAAAAAATTCTGCCCCATTCTATGTATGCTTTTTTGTGAAGAATAAGAAAGCAAAATATGTGTCTCACAAGCATGAAAAAGACACTAGAACAGCTTGATAGCATGTATAGGGTTTTGTTTTCTCATTGTGACTATTTCCCTGACAAGGACTGTCCCAACTGTTGCACACGCTGCCTTAGCTAGTGGTTGAGCATTCAGCTGCACACAACACAACACATTGGCTTAACTATTAGGCCTCTCAATGGAGCATGTAGAAAAGCCACAGCTAGCATGATGCCTGGATGGCTCTGGCGTCTTTCCTTTTTACTGGGAGCTGCTGAGTGTAAAAAGAATGAATGGAGATTTATTGGCTTCCCATAGAGTGGAAAACTGCATATTTCCAAAAGGCTTAAGGTACATTTTTAAAGAAAGAGAAAAGTACTTCCTTTTCGAATGTAAGCACTTAGGATTCCAAACTTAACTTTAAGTTGTAAACCTGGCCTTGGGGTCACCCTTTCAGATTCTTTTCTTCCCCTGGGCAAGGGGTCAACTCCAGGGCCTCACTCATGCTAGACAAGCATTTGGCCACTGAGCTATGCTGCATCCACAGTCCTAGGTGACCTCTGCAGAAGGAGTGTTTCCTAATTATCTTCATGACAGAAAAACAAGTATTAGAAAACATCCCATGGCTAGCTAAGGTTCTCTCTATTGCTAGTCTTTAATTACTCCATAGGTACCTTGTTTAAAGCTAGTATATCATAATCTTTCTCCAACATGGAAAAAATAGTATTTATGGCTTGTTTTTATAAGAGACATTTTTATCATTTTTTAAAAAAATGTGTGTGAGGGTAAGAAAGGGGGGAGGGGTATGTGTACATACATGAATGAAATGAGGTTGCCAGTGGAGTCCAGAAAAGGGCATCAGTTCCCTGGAGCTGGAGTTACAGGTAGATCTGCATTACCGGACATAGGTCCTGATTCCAGCGTGTGTCCTCTGTAAGCACAGCATGGGCTTTTAGCCACTGAGTTATCCCACCACTACCTCTCAATTCCTTTTCTTTCTCTTTTTAATTCATTGCCGTTTGGCAGGAAATCTCCATGACTGCTTTTCTTATTCTCTGTTCTTCAAATAGGCTTTCTAGAAATTGCCAATACTCAATAATACCTGCTAGAGAAGAGGTTTAATAAAATAAAATTTAAATCCACAGATCTAGTAAGAAAAGCCAGGAGAGACTCTGGGGGTATTTTTGTTGCAGTACTGGTTCAACTACCTGATACACATTAAGTTATTCTAAAGTGAGTTTGGGGAAAGATTATTACCAATTTCATAAGATTGTTGTGATTATTACGTGAAATAATGCCTGTAAATGGCCACGTTCACCCAATCATTTCCTTGAAATGAAATTTTAATCATAATACGGATGCTTATTATATTAAACATAATTGTGCTTGCAGCCATTGCTGCAAACAAGCTCTTTGCATTATCTAGGCTCCAAGTTGAAATCTTATGAGAGGCTTTATAGGATTGGCATTGAATTTAAACTACCAGGGTGAGAATTTCACCTAAGCCTCACGCAAGATACATGCCCTTGTATGTGTTACTGAGCCTCTATGAGCCTTAGTCTCCTCAACTGTCTAAGACAAGGTACGATTATTGTTTTAATTGGGTTGCTGTGTAAAACTTTAGAGTACTGGCCTGTGTGAGCCCTCTGTAGGCATCAAGTGTTACAACAGGAACTCGAAGTCAAAGCAGCAACACATTCAATCCTGCGAGAACACCGTCCTGGCCTTCAAGATGTGTTTTAACAACAAAATGATAGTCATTTTAAATGTTTTTTATCATAAGCTTGAATATTTAACAATTTTATAGAGCAGTAATTTTTTCTTTCATTTACTATAATAGTGATTTGTGTTCTCTACCAGAAAAGATGCATGCTTACAAAGATCTCAATAAAAATAGAAATTAATATTTCCCCCAGTAATTTAACACTATATGTGGTCGTTAAAAATGGGAATAGACATATTAGAAATTAATAGAGCATAGACTATATAGTAAGAATTAGGTAGTGCCCTTCATAAACATTCATATGCTTTTAGTAAAATTTAAAATCCTCTCTCTTCTCTTTATTTTTTAATTTAGACTTTTATTGTAATAATGACATTCATAACAAGACAAATTATCCCCAATTTAGAAATTTATCATATCCACTAAGGATATTCTTTGAGTGTTTTTTTCCGTCTCCCCTTCTTTCATTATCTAAACATATTTAGGCTAGCATAAACATGAAATTTCATGCATATCTGTCACTAAACCTGTGTTCACTTATCATCCCCCTGCCAGCGTCCTTGTGCCCCCTACCCCTCTGTAGCTGGTTCTGTTTCTTCCTATAGACAGACCCTCCTTCTGCTTTCTTATCACAAATATTCAATTACCCTCCTTTCACCCTACTTAAGATCTCTTTTTTCCCTTTTCGAATCCCTTTCTAGTTTTATGACCTAGACATATAAATATACACACATATGTTCACACATACCTACAGTTTAAATCTAGACTCCACATAGAAGAGAAGACATGCAGTATTTTTAGTGTAGTTTTTGCTTAACAATGATTTCTAGTTCTAATTATTTTTTTCACATATGTCATGATTCTGTTTTCCTTTACAGTTGCATAAAATTCCATGTGTATGGAATTTTCTTTACCATTCCATTTGTTGATAAGCTGGTTCCATTTCTTGAATATTGTCAATACTATAGCAATAAGCTGGATGATGTTTTTTTTTTCTTTTTTATTCCTTCCCTTCCTCTCTCCCTTCAGTAAAGCACTGATGAATTAGTCTGCTCTGTGCCATAGATTTCATTGTGCATTCAAAATATGACCATAAACAAAACACAATGCTTACCCTCAAGATACAAATCTTGGAGAAGAGATTGGTGGATAAGCAGATGACCACAGCCAACGCAATTAAAATAGAGATTATCAGCAAAAATGCAAAAGTGAAGATGGGATATCTGGGAAAAGAAGAGTATTCAAGAGGAAGTGATTGAACAAAGTTTTCAAAATAAGTAGGACATAGAACAAAGATATGGAACAGCACACAGTGATCTATGCCTGTAACCCTAGTAATTAACACTTAAAATAAAATACCCAAAAGTTGAAGAGAAGAAGAGGAAGAGGAAAAATTAGACAGGGAGAAAAAAGAGAAGGGGGAGGCAGAAGAGAGAGATGGGGATTAGAATGACTACCTGGCCAGGTGATCTACTGAAGAACACTGATAGGTCTTTTATGTAAGAGCATCAGACAACAGATAAAAATGATTTATGATGCTCAGAGGATAGAGACTATAAGTCACATAACTTTGCCATGGCTGCCCAACCTTCTGATGTTTTGAGATGGGACACTGCCATCTACAAATATGTTGTACTGCATCCAAAGCTCTTCAGGGAAGTGTGGGATCCAGTAGAAACATGTTACATATACGTGAATACCATGCTTTAAGCACCACCTCTATATATTAGGCGATATGCAAATTTCTTTTAAATTTTTGTATAATGTTATACATAAGAAAAGTCAATAGTTAATATTTTGCAGGTATACATTTTCCAGGTATAACACTGACCGTTTCCTGACACGAAAATTCAATAGAAAAATGATAGGTAAAGAGGAAATTTATATCCTATTATTCTGTGTAATGGATATAGGTATGAATGGGACCGAAATCTGAAGTTCACAATCTAACATAGAAGAGGAGACAGATAAATTGTAAAAGCCAGAGGAACAAGAATTTTTCTGTGAGAAATGTCAGAGAAGCTGTACCCATGAAGTATCACTGACATGTCTGCCTAAACATGACCTCAACAAGGATGATGTCAACAGCCATGCTAACATGGAAGAGAGAAAGTTCACAAGGCTTTAACCATAGAAAAGGGACTACAGGCAACTGAGGAATGCTGAGAGTGGGCTGGAGAAATAGTTTTTCCCAGGGAAGAGCACACCAGTTGATTATCCAATACCAAGTGGTCAGCCCTGAAAACATACACACACAGGTAACATTATGCGGACTGATCATGTTATATTTAAGTATTTAGGAATATATATATATATCACAATAATTGAAAAAAGGCCATGGATTTGAAAAAGAGCAAGAACAAGGGAGAGGTACATGGAACATCTTAGAGGGAGGAAAGGTGGGTAAAATGATGTAATGATAATTTTTAAAAAATAAACAAAATATTAAAAACACGAAGTAGGTATGATTTGGGCTTGAGAGGTGATTCAATGATTATGAGCACTTTTTACTTTTGCTAAGGACCAGGATGTAGCTAGAGTTTTCCTGCCTGGCCCACAGTCAGGACAAATCTCTCTCATCTGCCAATCCCACAGCCACTCAGACCCGACCAAGTAAGCACAGAGACTTATATTGGTTACAAACTGTATGGCCGTGGCAGGCTTTTTGCTAACTGTTCTTACAGCTTAAATTAATCCATTTCCATTAATCTATACCTTGCCACATGGCTCGTGGCTTACTGGCATCTTCACATGCTGTCTGTCATCGTGGCGGCTGGCAGTGTCTCTCTGACTCAGTCTTCCACTTCCCCGCTTTATTCTCCTCCTTGTCCCGCCTATACTTCCTGCCTGGCCACTGGCCAATCAGTGATTTATTTATTGACCAATCAGCAACACATTTGCCATACAGAACATCCCACAGCACCAGGATTCAATTTCCAGCACACACATGGTGGTCTGCAACCATCTGCAAGCCCAGTTACAGAGGATCCAATATCTCCTTCTGAATTTCCCCATGGTGCACCTATGTACACTCAGGCACACACATACACAGTCATAAAATAAATAAGTCAAGTAAATGTTTTTAAAAGGAAATAGGTATAATTCAATATCTTAACATGGACACATTCATGCTCACTTAAAAAGTTCTACTTTAACTTATAAAGAAATATTAATTGCCCCTTCTGTGATTCAGGGATTAAGCTCTTTTTTAAAGCCTCTATAATAAAGTTTATCTTTAAGATAGAGAACCCATTCATTCATTCAAGTCACATATACTTATTGAGCAAACACTATGACCCGGAATATTCATTAATTGAGTTGTATGAGCTATATCAGCAGATCAAAGGGACAGAAAATGGCCCTCTTAACTTGGGCACTCTCCTTTCTTTCCTTGGAATATTCACAGGAAGACAATCCATTGTTTTTATGCTGCGAAGCACTCATGGGTTTTCTTAGGACTCTGCTAAGTGTTAGGGAATCACTGGACTAGAAACAATTGTAGGGAGTCAATAATTCCATGTCTTTTTTTCTCTAAACAGAAAGCTATACTTCTACATTTTAAAAACTGCTTTATTTATACTGTCTAAATAAAACACAATATATTTGGTTGTCTATGTAAATGTTGGTAGCCCAACAGCATTTTTAAGGAAATACATAAACCATTGCAGGATCATTAATGGACACAGAAGTCATGAAACCACCATAAGAAATGTAAAGCCAACACACAAATCATCTCATATTTCACAGATAACAACATCCTGTAGTGTTGTACAATAACTTTAAAGCAGATTGAATGTAGTCTTGCAATTTTCATATGGTAAAAAAGTCTGCATATTTTGTGATTTTTCTTTTTTGACACATTAATTGCTCTTCCATACACAAGGAGAACAGAAGCGGCAGTACGCCATATTTATTCAATGCAGGGTGAGCCACAGGGGTTGTGGAACATTCTTTCTCCAACACTAGCCAAATTATCTCAGTGCCCAACTTGTAAGAGGCTGCAATAATACTCGATCATTTCAGAGTGCTGGTCGGGTTATGCATCATTTTAACAGCATGATGGCAGATTGTGATCATCTTCATGTTATAGGAATCTAGAGATAAGTAGCAGGCATGGTGAGTCATTTTCATACATCCTCATTCTGCATAGAAACCTTAAAGAGATAGCTAGAAATTGTACTATACTCGCATGGAATTCTCATTACCTCTAGGAGGAGGCTTGTCTATACCACTAGGGACATGGGTGAAGTAATCATGCCTTTTGGTATTGCTATGGGGAAGAAAACAACAACAAAAAATAAAAACAAACAAGGGAGTAAAGTGCATGGTCATATCATTTAGCATGTATTTTCTAGATTATAGACAAAAAGCCCAATCAAGGCAGGAATAACACTGACTGCTCATACATTCAGTCTCTATCATGATACCACAAACTTGTGAGTATTTAATAAATACTGGCTCAATGAATGATTTGGGCTTCAATGAGCAATAGACATACATCACAAATGTTCAATGAGTATTATTTTTCACTCTATTTTATAAATGTGTTCTATTAATCTGAAAAGCTGACTTGTGGCCACTAGAATCCATCTTAAACTCTAAGATTTCTCACTTGTCATCATAATGTATTTGTATGCACTGAACAGCTACTGTTTAACTACTTGAATAAAAACGACATTCAGCATGTTTATGCCAATTCAACTGCCATCAACATCCGAATACCACAAAAAAAATCATCATCAGAGATAATCAGTCCTTTTGGTGAAGGCACAAAGCAGTTTGGAAAAACTTAATTGAAAACTGGACACAACTGGATGATGATTGATGATGAATGTGATGGTGATGAATTAATTTATTTCTTAATGAACAGGCTCAGATCCTTCATTTCCTCTTAGAGATTAGCATATTTAAATACAATATGTGATGTTTCTCTATAAGATCTAATCTCTTAAGCACTACGCCTGCTTCAAAGACCATTTTAATAAAAGAGAAAGGAGCAAGAATAATTCTGTGTACTTCTAAGTACATTTGCTGGAAAAGGTGTGTCTTTTGGGACAGGATCCTTTTTATTTGTTGAATTAAACCCTGCTGAGCCAGTGCATCAAAAACCTCAAATTCAAATGATTTATCATTGAAAATGGTCCTTTTATTTCTTTTGTGTACAAATGTACCAGCAACTGTCTTATAGATAATACCCCACATTTTTATCTAATTATGATTGTTTCATTTTTCTGTTCATTTCCCCCTAATGTGGAACACACCCTTCATACAACAGGAATTTAATTTCTTTAAGGTTTAATCAGTTGCCTGTATTTTCAGTATCCTTATGAGGCATCTTAAAAGCAGATGGAGAGATCTGATTTAAATCAAGGTGACCCAGTGTGAATGAGGGAGCTGGAGAATAAAGAAGTCACTTCAAGCAATTGGCATTCAAGTCCATTTGCAGGTTTGAGCTGGCCAAGCTGGGCTGTTGATATTTATTTCTCTATCACTTGGGGTGGAAAGTGTAGACTTCAGGTGAATTGTTTCTCTCATTCAATTATAAGCACTTTTATAGGCAGAAGCCAAGTCTTTCATTTCATTACCACTCCATGAGAACTTGGTAAACTCCTCCATGGGTAGCAGGCACACATTCCGTAAACATTAAGAGCTGAACTTATGCTAGGTAGAAGCCACACACTACAGTTATCAACAAATTTCTCCAGTTAGGACAGGGAAAAAATATTGAAACAGAACTTTTCCCAAGGGTCTCATATATTTACCTGGGGCACCAAGTGACCACCTGGAGCAGTATGAGTTAACTCTTAGTTAATGGGGTTTTTGACCAACCAGAACTCCTGTTGCTTCACTATCCAAGAATGTAAGGCTTTTATTGTAATAATGGCATTCATAACAAGACATGCTATCCCATATTGTCAGCTCCATAAATAATTGGGTCCCAGAAGGACTGGCAGAGAGCTTTGGTGATATATAGCTACCAAGAACACTGACAAATTGTGATCAGGCTGCCTTTGTTCCAAAAGCGGCCCATCTCAATATAAACTCAGAATGGCAGAGAATTGTGCAGCATAAAGCAGTCCAATAAATGAATCTCTCATCTGTTATAGGGAGTGCCACCCCAGGGCAGAGGTCGCTGGATAATAATAATGATGATGGGAGTGATAATGTGAATAATGACATCATCATAATATAATAGGTGAACATGTATTGAAGAATACAAATGGTGTCCATTGTCAACTCCACTACACAGAAGGGGCACTTTGTCTTCCTAGAAGATGGACAAATCAAGTCCAAACAGCTATTGTTCTGAACAGGGCGCAAAATCCATCATAGGGTTTTCAATCCCCTTGGCATCATGGAACACAGGTAGCTGGATAAGGGGAAACTTCTATCAAAATATCGTTGGCACTTTTGGCCTAATATGGACAGGTACAGTGAGAAAATGTCCCAGATTATAACATTAAAGATAATGTCCTACTGAAGGATCACAACACACACACATACACACACACACACACACACACACACACACACACACACACACGCACACACAAGTTTCTGTTGATCAGTAACTTGACTTGGTCACATATGTGTGACTTTTCGCATTCTGACTTCTTGGAAGAATAGTGGGGATTATATTGATGAATATGTACTATGAAAATAATTTTGGTTATTATTATTACTCATGCATAATCCATGAAACTGGCAGTATTGTTCCAGAAGAAACTCTGAGAGTCAATACTGTCGCATGAATGTGTATCCAGCAATTAGCAAGGTTAGAACTCAAATCTATCTTTACTTCTCTTCGAAGTTCACGCCTGGAGTGGGCTTACAATGGCCTGCCAAAGCAATTTAACTCCAAACCCTAACAGTGACTGTGATACACTGCTAAAGGAGCTTTGCAGTTATGAATAAGTTAGGGATCCTGATGCAAAGAGCTGGTTATAGATGCCTCAAGTGGGTACCACACAGCTCCATAGAGAAAGACAGAGGGAGACAGATTTGACTAGAGAAGACAAAAAGATTGCACCGTAGAAGCAAAACCGAAGCGACACTGTCAAAGCCAGGGGACTGCGGCAGCAAGCAAAACAGATAAAGCAAGGGATAGAGTATCTGCTTGAGCATGCAGTGGGATACAACCATGCCAGCACTTTGATGTTAGCCTCCAAAGGCTCATCTTGAACCACCCCCACCACCAACACCAACTGCCAGAACTGGACAAGAAATCAATCTGTTTCTTAACTCTCTGAGCTTGTTACTCAGCAACAAAAAAAACCCTAACACATCCACGAATGCAGTGCCTTCTACCCAGGGAAACACACACCAGTTGTAGAAGTCATCATGGCCTTTATTTGGTTTGCAGTCTAGGGGACAGAATGCAGAGTCTTGTACATGCTGAGCAAGCACTCTACCACTGGGCTACAGCCCCATGGCTCTGCTGCTTTTAGTAAAGCTTCTCTAGATGAGTATAGGCTAGTGAGCAAGAGTTTCAGGAAAGCTGCATAAAGTTTCCTGCCAGAAGCTTTACCTCTTACCTAGCTCATGGAGTTTGGGTCAGTTTTCTGAGACTATAAGGTATTAAGCAAAACATGATGGGTAGAGAATATTACCCAATGAAGTAAGGAGAAAGTCCACATTTTCTCACTTTGAGAACCAAAGTGATTCTCAGTCTTCCCTATGATGTAACCCTTCAATACAGTTTCCCAGGTCTTGCTGACCACCAGCCATAAAATTATTTTCATTGCTGCTTCATAACTATAATTTTGCTACTGTTATGAATTGTAATGTAAATATTTTTAGAGATAGAGGTTTGTCAAAGGGGTTTGCGACCTATAGATTGAGAACCACTGCTCTAATAGCCCGGAAGGACCACCTAACCCTTTTCAGATTTAGTTTATAAAAAGCCACAGGAATTTTAACCTAGGGAAACAAAGAGGCTTGCAAATAGAGGCCCTGAGTTTTCCTCTGAGACTGGTCCACTCAGCTAACAGTTCCAACTCAGAACGGGCACCCTGTGTGTGTGAGTCCATCATCACCTGGAGCAGGGAGCTCCACTCTTCAGTTCTGAGATAGTAAGGGGAGTACACCCCAGTGTTGTGAGGAATAAAGAGCCTTCTACAGGGTTGCACACATGCAATCCACTGCCAGAAGCACTGTAGCCGTTGGCACTGAATTTATTTTTTTTTCAAAATTAAAAATATTTAATGAGATGTTTACGTCACACCCATTTGGGGAAACTAAGCTCTTATTTTAAATCTGAATAATACAGCTGTTCGGGGGTTTTTTAAATCTCCTAATTTCAATGTGAATACAGCACAGCTGCCCCATGAGCCATCTTGAAAGGGTAGCATCATCATTGGCCAAAAGTTCGCATACGTCAGGACATCTCCTCGTGGATGGCTCTTTTTAAAAATAAAGCAAGTATACCACTCTTTCATTGGTCCATATAGATGTCCATCAAGTGCATCTTGCATGATTAAGCTCGGCACAACACAGCAAGTGAGAAATGTAAAGTGTTGAATATCTATGTAGATATAATTAGCTCTTTTAAAAGCACAGTGGTCATCCATCCTCGCACAGCTTTGTAAGAACCGGCTTAGTTAGCATCAGCTGTGCACAAGTTACTCTTGCATGTATAAAGCACCCATCATCTGACATTTTGTTCTAAAAACTATTTTCAAAATGTCAGCAAGTCTCCAGACGTCGACTCAGTGGTTAGGGCCTACTCAAAATCTGCTACTAGCTACCACTTTGTGGGTTTTTTTTCCCCTTCTCAGTGAATATTCATATAGGAAAGGCTTCTTGCTAAAATACTAAGAGAAATGGGTAAACACACACACACACACACACACACACACACACACACACACACACATGCACACCACACACACACACACACTCGCACATGTGCACACACACATACACACACACACACACACACACACACACACACACACACACACACACACATTTTTTTCCTTACAACTTCACAGTAAAAGAGACATGAATTCCAGCCCCAGGAAGCATCACACATGAAAGCTGTAAAACAAATAAATTTTAAAAAAATAAGGACATTTTTAAACTCTTTTGGTGATCTACACTAGTGCTAATTATGACTTTTGGATGAATACAAACCCAATTAGAAAAATCCATACATTATGGTTCTACACGGATGTTACTGCTCAAAAAATCATGTCACAGCGATTTCCTCCATTATACATGCTGAAGCTCGTAGCAAAGGCTCTTTGTGGTCATCTGTAAATAACAATTCACTCCTGCACCTGCAAACAAAACAGGACTTCACAAGTTTGTGTTGTGCTAATTCCCAGAAACAGACTGGTTGATGTAGATGAAGTTTTCAGTGACCCCAGGCAAATGGGTCATGTGGGCAACACTTACTTATTGGGTCAAAGTTCTAGATTTCTGTTACGGAATTACTAAAGCTTCCTTCGCTACCTAGAGATGAGAAGAAACAGATAGTAGGAGAGATGAACTCTCAAATTTCCATTGATACTTTGGAGCTCACCTTTCTTACAGGACAATACTATGTGACGGGCCACTCGGATATGCTAGCTTAAAATTATAGCACAAAGACAAGAGCCAGCCGTGTGGAGAGTGGCACAAGACAGAGAAACGCAGAGCAGTGCCACTTGGGGTGGTGGGGGATGAGTCTGAATGTTGTGAAAAGGACAACTTTATTAAAGAGAAGCCATTATCTGAAGGTAAAAATGAAGAACACATGATTAGGTCTATGTCTCCAGGCAGAGGTGACAAGTTGGAGAGGAAGGTGACAGAGTCTTTCTTCCAAAAGGGTCCTTACAAGGTTACAACCCAGCATAAGAATAAACAGTTATTCTTAGCAGGGGAAAAAAAAAAAAAACAATCTCACATAAACATATGTGCTTAGACTTGAAGAGCCAATGTCTCTGTGGGATTTTCTTTCTTTCTCTTTTAAATACTAAGCCTGCTGATGGATTTCAGCCATGGGAGAATATAAGGAACTGTAGGCGATGTTACTATTGCTTCAGTCTCTCCCAGAGTTCGCCACTTCATGACGATGTTTTAACTACTTGTCATTGATAATGATTACACACAAGTGACTGCCCCTCATTAAAATCTTGGCACCAATACACAAATAATTATTGACACAATTAAGCTTTGACACTATGTCTATCGAATTCTTTTTGTCCTCAGCTATGTATTAGTCCCACATTATTCTTTTTTAAAAAGAGAAAATCATCTGTTTTAATCAGAGTTAAACTCTCTCAAGTTTGCTCATAGTATAAATACAAGAAAATGCTGAATTCCTAAAAATAGCCAGGGCTCTACCCAGTATATCATTAGCATTCATAAAGGGGGAATGAAAAAGCAATGCTCAGACACTGAAGGACAGACATCTAATGCAATAAAAAAGAATAATTCAGCCTGAGACTTTCAAAATAAGAAGTCTGTCAGTGCCAATGACTACCAATGAAATACGGTGACGGTTATTTAAACAACCTGTATGTCTGCACTAACATATAACTGAATATATTATCCACAACCTGTTTAATTTCATTTCCCAACTTCTTACCGCTGACAGAGTTATATGTTTGCTAATATAGTCAGTGCATAATTACCCTGGTCAGTATGAATATTTAACAAATGTTGTAAGAGAAGGATAGTCATTTTTCTTTCTAAAATAAAAGATTATGAAAAAAAATTTAAAGCTCTACGCAATCATTTCCATCAAGAAAGATAATATCATCTACTCTCTTCCAAATATAGTTTAGGCCACATCTGCTACAAGAGAGCTTGAAATATTATCATAGAAATGTTTGGATAATTAGCAATTAATTTCCATTGACTAATATACAATAAAAACAGAGCTGCATATGCATGAAGCAAATCACAGTGTATGGTCCCCTTTTCCTCCTAATCACATTTCCACATGGGTAAAAATCTGGTTGATACAAATTCCAAAGGCAATCTGAATTAACAGAAAAATTCACAAACTATTACATAAAAACTGAATAGGGAAGAAATCAGAGCAGCATATCTCAACGTAAATATGGAAGAGAATGGTGTGGCTTGGTTCTCTATATGGCCCTGCCCTGCCCTGCCCTGCCCTAGTGACCCAACAAAGCAACTGGATTTAATGCTAAGCATAAGAGAGTACTGGTATGGGAGTTTTGTCTGTCCTTAGTCATTACTAAACCTAGTGAGTATTTGAACTGGATTTCCCATTGTCCACATGTATGTTTATTTTCTGCTATCTGGTGTCATTCTGCCCTTCAGTCACCTCATTTCCACAGAGCCTGGACAGTCATTCTGATTTACAACCGCTTCATGACAATTCTGTCACTGTGCACATATCATCTATCCCCTACCCTGCATAAGAACCTCACAGAAGCATTCATTTCAACAAAGGTCTCTCAAATCTCCTTCAGATAAATACAAGTCACCATTGCACTAGTCTTGGGAAACACCTGAGATTTTATTAATATAAACTAATTAGTCTCACTTCTAAGAACATAGAGAACTTTAACTATATATGAGAGCTTATGGTTGTGAGAAGAAGAGAGATGTGGAGGGTGACTTAAAAAAAATAGGTGGTATTAATCAGGGTATCCAAAACTTAAACTGGCTTTGGAATTAGAATTGTATTTACACTGTCATTGTTCTACTTTTCACTTGAGTAACTTTAGGCAAATGGTTCAACCACTGTAAAGTCTAACCATCTGTAGAGAGACAGAGTGGACCCACTTCATGATGCTAGTGTTAGAAGAAAATGTAAAAAAACAGTTGAAAGTGCCCGGTGTCTTCCAGCAAGAGTCACACAGCATCAGCTATCGTGGAAGCAGGGAGCAGCATACTTGAAGTCATTACTGGACCTGGTATTGAATTTTTCATTCTTACTCTACCTTTCCCTAGTCCTAGAGCTCTTTTACTCCATTCTTATTTATCTGGTATTTCTTCATTGTATCCTCTGCATTAAATCTTTTGTGAATAGTAGAAGTGATGAATTATACCATTCATGAATTTTATTTAGAATTATAATAAAATTTTCCATATGACAAAAATATGATTAGTCCATGATTGACTTTGCTCAGGGAAAAGTGTTTTCAATTTAAAAATATATGTCAGAAAGTCTTTTAGAATTTATTTTACCAGAATCATTAAAGGAAATCAAAGAAGGGCTATGTCCAGAGGTTTATAAATCCATCCATTCAAGTTTCAGAGTCTTAATGCCCTAAGGCCATTTTGATCTTTGGGTTTATGCGTGAAATATGAATCTATGTTTCACACAATTTGAAGGAATATAGGTTATAAAACAGAAGATTTTCAAACCCACAAAATATAGTCTATAAAGTTTTTTAAGACAACTCAGAGATAGAAGACTTATCTCCCTTCTTTGGCTTTACTGTTCCCTGTATTTCACCTAAGAAATGCTGACAGGTAGGTAGGTAGAGGCAGTCTGCATAAAACTGAGTTAAGAAATGGAAGGTAAATATGCAAATGAAATGCTAAACTTTGGCCACAGACAGCATGTTTCTTAGCTCCCAGTCACCTAGTGCTTGTGGCTATGGGAGTGATGGTTAAGGTGGTAGTGCCCAGTGTTTTCTTTGACCAGGTCTAGACAGAACACATGGTAGGGTATGTAGTTGTGGGAGGAGAATTCTGTGTGCTTATGAGAAAACTCCAAGAAAACAGGACAAGAGCCTTGTGACCTCAGTTTCTTCAAAAACATGAAATTGTTCTTGGAGCACATTTTCATGCCTCCCCTGCTCCCCGCTGCCACCCCAGATGTAGTGGATAGGAGTGAGTTTACTTTAGATTATTCATTAGAACTGGCTGTTGTTATTTATTTATATGTCTTTGTAGAAAAACATTGTTTTTGCTACTTGCGGTTTATCGCTGTGATAGTACACTTTACTGGAGTGATTCTTCTTAACCCTCAGAGTACAAGTTGTTTGATGTTCTGATAAACGTTGGTTATTGCATGAGACTTTAGTCCACCTTCTGTTTAGGCTCCTTTCCCCCACGTCCCATCACCACTATTGTAATAAACAGTGGGGGGGTTTAAAAAGGACAATAACCATATCTTGTATTAGACTAGGAACAGCTTATAGTATGCAAATTACAGCCATGTACCAGCAAACATGCCAGACCACCAAACCCAAAGGTAGGTAAAATTTAACCCCTTCCTGAAGATCTGAACTTCTAAATGACGGGCTAGAGTCAAGGTTCTTGACTCTTGAGAGCAACTGTATTGTCTTTTATGTACTTACACTCCCAGTTACTGTAAGCCCTCACCGAAATACTTGTCTGTTACTCTAATTCTAGGTTGCTCCTGGGATTTTTTTTGAAAACGTCTTCTATTTTAAAAATGCTCACAAAACTTGGTCATCTGATGGTTTTGGACATGTGTATAATGAATTTTCGTTGTTTTCATACCAGTGCGATCTCTCGTCCCCATCAATTTTTCACTGAAACTCATTGTCTGATTTCATTACGTTTTGTGGTCTATACCCTGCTCTTAGCAAAATGAAGATATGGCACTTAAGATAGCTAGATATCTCTTTGAGTCTTTCTTAGGGGACATATTTATCTGATAACTTTTAGAAAGGAATCAAACACCTGTTGGGTTGTTTTCTTTGAGAGCAAGCATTAAAGATTTGGACAGGCAGTAACGAGGCAGATGTTGCTGCTGTTTCCCCAGCTAGCTTTCAGGCAACATTGGCTGAATTACTTTGTAATCTCTCTCTTGCACCAGCTATGCTAGAATTGATAATTTAAATATTTTAAGCCATTAATAGAGATAGATTTTTATTTTCTTGACTCTTGCCCCTAGAAAATGGATTAGATGAATTTTCTGGTCAGTTTGCAAACCCATCAAGAAATCAATGGCATCAAATTTTGAGATGTGAAAATGGCTGATTGGTCTTTAATGAAAGATTCTCACTTATCCAAGTTTCTTTGAAAACACATGACTAGTTTCTGTTAATATCCTAAATGATCACAGTTCTACCAATTAAAGTTAACAAGCCAGTAGCCTGGACAGCTCACATCAAGAAACAAATACATATTACACATTGCCATAATTCTGGGCGCTGTAAGGAAATGTGAAGGAATTAGTAGGAGCTATGATATCTTCTCTTTCTTTACTCTTGATATAGTCTAAACTCAATTAAAATAGATGGTGTAGTTTGTAGAAAGCAATACCATGAACAATTCTCCACCAGTGTCAATAAGGGTATCTCAGAGACTAAGAGGCACCTGGGGCAAATTCCTAAACTGAGAAGCTTCACTTATTCAGGTTTCATTTACTCAAGAGTATCCCCTAAGTGTAATCAATGAGAGCTAGAAGGGGGCACATTCACATCCTCACCACACTATTATCTTGTTTAATATATTCACTATTTATGAAAATTGTATTTAAAGGAAATGAGTACAATTTTAGTAACAAAACTAAGTGATGTTAAGGTGAGAGGAAACAGGCAAAGACAAAGACAGATGAGGGCAGAGTTACAAACCAAGCTGCCCTTCCCTCTAAATGGATATTCTGTTTATTTTTTAATTTAAAAAATTATTTCTTTTTACATATCAACCCCCTGTTCTGCCTCTCTCCCCTTCTCCTGCTTCCCCCCACCTACCCCCATCCCACCCCCATTACCTCCTCATAGAGGGTAAGGCCTCCCTTGGGTAGTCAACACAGCCTAGCATACCAAGTTGGGGCCAGACCTAGTCCCTCCGCCTATATCAAGGTTGAGTAAGGCATGGCACCATAGGAAATGGGCTATAAAAAGCCAGTTCATGTACCTGGGGTAAGTCCTGGTCCCATTGCCAGGGGACCCACAAACACATCAAGGCATGCAACTTTCACCCACATTCAGAAGGCCCAGTTCAGTCCCTTGTAGGCTCTCCAGCTATCTGTCCAGAGTCCAGGAGCTCCCACTAGCTTGGGTCATCTATTTCTGTAGTTTTTCCCATCATGATTCTTATCCCCGTTGCTCTCATAATCCCTCCTCCCTCTCTTCAACTGAACTCTAGGATCTTGGCCAAGTGCTTGACTGTGGGTCTCTACATCTCCTTCCATCAGTCATTGGATGCAGGTTCTAGTAGATACCAATCCGAGTGCAGGGGAAGGCTAGTTCATTCACCCTCTTCACCATTGCTATGAGTCTTAGCTGGACACAATCTTGTGAGCTCCTGGGGTTTCCCTATCTGCAGGTTTCTCCCCATCCCCTTAATGGTACACTCTGTCAAGGTATCTCTTTCATTGCTCTCCCTCCCCATCTCTCTCCCAACTTGGCCATCTCGAGCCCTCATGTTCGCACCTCTCATCCCCTCCCCTTTATTTCCTCCTCCCAGTTTACCCAGGAGATCTTAACCCTTTCCCCTTCCTGGGGAGATCCATGTGTGTCCATCTTAGTGTCCTGCTCTTTACCTAGTTTCTCTGGGGTTGTGGATTGTAGTCTGGTTATCCTTTGCTTTGCATCTAATATTCACTTCTGAGTGAGTACAGACCGTGTTTGTCTTTCTGGATCTGGGTTACCTCACTCAGGATGTTTTTTTCTAGTTTCATCCAGTAAATGGATATTCTGAAACTCAGATGCTCATGTGATTGTAACTGAAATACAGTGTTGGGGAGCAGCACTAAGGTCATGGAGGTAAGACCTTCAATGTCTCATTGTTGTCTTTCCATGAGTCAAAATGAGAGAAGAAGCCACCTGAAAGCCAAGAAGCTAATCTAGCAACACTTTGATCATGGACTCTCCAGATTTGAGAGCTGTGAGCAGTGGTTACCTGTTGTTTAGACTTCCCAGGCTATGACACTTCGCTGTAGCATCCAAATCCACTAATACATGCAGAGAAACATGTAAAATAGCCTATTTCCTTGGAGAAAAGACACAGTACAAATAAGGGAAATGTTCACCAGGAGAATGGACTGAGTTGCATAAAAGGAAGCAGGACCTGTTGGGACCATGGATAGCATTTACAACTGTTGTTCAACTTAGCTATTTTTCATTCTAATCATGTTACAATGGGAACAACCATGCAGAAATGAAGATGACATAGAAGTGGGCAATATTTAATCTAATTAGCTCCATCCAAAGGGCTGGGGAAAGCTCAGGATGACTATGATTAACAAAGAAGAGCAAGGAGTTTAACAGGAGTAGGGTCAAGGGTTTGTTAACACTTTAATTCCTTGTTTTTTATTCAATGAGCTTGCTCATGAACACCAATCATCTAAGCTCCTAGAGTTCCTATTATTTCTTATTCAATTTATTGCCATCAGTGTCCAGTTTAGATTTGGAACTGAGCTGTGAATCACTGTCTTGAGGTCCTAGAACAGGGACCAAAGCATTGATAGCAATCTGTCGGCCAGTTCAGCCACTAAAGTTCCTGCCACAATGAAGATGAAATTAGAATAGAATTATACATCAGAAAATAGTGTGCCATTTGGGTGGTATACAGCTACAAGAGATATGGGAGGAACTCATAAAGAAGTGAATTTAGAAAACACTTCTTCCTTTTAAAATGCTGAATACAATTAATAAATATATTTAATGGAGAATCACTCTACATTCTTACATATAACAGATGAGATATGAAGTTGCAAGCTACAATAACACCTGTGTCATTGAAAATCACTCTTATTCATTTATATACTATGAAAAATGAAAGTCACTTCTTTATCTTACTTTCTGCTACTTTCGGATAGGTAGGGTAACTGACATCATTATTTCTTTCTGAAATAATTGTAAAATATCTGCCATTTGTCTTACATCTATCAAGAAACAAAAACTGAAAGATTCGCAGGAGGAGGAGAAGTAGGAAGTAGAGAAGGAGGAGCAGGAGGGAACTTAGGGAATGGAAATATAGAGATTTTCTATTTATTCACAAACACTTGCTCTTAGTGGACCCTTTATTCCAGTGAATTCTGTTAATAATTTAAAATATTTGGGGGTTCAACTCATTTAAAGGTGAAGTTTAGCACCGACATTATTCAATGAAATAAAATGGTATAATTTACTGTTTGGAACATGCTAGGAAATCCAGAGTCAGTTGACAGTCATAGACAGAGATTAATAAATAACAACAATAATAAAAACAGCTCTAAACCCCAGAAAACCAATTTTGAAACAATTACAGGCAACTATTATGGGGCGCCTCTAAACAGTTTTAGCTAAATTCCCTCAGCACAGCTCTGATGACAATAATGTGCACTGTGCATGCAATTCTCTGCACACACTTCAAAACGCACTCTGCTGTATGTGGTATTAATGAATAAGGCTACCAGCTTAATAAACCATGGTTAACAATGGAATTGTTCACAAGTGTGAGGGTACAGCAGTGTTTCCTCAGTGACTTCACATTCAGGAGAGAGGTAATTTTTTGTGTGGGTGTTTTAAACTCATTATGGAAACCTCCCTGGTTAGTCCAGTTTTACCATTGTGCTAAAAAATGTAGTCATCCAAAGCATGGGAGCAGGGAGGAAAATATACAGGAAGTAAGATACTAATTTTATAGCCAGGCTGCTGAAGGTTCTGGCCACAGAGATCTGTGCTTGTCCAATAAACCAGCATGAAAAATGGGCCAGAGGAAGGTGAATAATGTTGGGTCTCTAACTTTGAAACAGAAGAAATATGCAAACTGAAACAGGCCAAGCTCAGAACCTAACTCCACATTGCAAGGTGTCTTTGTATGCTTTCCACCTGCTGCATAAAATGAATGGCCATGGCCAAGTTCTCATAATCATAAAACAAGGAGAGTGTACTGTAAAACTCTCCTGCTAATAATGAGCACTGTGAACAATCACCCAGTTAAACAATCCATTCACCTCCACTAATTTTTATCTTTTATCTTTTCAATGTTTTATTGGATTTTATACACACATGCCAAAAAAATCAAAATTCATTATATAAAGTGATGTCACCAAGATAATTGTTCGTGAAAAAGCTGTCCAATATGTGGCTATTAATGAGTCTTTGGCCACATCAAATGACAGATTTCTTTTTTTCCCCCAGTTTTCGTATTAAAATGTTTCTGCTGTTAAACCAATTATTTTTTTCCAAATCAATAACCATTTCTTCTCTTGACTTTCAGGAGTCCCAGCCTTGCTGTTATTGTTTATTGTGAAACATGTTATTTAAAATAGCAAAGTTGTCACTGTACTTTGTTAAATGGCACTATTATGTTTGATAACCATTCTGTGGATAAATATTCTGCAAACCACATTTCTATAAAGGATCATAGCTTTCTGCCCCTGTGACTTGTCATGAATACCCTGTAGAGGTTTGGGAAGCCCTGAAGTAGATGTATAACAAAAAATATAATCATAAAATCTTCAAAAGGTTTAGAAAAAAGAACTTTGGGCCAAATTTATTACTGACTTCCACCATTAATATGAGATTGGAAGAATTACTGGAGATTTCTCTCTCTCTTTTTCAGTCTATCTGGTCTCATCTATCTATCTATCTATCTATCTATCTATCTATCTATCTATCTCTTTTGAGGGGAAGAACTGAGGATAATAGCAGAATATTTCTACCAGAGTATTAGGAGAATATATATATATATATATATATACATACATATATATATATATATATATATATACATACATATATATATATATATTCACATACAAAGTTATATAGTTAGGAAAGTTAGATCTGTTCAGACTACAAGGAGTGAAACTTCAGTCCTGAGAAACAAATGCATCAGAAAAGGGCCTGGGCTGGCTAGCAAGGTCTTGCATGCTAGTTGGCTGGGTTTAAGTTTTCAGCAGCTTTCAACATGGAACCCCCCTTCAAGCTACATGCCTCTTCCTTGCCTTTACTTAATCATGGACTGTGATACTCCTCAGCAGTATGTCATAGCCCTCAGAACTTTTAGTACCTAGGCCTGCTTGGGGTATCAGGATGATATTTCTTCTTGTCTGCCTGGTCCTGTTGAATGGTCAGAGATACAGGAGATGAGGGGCATGGGAAGATGCAACAATATTTTGTGGACTGAACCATATGACAAAGCCTGCCTCATTCACAAGGCCCTAGACTGAGCTTGTTATTCATTTGTGGCATGATATGCTCTTCTGCCCCAGCATTGCCCTTCAACCTTTTCTCCTTCCCTTGATATCATTGCTGCTCTAGGCCTTATGATCCCTATTCTTTCTCATCCTTCACCCTTCCTTTTCTCTCTCTTACCATGCTGGCCAGGCTATCTGATTAGCCTTGTGCTTGTGTGTGTGTGTGTGTGTGTGTGTGTGTGTGTGTGTGTGTGTGTGTACCTCCTAGACCACTGTCAGTCTGCTGCCTGTTGACTCCTGTCCCTCTGTCTGCCTTGATTCCCAGTCTCCCAACATTGCCAAGTTCATGCTGATGCTTTAATAGAGGCTTCATGCTACATGCTCTGTGTCCTGGGAAAGCTTCAAGACACTTCACTGAAGTTATTTAGGCAGAGAGAAGTGAACATATACCCCTGAGGAACCTGAGGGCTTAACCCAAAGCAGCCCAAAGCAATACCCAAAGAGCTTTAAAGAGTTGTGTTTTGCTTTAAAAATGCACGTGAATTCTATATTCTGTTCCATAAATATCTTCACATTTGTGTGAGCATTAAAATAATACTTCCCTTAATGTATTGAGTAAAAGAGATGTTTCAGGATGCCTTGCTAAATCTGTGAAATCTTATATTTCCTGCTACCCTTGGTTCTTCCCCAGGGTCCACATGCCTAGAGCAATGGGGCACATCTGCACTCCTGATGTGTCCTTCAAAAGGAAGGGTGATCTAGTAGCTTATTGTGCCTGGCCACTCTTCAGGCCTCTGTTAGCCCTCCCAAGGAAAGAGGACTTAACCTACTTGACAAACTTAAAAGTAAAAAACAAAACAAAACAAAACAAAAAACTGCTCAGTCATTGCTAAAGAATGATCTGTCCAAGTCTCTCTGTCTGTCTCTGTCTTGAGCCTCTCATAAGATGAAAAGATATCACTCAGTCCTCTGGGACAAATGTTTCAAAAGAACCTTTCGAAAATGCCTGTAAGGTGACAGACATTGACTAGGGGTTAGCTTCGAGTGTAATTCTTCTAGATAGTGGAGAGCCTCTAAGGTGATACAGTGGTTCTCAACCCTCCTAACGCTGCAACCCTTTAAATTTGTTCTTCATGTTGTGGTGACTCCCAATCATAAAGTCATTTCAATTCTGCTGTTGTTATGCATCATAACAAAAATATTTTTGACCCACAGGTTGAGAACTGCTGCTCTAGAGGCATATGCATGTCTCTAGTTTTATTTAGGCAAGATTTCTAAATTCTACGTCCTTGAAAAGCCAAGCAGCAGCAATAACAAGGTAAAGTTAGGAGATGGGAAGAGGTTGGGCTGTTCCTCTACTTAAGGCCTTTCCATAGGACCATATGTGTCTTTAACCAGAACAGGACATCTTCCCATGTCCATTTTCCAATACCAGTTATATTGACCAAAAACGGGAGTGACGTTGGAACCGCAAGTTCCCTATCTTCTTTTAATGTCTCTCTTAGCTGAGAACTCTGGAATGGTATTTTTTGGTGCAAGTTCAGAAGTCTAGTGGGGGGCGGGAGTCTCTCATGGAAACAGCTAGTTGGCTTGTATCCCTTCCTTATTCTGTAGAGGAAGAGAGATAGTGACCCAGGAGTGTAGAGGGCATCTATCTGAGACATAACCTCAAGTCAGTGAAATGGCTCAATTAAAGGCCTGTGTCCACAGGTCTTCTGTTAGGAGTGTCGATCTGAACAAGTTGCAAACGTTAACACACAATTTAAAATTCAGGAAGACACTCTGGCCACGTAGCGGAGTATATGAGGTCCTTCAACAGACACCAGTCTCTTCGCTTTCTATATCCTGACTCATATGTCTGCAGCCTGAAGACAAGGAAGTCATTAATAGGTTCCTTTTAAAAGTTTGTTTTCCAAAAGAAGTCAAAATGTTTGGAACATGGCAAGATCATTTCCGGGTCTCCAACCCATCATGGGATGTTTTAACCTAATCATGATGAGGTATTGCTAAGCCAGGGAATGTTTTGTTGTGTGCCATTTTCATAGAAAATATTCAACAGAAATTGGGTGACAAGCGACAAAACTACATGCAGACAGGTCAGAGTTGCAGTTATGCTTAATTACCAGCTGTCAGTTATCAAGTAGAAAGTTCAAGGAGCCTTAGCTAATCAGTACATGCACTAACCTCTTCCCCAGGAATGAAAACAATTTTTAAACCGCATTTAACATTTGCTATGCAGCCTGGGAAAGGAGGCAGAAGAAGGAAACAATGAAGAAAACCATTTCAAATCACAAATCTACATGGGTGATCCCAACCAGGATGGCAATGAACCCTCACCACAGTGGCTGCTGAGGTTGCAATGAATCACATTCAGTGTTCAGCAGAGGAAGAGAGGAGCCAGAATGTTGCTAGAGACAAGAAGGGCCTAGGTGTGGCCCCACTTGCTGTACTGACAGGTGCAGTGATACTGGGCTTGACTGCACCAACTCTGCAGTCATACTGTATCAGCGTTATGTTTTCCATAAGATCCTGAGTGCAGGATCCAAATAATTTTTTTTTGCTTAAGGGTACTCCACCCATTATATAACAATCCTCATAGTATCTATCTCACAATGTTGTATGCAAAGCCTTTAGACTTGGCCCTGATGGACAATTAAGAGCAGATGTGTTCCATACTAGGATTCTTATTCTTGTCCATCCAAACTCTAGAAGTCTCTTTAGTACTGGTGTCTGCAGATGGTAATCACACAAATACTGATCTAAAAACCTCTGACTCCATAAAACCACTAGACTTTAGTATCATTCTTTACACAGTGTTTCCTGTAGACTTAATTTAAGTAACTAAAGCATCGTCTGTGTCCAAGCCATTTAATGAAATTTATGCTGTTTTGTAATGATATGATAAACATCTATAGCAACATGGGGAGGGTACAATTCTGCTTGACCTGATTGTAGCCATCTTGTTACACCATTATGTCCCTCTACTTAACCTTGATCAGTTTCTCTAGCAATTTCTCCACAAAGTATAAATATAGAGAGTTACATGAATAGCACATGAAACTTTATAATCATATGCTGGTTCCAGGAATGTTCCTGAGCCTGAAGTTAGTCTAAGATAAATCAAGTACACTTCAGCATTGATAGTTAATTTTGCCCCAAGAAACATATGTACTCCTCCTTTTGACCAAAATTGCAGAAATATGCTTGGCCTTGATGCTCCTCAGGCCCACAGTTCCATCCGTAAGTTCCCAAATCAATTGTACTGTGTGGAAACCTGGATCTATCTGCCACTCTTTCTTTGGTATCTCGACTCATTAGTACTGAGAAACAGGCTATTCTAGAGCAACATGGAACCCTATGAGTTTCTGTAGAGCAACATAGAACCCATCTTTGATTTGCCATTTTCAACTAACTCTCATTCTACATCTCCCCAACTACTGTAGAAATAATGAATTTATTTCTCAAGCACTTTAGACAGAACAATTCCTTTATAAGTTTCAATTCATTAAAACCTTTAATGAACTATTTCTTTAATGACTAATATTACATAACATGTGATGAAAAGCCACATACATATGCTCTATGTATATAACACAGGGCACTGACGGTCTAAGTCATCCTATATATAACTATTTTATGTCCATGTTTTATATGTATCAAGACCTGTGATAGTTTGACATGTATCATTTCATTTTATATAGATAATAATCTGATTCCCAGGTGATAAAGAAACCAATACTTTAAAAGCTAAGTATAAGGTCAATAGAAAAGTTAGCTTCAAGTGCTGGTCACTTTCAGTTGAGAGCCTGAATATCAACATTCTAAGGTGGTCAATGTAGAGACTGGTTTCTTTCCTGATTCTTCTTCCAGAACCTCTGCATTTGTCTCTGAGACTTATGCTAAGTTTCAAACTTACCTTGCTTGGGCCATGGTTGTAAGCCATCCAAAGGTACTTTCTGTTTCTTGTATGACCTACATAGTACAAGAGTTTTGGAATTCTGGGTGGTAATTTGGAAAGAACCATGGAAAGCAGAGAAATGGGAAAGCAGTAACAAATGCATTCTGTGTCTAGGTCAGCCTACCCTGGCCTCCAGCATGCTCTCTCAGCAGCCACACACATTTCCCAGGGTCTCCTAAGTTCTAGCCACTCTTCTAGATTCAAGGGGCACTGGGACCAATATGGCATATTGACAGCCATAAAAACCTCAAAGTCAAGTAATGGAAAGTGAAAATGAATGCCTGGGAGAAGGAATGCCCATTCCAGCAAGTTCAGGAAGGCTCTCCTTCCTTTAAAAAAAAATACCGGCACGGGGTCTTTAAGAAAGGACTAGGGTTCTATATCAGAAACACAAAACAACTGCATTTCTGAAGGAGGAAATTGGAGTTGCAAAGACAAGGGGTACATGTTTGTTTGTTTCTTCAAGCAGAGTTAGTGATCAGCTACCTTGTGGCAGGCAACAGCTATGACTTTATTATTCCAAAAGTAATTGTGACATGATCTCTGCCCTTGGAAGAGAACGCATGGTCCAGGTGGCGAGCTAAACTTGCAGAAAGTAAAGCCAAAAATCACAGTGCCTGGTAATTAGTGTGGTAGAAGAGATGGAACTGAGGGTCGTAGGGATGCAAAGAACAGAACAGCGAGCAGCAGGCTCTGTGAAGAGGGTCCTAGTGTCCCACATCTGACTGACAGTGGGATTTTTGCTTTAGAAAGGGTAAATTCAACCATCAGTACTCCAAGGGTCATTCACAGGCCAGCAGCTCAGCTTTACTGGTGGCCCTGCTGTCTTGCTGCAAATGCAAACTGCTGAGCTTCAGACCTTCTGTTACTAAATCAGAAACCTAGGGTGGGAGATTCAGTATTTTGTATTTTAACAGGATATTAGAGATATTTTGATGCATAATCAAAATTTCCAGGTCCCTAGGCCAGAAGACAAAGGGTATGTGGTGTAAATACAAAGGCAAAGATTTACCTTTCTTGGGAAATAGGAGTCAGTTCATGTGGACCTTGGAGGCCATCCTGAGAAATATCACTTTAATATACCATCAGCTAACTTGTCCCTTTCTTTGAGGATGGCCCAGTGTTTGGCCATCACACAACCTGTCTCTTAAGGCAATGTAATAGTGCCATAAATTCCCTCATTTAATGTATGAAGATTTGGAGGCAGGGGAATGATATGTCATTGGCCCCAAACTACATTTATGCACAGCATCACACACTGATGCTTTTGTATGTAGCGCTTTGATAAGACACCCCATGTACAGAGAGACTTTTGAAGTAGTTCCCTGGTCCTGTTACTGCATTAGGACGCTCCTCTAGGCTGAGGCTAGAAAAGCCAGTTGGATGGGCAGAATTAATGTTTTGATGACAAGGTCAATTGCCAGAAGAAAACTTCATGAAGAATTTGGGCTATACTTTTTCTTTGATGAAAAAAATTAATAAAAGACTAAAATCAAAAATTTAATGTGTTCACACTTTTCAATATTTCACAGTATTAATGCAAGTGAACAAAAGCAGATGTGAGACCAGAGGCTCATTAAAGTAATTATTCATTAGTGGCTTTTTTCCCTTTCTTTGTTCCTTACCATTACTTTTCAGCCCATTTAACGCTTCCTTGCAGGGTCACAATGTTAATTTTAAGGTTATGTTTTAATGGCTTTCTAAATGACACTTCCATTGTAGTGAAATGAATGCATCAAGTTGCTCTTGCAGGTGGAGATGTGCTATTGACTCATAGTTAGAAGGGTACAAAAATGTCTAAACTACTCATTTGAAAATGTATTAATAACCTGCATATTTAAGGAAAGTGAATGAAGGCAGTGCTGTTTTCACTAAAACTACTTAGAGCTGGGAAAACTTCATACGATTACCCCTTTGAATCTCCTATGGACAACAGCTCTTGCTCAGTGAGAAACGCCCTGAGTTCACACTGAGAAATCAATTTTAAAAGGGGGCTGTGTTTAGATAAGTCTCAACTTTGGGATATATTCCCACTTCTGCTCAACTAATGAAAGTCATTTTTTCTGTACCAATCAAATTTATTCATCTTTCCTCCTCAAAGATGTATCTCTGGTGGTCACGTGTGGCACCTTGAGAAATTTTACATTTCCATATAATTTTCACATAAATGTCACTCAGGAGAGGAGCGAACTTGTGACTTCACTTCTGTTTGCCCAATTTACAGTTCTCCTATGAAACACTTGATGATGAAGATTGTCACATTAACCATACCTGAAAATATAAGCAATAATAAAAAAATGATACAAATCAGTGAAGGGATATCTAAGAAACCTATCTTAAACAAATAGAGAGTAGGACTTGGGAAATGGGAATGGTTTGCTTTTTCAAGCTCTATGCCATTTAACAACAGGGAGAAATTAAACCTCAAAAATACTTGAAGGGAGAAAAGAAGGCACAAAAGGTCAAATGGAAAGAAATATGGAAAATAGAGAGTACATTCAAATCGTATGCCAAGAAATGGAAGAATCTGGGCCCTGGAGAAGGGAAGAGATAGGGCTAATTTAGTGCCAGCTGGTAGGGGCATTTTCTTCCCAAGAGGCTTCCTCCTTGAAATACACCCAGCCCTCTGCTTACGTCTCCCTCCTCCTGAAGCTAATCCTCATGTCCTATTACCTATGTTGTAAGTGGTCTTATTTTAAGAATGGCTCAAGTTCTTCTGCCTACAGACCTTTGAATTCCTGGCTTCTCTAAGTGGATTTATGGGTGCTTTATAAGTTGTGTGTGTGTGTGTGTGTGTGTGTGTGTGTGTGTGTGTGTGTGTGTGTGTGTGTGTGTGTAAAGGATATGTTTGGCACACATGAAGTACTTGTGTGGCAGTCAGACAGCAACTGGTGTATGTCCTCACCTTTCTCCTTTTTTAAAGCATGCTCTGTCGATGTTCACGACTTTGCACACCAGCAGAGCTGGCTCCCAAGCTTCCCAGGATTCTTTTCTATCTGCTACACATAATACTATGGGAGTGCTGGAATTACAGCCCCACACTGCTGCAGGTGGCTGGATGGGCATTCTGGGTAACTGAAGTCAGGTCCTCATGCTTGTACAGCAAGTGCTTTACCCACTGAACCATGTCTCCAGCCCTTCTGTGGCACTTTGAAGGGAGCTTTCAATGCAGTGAAATAAGACACCTGGTGTACATGCTTCAAGACATTTAAAGTCTACAGACACCTGAAGAACAATAGAGGTCAGGATGAAATGAAACTGGGCCGGAACTTGCCCTTTTGTGGACCTGAGAACTCTTTCTGTAGTGGCTCATAGAACATTCTAGAGCCGTACTGACTGGATCTTGCCCTTGGCATCTCTATGGCCTTGATTAAGTCACTTATTCTTGGTGAGCCATTTTTCTTTCCATAGGAGTTAACAACTTTCTCTTGAAGAAATACTGTAAGTAATTATTTAGTAGTTGTACTAACAGGACGTATCGTGGTAGTTAGGTAAATAGCTGGCATCCAGTCCATATTAACTGTCTCCCTAATGCACAACGCCAGTGGATGTGAGCATTATCAACATCATTGAATACTTCTATGTATGTATATGTATATACATAATTATATAATATATTATATATAGAGATTATATATAATATATATAATTTATAGATAACAATTCATTTTAATGTTTGGTTTTAACGTTGAATGTAGTGTATGTAAATCTGTGTGAATGTGTGGGGACCTACGTGTGATGATGACAGCATGGGGGTCAAAGGGCAACCTCAGATGCTGGTTCATATCTTTTGCCTCACTTGAGTCAGGGTCTCTTGTTCACTGCCGCATGTATCAGGCCAACTAGTCATCACAGATTTACCTCTGTTCGTATCCCACCTTTTCATGAACATGCTAAAATATATACAATGCACTATTGCATTTGACTTTTGAGTGGTTTTTGGGTTTTAATGGCCTGCCCTTTATCACACTGAGCTATTTGCTCAGCCCAATAATACCTAACTCCTGAAGCACTGAATCGGTGTATGAGAAATCACAGAGAATACAGCAGCTAAGTCTCATATTTATGTAGAGATGAACTAGTCAAGCATTCTGTTACATAGGTTCCAGAGTATTATGTTTTAATTAAGTAGACAAATAGCCTTCTTTGACACCTATACCACAATCTCTACTTAAACTTCCTGCTTGGTGGGAGTTAGATGAACCCTAGACTCAGTTCTTCTAGGTGGAGGCTGCATGCTCTCTGTACTTCACCATTAAGCAAGTATCAGATCCTTACTATGTGTCATTTCCTCAGAATGCTATGACTGTAATCCTGAGAGCAGGCACTCTGCAATTCTACTGCTTTCAATTTCTTTTTATCTTTGAGCCTCTCATCGGTGCACCTTCCACCCCCAGGTGCATTGTCTGAATCCCTCCCTCCATCCTGGAATACCAATATCGCTTTTCACACTGTAATACGCATCATGATCATCAAGAGAGCTTTTAAACAGACCCTTATACTCCAGCTCTAGACTTTTCGGTTTGACCCAAACAAGCTGACTGTTTTTACCAGATTCTAGGTGATACTTTCATTGCTCTTCTGGCCATCACTCTATCATTCTATGTACTATCCTAAAATCTTCCCAGATCCCTAGCTATATTGTTAAAAAATACTATATATTTTTTTCAAAACATCACCAGCCAGTTTTAGCCAAACTCTGATGCCTTTGACACAGTCATATTCCTGCGGCTACTGCATTTCTCCCTTCTTCCTTTACTATTTAACAATCTTGGACTCTACAAATAATCTAGCAATCACACTTGTCATCAATGGAGAGGCCAGCTGCCCCTTATGCAATGCTGGACATTATAAAGGCCCATGACACTGATCATTCTTATTGGCATGGTGTTCACATACTAATTCCTTACTGGCAGAGGAGATGGACATGCTGGAACTCTCACAGCATCTGGCACAGTACTCTTTTCATAACAGAAACTCTTGAAGGTTTTAACGAAAAAAGGAGATGATGGCACATAGGAAATGAAAAAAAAAAAGAGATAAAATACACATTTCTGTAAGCATTCTATAAGGCACACAAGACCTGTACTTGAGAGGCTCCCTCCTAGCAGGAATGTGTGAGATGAATGCCTTGAACAGGCAAGGTTTTACAGAAGCTTGTATTTTATATCAATGTTTACCTTCAGTCTAGGAGGAGAAGTAAGGTAAGCACATAAATGATGCTACCTTAGCATACACATAAAACAAAACTATATAGACAGACTGCTACGTGAGTCACAACTTAATATTAGGGAGATGGACCAAGGAAGGCACATCGAAAATTTCCTCCTTGCCTTATGAGAATGCTTTGAGTTTTTGGAATCCCATAATTTTGAGGTATGAAAATCTTACCTAAATTTTAGGCTTATAGATAAGAAATCTGAAATCATAAAAGAAGAACCCAAGGCCAGATGAAGACTCTTCTTTGAAAACCCTTACAACTTGATCCTGACAGAAGCAGATGGAACATTCTGTACAGGCACATGACTGATCTATGCCACATATGATAACCTAGGAATATATGTTTATGTTAATTAAAAATGTAAATGATTTTTACTAATTAATATATCAAACAGTATTTGTTATAAGAGTTTAAAAGAAAGCCTACCTTATACAAATATAGTTACATGTAAATATATTTACACTTACCAAATAAATATAGCTATAAATGATAATGGAATGAATAGAATGACTTTATAAAATGATAATGAAGTAAAGTTATCAGTGCTTATTACATTTTTCTAAAAATCTTATTTTTCCAGTCAATAGTCATTATCACATTAAGAAAGCTATGAAAGGTGGTATATATTGTGCTGTGTATAAACATTTTCTGTTTTCTTTCACTGCACTTCTGGAAGAATCCTTTCTCTTCCACATAGGCCTGCACACACTGTTAGACAGAAAGCTGCATTGCTTTAGGAAGCAAAGCTGAACAGGTGTACAGGCTTATACACACTGCCAGGTAGAAAACTGCCCAGGAGCTGTATTTATCTGTGAGACCAAATTACACAGGAAGATAAAGTTCAACGTATCAGAAGCTTGCTTGGAGCTTTTAAGAGCAGAGTGTGCCGTCACTTTGGAGTTGTATACATAGACATGTTCATCCCTGTGGTGTACAATCCAGAGACACCCTGAGAAAGGATCTGGGACTCTGGTTACTTTGAACTCCTCTTTGACGGAGTTATGTTAGTCAGCACAGTGTTTGTCATCACAGCCTCAAACAGGCTTTATATAGGCTGTAATTTTAATTATAAGTCAACAAGGGAGAGGGAAGAACAAAGAGAGTTGATTCTGTTTATAGAAAGGATGGACATAGATGCCAATGAAAGGTTCAAAATGGAGCAAATCTTTCTGTGAAGCAGGGGAAGAAATGATTCTATAAGATGTCATTGCATCCTTCGTGCACCTCACGATATGTTATAGCATTAGTTCACGCAGAAATTTAAAGTTTGCATATTATTCTTATTGAGAAACATCCCTCACCCACCTTAAACCTTTATATGTATCTCCACATCAAAATACTTCTTGAGGCCCACGGAATTGAACAAACACCTTTCAGGATAAGAGCTGACCCTAGAATTAGGTGAATAATAATGTGCTGGTGGGGAAAGACAGTCCTTGACTCGTCCCAGATGTGCTGCTTTCAATTAGCTCCAATGCTGACCTCCGTACCATCCTGGATTTCTAATTCTGCCATCCGTCACTCCTTTGAGTTAGGTATTAACCATCAAAGGTCACCATTAAAATGTACACATGCTATGTGGAATGGGAGGGTGGACCATTAACATCCATTTACACATTTGCCTGGATTTATTAAGTTCGTAAGCTGTCATTTATGTCACTGGAGAGCACAGCCTACGAGGACTGGAATGCATGAAACAAGTCAGTCAGCATCGGGAGGAAATGGGGATGTGAGATAGCTTGGGAAGGCAAAGGATGACGTAGTCAGTGGAATCTCCACAAGAATTCAGTAGCACAGCCTGCAGCCTGGCCATGGTAAAACCTAGCAGGAAGTATTTAGAGACAGAATTAAAACTCATCAGGCTAAGTGTAACACATGAATATGTGAAATCTTGAAAAATTCCAGGCTTTTATTTCTTACTTGTAATTTGTGAGGTAAATATTCCAGTAGAGAACCTCAGCACTCAAACATCAAAGACTTTAAGGATGCTTTGCCACAGCCTGGATTTATTTGCAAATTAACGTGTGTGGGACATATCCATTAGATTGAACTACAGGCAGAAATCTGAAATCAAGTAATTTAATCTCTGCCTCATTTTATCCATCTGTGGAAAAAAAAATAGCTATAGCTATTTCCTACCAATTCTCACAGGGTTGGTACAAGATTTAAATGAGCTTCACAATCTTTTTTGAGATTCTGTAGAAGCTGCTTGCAATATATCAAAGTATTTAAACTGTGTTCCCCATTGTATAAATTCAAAGTACTTGTCAGCACCCCATGAATGTTTTACTAAGGTCACTTGAAGGAAACACGCTTATTCCAGGTTTCTATTTCCCACTCTAATCTATATAGAGCAAAGTTTTTGATCCTATCAGCTGTTTGATCTTGGCAGTTATAATCAAGGAGTTTCCTATAAAAAGAAAAGGGCTGCACACTCACTGAGACTTTCAAAACCACTGCACTAAGAGCCTGCAGACTGAGGGTCTGGCCCCCTCATTTTTCAACTGCCTGGGGCCACTGAGCAAGACCCTAAGACTCCCTTCCCTCTGAGATGGGGAAACATAATTTGGCCCCTGCCCAACTCTCCCATCTTCCTGGGAACTAGCGTCCTCCTCACTGATAGTGTCCTGGCCCCGCAGGCTTGCTTTCTGTTCCTCAAACATTCAAGCTACTTTTAGCTTCAGGGTCTTTGCACTTGCTGCTCATGCACCCTGGTACATTCCTCTGTCAGATCTTGGCCTAGCTGCCTCTTTCTTCCCATTCAAGTCCCCGCTAAAAAATTCCCCTTCTCTGAGGCAACTCTCCTTCCTGGCACCCCATGATCATGTTTTATTTGTTACACATCACAATGCCTGCTTTTATTGCTTTCAAAATCTGCCTTGTATTATCTAACCGAGTCAGCTCCTCATTGTCCACCTCCCACTAGAAGATGGGCTTTGTGCAAGCAGGCTTTTGTCGGCACTGGTCAAAGCCAAAGATCTAATACTAAAAACACAATCCTGTAAACAGATGGCTTTGGGACATCATCTTCTCAGGCATTTATCTTTTGAAAGAAATGAGTAGAGATTCTTACCAACCAGGTAGTCTGGCTGTCCTAGCAGTCAGTTCCTCCCACTTCCATGTGTATGTCAAAATGTTAGGAAGACAAACTCAAAGTGTCAAAAAGTGGGAAGAGAGATGGTTCAGTTGTTAAGAGCACTTGTTGCTCTTGCAGAGAGGACTGAATTTGGGTTTCCAGTACCTGCATGGTGGCTTTCAAACACCTGCAAACTCCAGTTTCAGGGGATCTGACATCTGCTTCTAGGTTCTGTGGGTACCAGGCACACATGAAATGCACGTACATGCTTGCAGGAAAAATACTAATAGTCACAAAAACATGTCAAGAATTATGTTCATGATTCTAGAAAAATGGTGGGGCATTAAAAAATACTGGCACTCTGAATTTATGAGGTCACAAGAGAGCAGGAATGGCTTGGAAAGTCATCCTCTGATAACTGTTTACTTTCTTTCCTTTCTGAATGTCTAGAAAGGCCAGATGTGACTTTTCAATATTGTGAAGGACAGTAAGCTTCTCATTCTTGCTTTTTCTGCCAAGTCCAATTCCATTTGGGAATTACACACAGTGAGACTTGGTTGGAGTCCAGCTGGAAAGAGTGTCCGTTTTCATTCACACTTCCTATAGGGTTCCCGCTATGTCTTCCTTGTGTCGGCCCATCATTGCTCAACGAGGCTTTTCTTGTGAGCCTGTCCTTGCTATTCTGGCATTCTAGTCCACCCTCCACACTGAAGGAGACTACAGTTTACAGATTACAATACCAACATTTTTGACTACACCACTTTCGGATGCAAAATCTTCCCCTGACTTCTTTTCTTCTTCTTCAAAGTAATGCTTATATTTTCTATAACCCAAACTGCATGTTCTCTCTAGCCTAGTCACATCAGACTGTGGGTTTTTGCTTCTCACAAGCATGCAGGCTCTGCCTCTCTACCAGAGTCTATTCCTCATCCTCAATTTTCAGGTCATACAGCTTATCCTACAGGCTGAACTGACACGTCATTACCCTCAAGAAGTCTTCTCTATTTCCAAGCATCATGGGAGGAGTGAGGTGAGGGACACTGAATAAGCATGTTAGACCATGCCTATTAATCACATCTCTTCTTGTTGC
Source organism: Peromyscus californicus insignis (assembly GCF_007827085.1). Taxonomy (NCBI): domain Eukaryota; kingdom Metazoa; phylum Chordata; class Mammalia; order Rodentia; family Cricetidae; genus Peromyscus; species Peromyscus californicus. Next base: position 85,519,742 of record NW_026294551.1, on the reverse strand, counting down.
ACTATTTTGTAATTTTACTTCATTTTCCTTCTACCAGACAGAGATCTTAGGAAAGAGAAATGGCTACCATTATCTGCCTCCTTCCCCCAGCTCTGTGGTCACTGCAGTAGGCTGTAGTGAAGAGAATGGTACCCTCCAAACTTCAGACTCTGTAACTTAAAGCACAATATGATGGAACGAGGTTGGGAACTCTTACGAGGCAATAAGGCATTCAGGGCCTCTGTCTTTATGACTAAACAGGATTAAGGTCCCTTCAAGGCAGGCTTCATGCAGCCTTCAACAGTTTTCTTTCTATAATGAGATAGCATTCCTTCCTTGCATAGGAAGTGCTCATACCAGATAGTAGTACCTGCTGGAACCTGGATCTTGGAAATCCCAATATCTGAGCTATGAGAAATCTCTGCTCTTTTGAATTTACTCAATCCTCTGTGTTCTGTTACAGCACACAGAATGGACAAATCCACAGGTGTTTAATAATCACAGATGATAGTAAATTTTTAAAATGTGACCAATTTCCTGCCTAGGATATTTCCTGTCTCTGGACTTTCAATTTTTTTCATTAATAAATCAACAACCTGTGGCAGAGTGCTTACTGTGTATTATAAATTCAATATAAATTTTAAATGTGTGCTTTTATTTTTAAAATTCTCCCATAGCAGGCAGGTTTTTTTTTTCATACTTTCAAAATGCTAACTAATTCTTGCTGCGTTTTGATTAAGTATTATTAGTGTTCCTGTTTGAAGGATCAGAACATGGAGGTAAAACAGGATGAAATACTTGCTCTGAGTGACCCATTTAACAGAGAAGGGAGGAGGCTGACCAACTGGCTCTGAGAATGATGCATGATGCATGGATGCATAAACACCAGAAGAAACCATGACTACATCACAATCATTGCATCAGGTAGAACTAATTATGAGAGGAAGCCAGTTCTTCATCAGCTCATTCCATTCTCTGTAGACAATCAAAAAGCTTTTTCTTCCTTATAATGCTATTTCCTCAAGTCCATTGCCAGATAAAGATGCACAGATGAGAACTCTCTAAGAAAGGCTAGAGAGGACAAAGCAGAATCCACAGAGCTCTGAGCTGCCCTTGCAAGGCAACATCTGCTCTCCTCCCTCCCTTTTGCCTGTGATATATTGGCACATAAGCAGCATTGATACTCGTGAGAAAAATTACAGTCATCAAGGTTATCCCCCCAAGAAGCAACTCTCTTTCTTTATTAATATGCTTTGGATTGTTGCAACACTACAAAGCCCCAAATAAGTTTTCTTTGATCAATAAATTGTAGGCTGAGAAAGAAAATACTAATTTTCCATTTCTTTGAGACCCAACACTAATATATAGCAGTGCTTTCCAAAAGGGTTCTCAGAAGCCTGACATAGAATTATCTGAAATTACACCTGACTATCCTGACGAGATCATTCTGTTCTCTGCCACTTTAGCGTGGTTTCTCCTGCACTTGGCAGACTTTTTTTTCTTTCTGAATTCTTTGTGTACAGATACATTTTTCTATTTCAGAGCAAGCTGGGTAAAGAAAGCATAAAACATTTCTCAGGCCTAAAACGGAAGATGTTGAATGCCCTTGTTCCTGTCCATATAGTTCTTTAAAGCATGATTTTCTTCTGCAAAGGAACTTCATTTTGAAATCTGATAAGAAGAACCATAGGACTTCCTTTGCATGTGATAAGATGTATAAATCAAAAATGTACAAACCGGAAGAATGGTTACATATAAATGTGCATTATCCTAATGACATTATATGAACTTATACCTTGGGCATATTTGATATAAATGGAAAAATCATTCCTTAGTTATAGAAATATCACTGAGAAACAGAATGAACTGGACACTGAATGTGAAGATCAGCACTCTGAGACTTATCTTTCCAGGGTTTTGATTAACTCATTCAGCCTCCTAGGACTTTCATGGTCATCTAACCTACAAAGCAATGATCTCAATGTGGGTGTCTTTGTCCCCATGGATACAACTGGCAATAATGGATGTGTTTTCTGAAATAGGTTAGAACTGGGTACTCAGTAGGTTTTACTGGTGACTAGAGGTGCTGCTAAGTATCCTAGTATGATACAGTCTCTCATGACATAATAATCTCTGCCAAAGTAGCAAACATGGTGATGTTGAGAAGCCTGCTCTGAAGTAAGCTTATGATGATGTCTAAGGATTCTATAATTTGTTCCTGAGAGGAGTGGCCAGAGCAACAAACGCTTCTCTTGCTAATCCATTCAGTCAGCAGGGATTTCAGCTTCCATCATATCTCCTACCACATCTTTATATCTAGGATTCTTGATCCACAGGAGCAAAGCTCTCACAGATGAGAGAAGACTGCTGAAGAGAACAGTACATTAACTGACTGAATCACTCTGCAGATACTCAATGAGTCTTCTATGCTCTAGGCATTCTGAGAATGCCCAGGGACCCCATTAATAAGTGATGTAGTGCTTAACAGTGTTCCTGTGTGCCCATCTACCATATCATTAGAACATATTTATGAGTAAAGTGGGTTAAATTCTTCTGGTACTATGAACTCAACACTGGACAATGGAAACTGACTTACCACCTTGTGCATTTATATCAGCTATCAAAAAAAAATTCTGGTAATAAAATAAGTTCTTTGCAATTCAAAAGACATCTAGGACATTTGTTTACACACACACACACACACACACACACACACACACACACACACACACACATATTAAAGTTTTATACAGAATCCCAGATAAAGAAGATGTTTTTGAAATGTGATATATTTACAGGAAACAGTTTCCCCAGATGTGGTACACATGTAATCCTAGAAGTTGGGAGGTAGAGGCAATGTGATCATGGTTTCAAGGTCACACTAAGCTATATAGTGAATTTGATGCCTGTATATACTACATGAAAACCTCTCTTGAAATCCTAGCTAAATAGGGCTTGAACATTGGCTCAGTGGTTAAGAACACTGGCAGCCCTTCCAGAGGACGTAGGTTCAGTTCCCAGCACATAGTGGTTTACAGTAGTTTGTCCCTCTAGTTCCAGGGCACTGAATACCCTCTTCTGGCCTCTAGGCACCAGGCATACATGTGATACACAGATACATAAAGGCAAAATACTCATACACATAAGGTAAAATAAATAAAATTTTAAAACTTGTAGTTAAATACAAATAAATGTATAGAAAATTATTCTGGGCTCTTTCACATCCCCAAAACCTTCCACTAAATTTCTATGTTGGTTCTAAAATAATCATGTAATACTCATTATTTTATCTATTTTTTTGTATGTGAAGATCTGATGCGCTATCTTTTTTTTTTTTTTTTTTTTTTTTTTTTTTTTTTTTTTTTTTTTTTGGTTTTTCGAGACAGGGTTTCTCTGTGCAGCTTTGCGCCTTTTCCTGGAACTCACTTGGTAGCCCAGGCTGGCCTCGAACTCACAGAGATCCGCCTGGCTCTGCCTCCCGAGTGCTGGGATTAAAGGCGTGCGCCACCACCGCCCGGCCTGATGCACTATCTTGACCTAAGCTACAGAATGGCTGCAATGAAGGGCTCTGTCAATGAATTAATAATGGTAAGTTGTAACTATAGTTCAAAGCACCTTCCCAAGTGATTGTTCACGGCAGTTCCTGAAAGTGCCTCACTCTCATCTCTTGCTACAGAATTTTGTGCAGTATCTCTGGGTTTACCACCACATTCGTGCAGTAGCCAGGCTTGTCCTGAATGATTCCAGCTAGTGACTTCTCAGGCTCTTTGTGTAGGAATGATGCAACACTGATATTTCTTCATAACCAGATTCCAGCCTTATCTTCTGTGCCAGGCTGCAGATGTACAATTTGGATGGAAGATATTTCCTTCACTCTGCTTCACCTTGTAACTTTAAAAGCCTCCCTATGTTCAATGAATTTCCTATATGTCTAGTATAATTTTCATATCTTTCCCCATGAGTCATTGCAGTCCTTTACTGCTCTGGGTGATAATAAGCATTCTCACTATGCTAATAATATAGTACTAATGTTTATAAGTCTCTCATTTCTCACAAGTCATATTAGTTTCTTTTTAAAATCCCTTTTTTATCTATAACAACATATTTGATGCTGTACACATTATAAAGCTAATAGGTTTATTTGGCTCATGATTATGATAGGTATGAGGTCCAAAAATATGTCATTAATAGGTCTGGTGAGTGTTCCTGACTACCCAAAGCTACATCAAAATGTGGTAGAAAAAAAGAGGAAAAACGAATTACAGCATTAAAGAAAGGTCAAATGATGCTGTAGGGTTGCTTTCTCACAGCTTACTCTAAAGAGACAACCTAATTCTCTTAGGAGGGTGAAGTTCATGGAATATTTACCTACTGTTAAGCCCTGTTCTTGTAGGCTACATCACAAAGACAACACCACACAGGCATCATACATCTATCACAGGCAACTGATAGGGGCAAACCATGCCTAAGTCATACAGCATGCATATTACAGCTGAGGAATGCCCCACAATATCCTGTGTGATCTTGGAATTCAAACCTTGGTGATCTGACCCATGGAATTCTATTCTCACAACAATTACTTGTTATCATCCTAAACAATTTCATGTACTAAGGTAAAAATTACTATAGAGATCTATTTAAATTCCTCCCCAAATTCAAATTCTTCTTTCAACATTGCTTATGCTATATTTTTTCTTACACTATAATTTATTTTCTATTTTATACTTATTTTTAGATTCCTAAATAATACATGATTGTATTCTTATTGTAACAGACTCAAATAATATAGAAGCAGAAATACTTACTATTTATAACCAACTAACTACTGACCATAGCTCTTGAGGTGAATTTCAATGAGCAGTTCCTTATTCAGAATTCTTATTTGTTTCCAATGAGATAAGCACTATGGTATCGTATTCTACAGTTTGAATCTTTGCATTTGGCTAAGAATAAATGGTGGCACCTTGAGGGGTGATGGGTGGCCCAGATTTCAAGAAAAACAAGTAGAAGTGCAGCCTTCAATATGAAGAAGAAATATGTATAACTGTAGAGTTAGAAAGGACACAAAGTGTCTACATAGGGGCTCTCAGAATTTATAGAAAAAAAAAAAAGAATTGTTTAAGTTGTGGTAAAAGTTGTTCCCCTCCCTGAGCCATTTTGCAGACTCAGTAACTAGTTCAACCTCCTGGGTTAGACTCAACCACCAGCCTAGCATCCTGGCTTATTCAGACTCACCTTCCCATGATCTCTTCTTTGTTTGGCAAGTTCTACTTAGGGCACTCTTTACTCTTTTTCACAGAAATTACTTGTTTCCAAGCCTGTGATCTTGAATCTCAGCTTCAAGGTCTTCCTGGAGTGTAACCTGGAAGACTTTGTTATTTGCAGAAGCACATTGACTCCTGTACACTGGGTTGATGCTAATGCCATTTACTTCTCATTCAAAGTTTTAGAATATCTTTCCCCGGCAAACTGAGAAAGCATAGATACATGGCATTCCCTCCTCAGGGCCACATTTCAAGTTGATCTTTTCACTTTCTCTGTCAAATTCAAATGTCACTTCACTATTCATGTGTATGTGGAGGATTCTATAAGACACCTCTGTCTTCTTTAAAAAAATGCTTCAATTTCTCTCAAGTCAAAGGCCTTTTTCAACTTTTGGAAATTATCTATGCAACCCACTAACAAGACTTCTTAAGTACACAATAGAGAAACCACTGAGAGATCACAAGTAAAAGAGGATTCACAAGAAAAAGTTAAGAAAAAGAAAGCAAATAACAATTTAATATTTAAAGGCAAATCGGAAAATCTAGATATAAAGTTTTTCACAAAGAACTCTATCTTACACCGTGGAACACCTCTGAAAATCCCTCCCTTCCCGAAGAGTTAAACTCACAGTAAATAGTAGCTGACATCTCCTTTAACAGTCCTTACTGTTTTGCTAATACCACAAATGAAAGTTCAACACATTTAGCTCTTTGACTAGTGAGTGCTTTTCATTTTGAAAACTTGCTAAATAAATTCCTGATTGTTGAAAGTGATTTCAAAATCTGACTTATTACTCAGTTCCCTCAGTAACGTTCAGCAATAATGGTAAAGCCATGCCTCTAAAAACTGCTGATATAGGAACTACCCAAAGTGTTAAGGAATGAAAGGAGCACTATCCACTGCTGTGCTCAGAACTGTTGTAGTGTGAATGAGCACCATCAACCATAAGCCCCCATGTTTGAACACTTAGTCCCTGGTTGATGGCATTCTTTGAGGAGTTTACAGAATCTTTGTGTAGTGGAGCCATGCTGGAGGAAGGGTGGCATTAGGGAGGACTTAGAGATCACATAGTCTCACTCCACTTCCAGTTCATTTTCTTGGCTTCTTTATTTTTAACTGAAAATATGATCATCAGGTCACCTGCTCATGGATGATCTCTTCTATAGAACCACAAGTCAAAATAAACTATTTCTTCCGTGAGTCACTTTCATTCATGCTATTTTATCACAGAAACAGAAAACAACACATGGGTAGACAGATAGTGAAAAAAAGTTTGACAGATAAAACAATGGGGGTTCCTATCTCTTATTCTAGCACTCAGAGACAGACAAAAGATCAGGAGTTAAAGGCTAGCCTAGCCTACATAATAAGCATAACATGAGCCTAGGTTACATGAGACCCAATAATTAAAAACAGAATGAATAAAACTAATAAAAATTAAAAATCAAGTGTTCTGGGAAGTGATGTGTCAGTTGGGATAGTTGACTTTGTAGGTGGGATCCAGGGTGTTTAGAGTATTGGGGGTTGAAGGAAGGCTATAGATCTTCAACACCCACTAGTCATGTCCCTGTGAGAAGCAGAGTGGGTTCCTAAAGCTTCCTCAGATATTTCCAAAGGGGACATGCTCATCTCCACAGACTCATTTTTGCTTCATAAGGCTTCTGGGTAGTATTGACAAGTGTCTGTGTCATGAGATTGTTTTCATTATCCTTAGACTCATTTCTGGTTTTCTAGGACTGATGATAAGACAGTGGAGAGGGGAAGTATTCCCTTATGTTTTATAAATTATCTATGCCTGTGAATTGATTTTCAATTAAAATGTCATTACGTAAAATAAAGGATGACATGAATTTTACATAAGGTGAGAACAAGTTCACACTTCCTGTGTATTGAACTTCTTATAATGGGTGAATGGGGATACAGACTGGCCTCAGTGGAACAGGCCTGTAATCTGAGATACTTGGGAGTGCAAGACAGAAGAATCTTAAGTTTGAGTCCAGGACTGGTAGTTAGTTTAGCAGATGCCACCCCCACCGCCACACACTTGCTTAAGGAGGAAGAAAGGATGGATTTCTCTTCATAATAGTCCTACAGTCAAACAGGAAGAAGAGAACACTGTTCTCAGCCTTCACATGTCACCTCTTGGTATTGTAAAAACCTTCACCTAAATAAATGAACTATCTCATTAAATTATTTTGAGTAAACTTCAACACCTAGTTAACCCAAGTGTTCTCCAGCAAATCACCTGACACCTATGAGATGGCCTGTGTCCCCTTACTTACATTTCCCTTGACTCACATATTGTCCTGCTGCAACTCTGAATTTATCAAACATATCCAGTGCAGCTTCCATTCTTTATGATGGAGAGGATGTGATTTGGATTTAAAACTATCAACTTGTTTCTAAATAACATCCTCTCTCCTCATCTCCTTCTCCTCTCCCTTCTCTTGTTGTGATGTGCTAATTGGACAATGTTGCTGTTGGAAAGGACCCATTGTCACAGCTCTCTCTGGCCCACATCTCTTGATGCCACACCTCTCTTGTAACTGCTCCATTCCCACTGAGAATTTTCCAATTTTCCCTTCAGAAAGCTTCCTGGAATTTCAGAAGAGCAGCATGATGCCAGATTGTATGGATTGGAACCTTTTCAATTCGTGAGATTCAACTGGCAATATTAAAGAATTAATTATAATGAAAATGCAAAGAAACAGAATCTTCAGTGAATCCCATCTGGGAGCAGTCTTTTCTTAGGCCCTATACAATTTTTTTTTCATCCAACTTAGTCTCCTATTTTCTCCTTTGTTCATATAATACGAAATATTGAATACTATGAAATATTGAACCTAAAATTTGATGCAGGCTATCATCAGATTTCTTCTTGTTCTCACAACAATTTATTATTTCCCCCTAAGTATTCATATATATAACTTACATTCCAAATATATAAGAACATTTTTCCCTCAAGGGCCTGACTTACATCTCAATTACCCTGAGATGTTATTACATACATATAAAAGGATTGAATATGACTTCATAGGAAATAGCCAAGGATTTACACATACTTTATTGAGTTAAACCAGCTATTAATCTAGGCAGGAAGAATCTATTTCCATTTACCACAGAGAAGTGAAGAGAAAGACTATAGTATTCCTGCCCTGTCGAGCAACATTCTCTGCTGTTTACCTGAATGATTTTTTAGGTACATTGGCTCATCTCTCATGTTTAGGAACAATGATGAAGTTGTTGCTTGGAAAACAGCTTCGGTGTGTCATATATGGATTGGCCTCCTCCTTACCCTGCAAGTTCACTGTCAATCATTTTAATGTCCCAGCCTAACATATATTTTGCAGTGTGTATTTTGGTGTCAACTCACAATATGGTAGAATAAAGGAAAAAGTGACAGGGGAATTGATATCCAGTTCACATCAAGGCATGCAGCCATATGGCCAGATGAACAAATTAATAAATCTAAAGCAGAAATAAGTAAACAATGTTATTTATATTAGTGGTTGGATGAGCAAAATAAAATAATGAAAGAGGAGAATAGAAATGGGAACAAATAGCAGCAAAGGGCATGAGGCAAATAAAAGGAAATCAGAATTGCAATAAAGAGGCTGAGAAACTCACTCAACACTTTGATTACACTAGTATGTAAATAAATACAATAACATTATCACACCTCATCTACCATAGTAGGTAATATTTAAATAAAGTTTCAGTCAAAATTTAAGATTTTTTTTTAACTTAAGGAGAGATAGAAATGAAGTACTCAGACCTCTACTTGTTATTAGGAATATAGACCAGGAATATTAAACAATAATGGTGAACATTAAATATATGTAACAGAAACCTAAGCCTAAAGATGGGCCTTTACAGCAATCCCTATCAACAGAAAACCACATAGACATTTGTTTTAGTATAGTTGGTCTTCCTTCATGCAACTCAGATTTTCAGTATATCCTAATATGGTAAGAGGTTACCTCTGTTACTTCTTTTTTGTCTGTGTTGAAGGACACTAAGTATTTTTAAAATAACATCTATGTTATTGAATTAAAGAGTTATGTAGATTAAAGCTCATCTATTCATGTGCAGCAATAGTTAAAACTAATATCACTGAAAGTCTGTCTATAGAAAAACTGTACAGTATTTGCTCTCCTGGTTATCAAAGGCTTATAATAATTACCGATATTGCTTATGAACCTGATGCCATGCCTCTACGCTTAAATGCTAGGAAATGTTTACGGAAAAAAATTTGTGAAAATACTTAAAATATCACAGTGTATTTAAAACATACTATGAATGTTTAAGTTGAGCAATTTTTGTTGGTCCAGAATCTTTATTTTCTTACATCACTCCCTAAGATGTCTATTTAAGGAGGTCACACTGAAAGAAATTGAGAAGAAAAAAATCCGTATTAAGGGAAAATCATCTATAAAAGGTAGCTATCCATACTTTCCTGCTGTGTTTCTCTCATTTGATAACAGTAAGAAGCACCAGCTCTCAAATACAGAAAACCGCATGCAGAGTCATGACCATTCACAAGTTTCCATGTTGTAATTTGCTCCCTTCTTTCTGTGCATTTCCAAAATGTCTTGATTGTAAGTAAATAAATCGGTAGAGAACAGAAAAAAAAATGAATATATGAGAGTCCTGCTGATCCACAGCAAACCAACAGCATGAGGAAATTCCCTGGGTAGTGATGCTGTTGAGTGATGGGTGGAGCTCAGGTCTCCCAACTTAACTACAAAGTGTTTTCTCTCATGCCTTAAGGTGCTCTCAATGAGTATGTGCTTGGAGTCCACATGCTGAGTGCTTAGGCTATGAACAGTGGGTTTTAATTATGTGAACAGAGTTCTAGCGTCAATAGAGAGCTCAGAGTGGGGAAGGACTTTTTACTCTTTTCTATTGCAGATGCTCTAAAGATTGGACGGATTTAATTTCTAAGGCACTTATGTTTTTGTCTCTCATTGGTTCTCTTCCCAATGAGTAGAAGGATACCGTACTTGTAAAATGAACATACCTCCAAGCCCCTTTACATGTTCACCCTCTGAAAAACAAAGCTAGAGATGATAAGAGGAATGAAAAAAAGTATGTATCTTCTGTATCTGATCTAAAATTTAGGGTAGCTAAGGTAGATCACTGGATTTGGTGATAGACAATGTAACAACTGGAAGGACCAGCCGAGGACAAATGCTAAGTAAGAAGTCACATCTTCAATGGAGGCTCTCGGCCTCCTCACTCCTCTCCCTGACTGTCAGATGGAATTAATATCAGGGGAAGGGCAAGCAGAACTCCTAAGAAACTATGTACAAGGTGTTCTAAATCATAGTTTGTGAAAACCTTGGCTTGAGCCTCTATGAAAGGTAAGAGAAATGACACTTCACCTCATGGCATGACCTAGTATCATATGCCAATCAAAGACTCCAATATCCTTCTACCCGAATCATTTCTGACCTCACTTTCATCATTCAAAGGCCTCAAAGACAGCACATGTGGGCAAAGTCTGGGAAAGTCTGCCCGCCAAAATAAAACAGTGATGAAGCAGGCATTCATTTCCATTCAGCTTCATAATGAAGCTTAGGAAGAATGAGCTGTGTATAAAAGATCTGTAAGATTCCAATTCAGGCAAGCCAAGATGCGTAAGCAAAGCAACATTTTTTTTTTATTGGAAATTCAAGTCTGCTCTTCTTGTTTTTTTTTTTTTTGTTGTTGTTGTTTTTTGTTAATTTGTTTGTAAAGTAGCAATGTTCTGCTCTATGCAAAGTTAACCAATGTATGACTAATACAGAGAAACCAGGACCTTTCAGCTGAGAGCAAACACTTTCTTGGTGAACATTCCATTATTCGGCATCCATTTCATCCAATGGAGCTGCTTCTTTATAATTAGTTCTTGGGGGTTCTGGCCTCGTTACTTAAAAAAAAAAAAATTAAAAGCCTTTAAAAAGTGTTCTATTTGCCCATAAGGTCTAGTTGTATTAAATAGATAGTGTCTCACCGTTTTCTAATATACAGTAAAAATACCATAAAGTTTTGCAATTAGTTAAAAAGTCAAAAACTCAGCAAGAAGTCCGGATTTTCCTCTCAACTATCTGTTAATGAAGGTTTCAACGTTAATTGCCTTTCCATTAAAAATTCTTTAAAGCCCTTCTGTACAAAATCAAATTAGCTACTAAGCCTCAGAACAATCTCTGTAATTCTGTTGTGGACTCCCTTGTTCATTATTTGGATTGGTGAGATTAAGGAGTAAGTATGTACCTTTTGCATACTCTAAAAGACTGACTAAAACTTTTAGTGATTGGGGTTCCTTTTCTTCAAGCCTTCTCTGAAACAAGATATATTAGGCAGAATCCTATTATGAGGAAAGAAGAAGAAGAAGAAGAAGAAGAAGAAGAAGAAGAAGAAGAAGAAGAAGAAGAAGAAGAAGAAGAAGAAGAAGAAGAAGAAGAAGGAGAAGAAGAAGAAAAGAAGGAGAGGTAGGAGGAGGGTTAGGAGGAGAAGGAAAAAGAGGAAGTAGCAGAGGCACAGCCTGCAGTATAACAGAGTTATGCCCACATCACGGAAACTCACCTCTGGAAACAGTGCTTTTAGTCATTTGTGGCTACAAAATAAATGAAAGCCTACCATGTACAAGATAGTAGTCAAGTAGTGTTCTTCTTTTCCCAGACAGAATTTACATCCCGTCACTGACTTAACTATCGGTCCAGGGGCAAGTGACTGATAAAGGGACAGAGGTTTCCTGCGCACAGGGAGAGCATCACAGTATAACTTCATTGCCTTAATAACAAAACAAGAAAATAAGAGCATTTAAGTACAGCATGGGCCCTGTGCTGGCTCTTGGACAAAAAACAGAGTCAGATAACCCTTGTAGGAAAGATGCCTCTGATATTAACAGTAGAAGAGAGATTCTATGTGTCCATGTTGATAACAGAAGAGGGGAGGATGAAAAGGAAAGATAAGGATGAGCAAGAACAGAATAAGTATCAAAGCAAATCAAATCCAATACTGGCTGTCTTTGGCAGGTCAAACCCTCTGCAGGGTGATGGTGAATGGAAGAGGCCAAGTCAGTTGTGGGTATCCCATAGAAGTCACAATTGCAAACATGGGGCTTTAAAGATTAATAAGGATTTTGACATTTGGGGATGCCACTGGAAAATATGAATAATAAGATCCGTTCCTCTCAGTTTTTTTAATTTACTTGAAATAACACTTGGAAACTTTAACCCAATCCAGAGACGCCGTCAATAACTTCTCCTAGCAAAATTAAGAGGAAAGTGAGAGAGTCCTTCCTATTTGCCAAATTATATTCAAAATACTGCTTGGAACGTTAACATTCTCACCAAGCCATTTACCTCGTGTATCACAGAAACCTCAGAAGCAAATGTGAACTAACCCTCTTAATCTTCAATCCTACCTTGATACTTCCTCTCTCTGACTCCAGGTCCATGTTCACAGCACGTTTGTTGTTTAAGTCCTGCAAACCAGTGATCATCTTTGCTTCCACATTCAAGCACTCACAGGAAGCTGGGCTTGTCTTTTTCTAATTGTATCTGCAGCATTACTGCAATTATCCCAGCCTCCTACGTGTCTACCTCTACCATAGAGCACTGCTCCCTGATTACTTCTGAGAAATGGCTTGTGTCATTCCCACCGTCTCCATGTCTACCGCTACCAGCTCAGCTCTTTGCTGTGTACAGGTGTGCAATAGCAATGATCTAGCAAAATGCATCCTGCCTACATCCAGTGTTCTGCTTCAGAGCTCTTCAAGTTATCATCAAAGCTAGTTTACTAAAACATAAATTCATTCATGTCAGTAACCATTTACATTTTCGGTACTTTTAGAATTGAGCCAAATTACTTAATCCATGAGGTAGTTTCTGATTTCACTTACATTCTAGCAGTATCTTTCAATAAGTCCTTCCTCCTGGCTATGGGTTATTGTAAACACACTCAGCATCCATGCACATACACTATTTCTATACCTATCTAACCTTTCAACTTCCTCTTTATTCATCAGCACACAGTTAAAATGTCACCTGTTCCTAGACAGTCTTCTCATCCAGAAATAGAAATTGGTCCTTCCTTTGTTGTACTTCACCTTTTGACTCTCTGAACCTCAATTTTCTCTCCCATAAGTTAGAAATAAGTGATCCCTATCCCAACAAGGCAGCATTTTGAGAACCAAATGGAACAGTGTTTATTTAATACTGGAAAACTATAAATCAATATAGAATAGTGCTAGGCATGGAGCCAAGGGCTTTATAGACATTATCTCATTCAGTCCTGAAATATTAAACAGATACCATGAGTGAGGAAGTATATTATCGTTAAACTATCTCTCTCTTTCTCTCTCAAAATATCCTCCTATGCAAATGGTTTTTCCTTGGTATTATAATTTACTCTAGTAAAAGCTGCTTGCATACATATTAGTCTTTTGAACATTTTCTTTAAAATTATGGATTTTTTTTTCTGGCTTATGGCTGAATTACTTGACTTACTCTTGCCCAGTGTAGAGTACCAGAGGCTGTTACCCAGAGAGGTAAAATGTTGTTCAACTAGGTGTGATGTTGGAGTCACATTTGAAGGGTTAAACTGTATTAATTAATTATGAAAGTTAAAAATTCCCCAGGAGCCTTGAGGCAAAGGATCAATTCACATAGCAGGAGGAGAATAGAAAAAGGGGCCTAATTAGGCATGTGATTAACTCTTTCAGGGAAGTGATGATAACAAATACAATACATGTAATATGAAAAAAGCTTAAGGACCATCTAAGACATCATTTGAACATTCTCAATGCTATTTTATCCTTATTATATAACGTGTGTGTGCATGTGTGCATGCATGCATGTGTGCATGTGTGTGTGCGTGTGCGCGCGTGCATGTGTGTTTAAAAACTTCCAAAGGCAATTTAAAAAAATATATACTAGTTAAAAAGTCAGTGATATAATTTGGATGTTAAATGTTCTTCACAGAGTCACGTGTTTGAACACTTAGTCCCTACCTGGTTGTGGTGTTTTGAGACATTGTGGAACCTTTAGAACATGGGGCCTGTATGACAGACAAAGCACTAGTGAGGCAGGACTAGAGGGCTGCAATTTGGTTCCCTTTCAGCCATAGCTCTTCACTGACTATTCTACAGATATGTGAAGAGGAGAGTCCCAGTCACATATCCTCATTGCCATGCCTTTCTTAGCATACACTATATCTAATAAGGGGGAAAAAACCACCTTCTTTATCTGAGGTGTTTGGTCAAAATGAGAAAAGCAACTGCTATAGCAATTTAAATTAAATATTTAAGGGAAAGAAAATTAACACTGTGGTAACTATCCCCTTAAACCCAAAATTATAAACCTGTTTAAAATGTGCTTCAGACTTTTAGTGACCCTCCACAACTGAGTTTACTTTTTTTCTAGTTTAGTACATTTTATGTGTATACCTTGAAACACTATGTCTGACAAAACACATTTCTCCGTTGTTTTTGATAGACAGCAAATCTAAAATAATTCAAAGGAAAAAATGAGCATTGTGGAAGTAGCTTATTTTATCCTGGAGACTAAATGCATTTGCAGAGAGGATTACATTTTGTTTGGCAATTTATTTTATTGACAAAACATATTTCATCACATATTCCATCATATTCAGTAGACAAATGCATGTTGTCAAATACCCTATTTCCTGCTTTTGATGAAAAGCACACATTTTTCAAATTCCCTGGTTTTTAAACGGGGGAGTTCTACAGATGAGCTCCATTTGCTGTGATTTGGCCAGAGGTGTCTAGATTTGGACTGCATCCAAGCTATATGACTTCTTCCACTCTAATATAAATTAACCTCCAAGGGAACATTAATGTCCATCTTCACCCATAAAAACATCAGAATTCAGTTTACTTTGTAATCAGTGTGATAGGATCCTATTGTCTACACATAAAATTCAGATGGTCCCCATACACATACCAGCTGCTAAAATGCAATTACCCTTTACAAGGTAATGCACATACAAAGTAAATATTTAATCTACCCTATTTGTATATCTGTTTAACATTGGTAATTCAATTATTGTGTGTCCTTTCAGTGTTTGCCCTCATGCCTGATATACGTATTAAATTATAAATAAGTTCTTAGAGGTCAAGAGACAGATCTGTGTAATGTGTTCTGAGGAACACTCAGCACAGTGTATCCTGAAAACAGGTGTTTAATAAATTTTTTTGTTTGTCACACAAGGGTAGTATGTGTGTGTGTGACACACTTTTACCAGTCATACACACAAAAAATGAATTCCTAGTGCCACTTCTCATGTCAATAGTTATTAAATTAGCAACCACACCCTGGCACTCATTGTACGAATGTCAGGGGATACGGAAACTGACAATCACAGGCCTTGACCTCAAGTGGTTTACAATCTAGCTAGCAGCTATGACAGTAAACAATTATGACATGGGATCACCACAGCAACAACACAATATAGAGGTGAGAGATGAACACTGTGGTGATGAAGAAGGTGCTTAGAAAGTTGTTTTTAGGGTTGAACAGAAGGTTGGCAGTGGGGATAGTAAAAACGGCATGCTTGTGCGTGTGAGCATGCGCATGCATGTGTGTGCGTCTGTGTGTGTGCGTGCGCGTGCGTGTGTGTGTGTGTGTGTGTGTGTGTGTGTGTGTGTGTGTGTGTATGTGTGTGTGTGTGTGTTTTAACACTTTCACTGTGTCAGTTGTATTATAAAGTATGGAGGAATTTGAATGAGATGATCCTGAAGTGGCTAACAGTGCTGTTTGGCACTACCTTCATGTAACACATGGAGAATCTAATGGAAGGCTTAGAGTATTGCACTGTCTATCTCGTGGAGAGTAGATGGGCTAGGTGTGCAGAAGTAACAAGTAGTAGAGGAATTACAACAAAGGTTAAGTCTATTGTGTTCATCCAGGAACCAGGCAGCAGGTAGGCCCAATGATGGTGGCAATGCAGGGGGCATAAAAGGAAACCAGACTGTTGTTCGAATC
Organism: Peromyscus californicus insignis; assembly: GCF_007827085.1. NCBI lineage: Eukaryota > Metazoa > Chordata > Mammalia > Rodentia > Cricetidae > Peromyscus > Peromyscus californicus. The sequence continues at coordinate 85,503,507 of NW_026294551.1, read as the reverse complement.
TTAGATGGTCTTCTAATAAAAAACAAACAAACAAACAAAAAAAACAGAGCCAGATATCAGGGTGAAAGCTGAAAGATCAGAGAAGCAGAGCAACAGCCACTAGTTCTTACCTCTATGAACTCCTCAGCCTAAATAAAGAGAGAGAGTTCCTGTTCCCTCACACCTTATATACCTTTCTCTGCTCTGCCATATTACTTCCTGGAATTAAAGGCCTGTCTGTTTCCCAGGCAAAGGCATGAGATCTCAAGTGCTGGCATTAAAGGTGTGAGCCACCACTGCCTGACTCTGTGTCTAAGCTGGTGGCTGACTTCCTAGCTCAAGTTAAGACAGATAAATCTGGGGTCTAGAAATCATCTCTGTTGTACTTCTTGTGTAACGTACCTCAAAGGTTGGACTCATAGCACCCAGAAATGTGTTCTGGGGGTATTTCAGATATCAGTTAGGTTCCAAAAGATTATTTCCCAAATGAGTGTTGGGAGGGCAAGCATTCTTGAAGATTGAGGTGGGTCAGGCAGAATCACCTACATCATATTCTATGGGCTGCAAATGGGTCACATGGGCCAGTCTACATCAAGAGGATGAAAAATAGATTTCATTCCTTAATTGTGGCTTGTCAAGGTCACAATGAAGAAACCTGCAGGTTGAGAGTTAATGTTACTATTATCCTTGGAAAATGCAACTTCCTGGCAAGGGATGGTATATTAAATTTGGAAATTCTTTAGCATTCAGTTTGTCATGGGTAGTTGAAGTCTAACGGATGCTCATGACTTTTACTATGCTTCCTAAGTGAAGGTATGAATCATTCTATGGTGTTTCCACATCAGCCTCCCTTGAGCAAGACAAAGGAATCTGGAGGGCAGGGATTGCACCATATACCCTGTAATCCTCTGTTTTCAGACAGGGCTCCACTCCCTAGCTAAGGCTGACCTCAAACTCATGATTCTACTAACTAGGATTATAGGCATGTGTCACCACATTCTGCAGATACCATTTCTATAAACTGAACAAAGCTTCCAAATGGCTGAAATGAATTATCCTACTGCTGGTTATTATGGAAGCATAATGTAAGTCTTTAATTCACTAATGCAAGGACACTGAAAACTTCAAGAAGAGAAAAACAACTCTGTATTTTTGTTAAAGGTTCCACCAATTTTGTCTATTTTTATATTTCTAGGACTACGTGTTTGAGTAATGATGCTAGTGATACCCAAACATAAACTCCAGCACTGCAGCGTTACTTCTCTCAATATAAACTAATTTAAGATGAATAACTGCAATTACTGCCTTTTTAATTCGTCCCTACTTGTGTTGAATTTGTGTCACCTTGTAGTATTTAGATCGTGTCCCATTTGCTCTGATTCAGATTCTGAGTCATCAAATGTTCGAAATAGGTCTGAAAATAGCCTGAATTAATTCTCTGGATTGCTGTGTATAACAGACATACAAGGAGAGCACTTTATCATCTTTAAGGGAAGCTCAACTTCTTGGGGATGGCCTAAACCCCAGGCTTCTCAAGTCACTTCTCCAGCATGCCAGGAATATTATAATAATACGGAGGGACAAGAGGCAAGCAAGTAAGATGTCTGGTATTTACAGAAAAAGGGGAGAGACTGATGTTCAAATGGGCAAGCAAAAGAGGGGTTTTCATGCCATTGTCAAGAGCAATTTGAAGGGGCTTCGAGAGAGAGGCAGCAGGACAGCAGAAGTGGTCTGGCAGAAAGGATAACAATGGGAACGAGGAAAACATGGGCACCACAGTTACAAAGAACTCAGAGTAACTAGAATGCTCCAGGTGATAGCAGCTGGTCTCCAGGGACCAGCAGAGAATCAGCACCGCCTCCTCCCCTCGCCCAGGCATCTGTGGGCCCTCACAGCAGGACTCGCCAGCGCTGCTTCTCCACCTGTGCTGCCCCTTTCTGGTTTCTGCGGGATGACCAGGGAGAAAGCACTGCTTCACTCAGGCTGTGTAATAGCTGTAATTAAAGCCCTCTAATCGCCCAAAACCCAGTGTGTGGGAACTTGGCCGAAATTGTACATAATGAAAGCAGAAGGCTTTCTTTACACCGGAAAAGTTGAAGAGAGAGTTGAAGGGCACTTTTTTTTTTTTTTCCATTACTGGAAACTGAGAGGCCTGTCTGAGATGGAGGGAGAGGCTGTGGGAGGGAGAGGCTGTGAGAACCTGTGCTTCCCATTGCCCATAAGCCAGGAGAAGACATCAGAGCACAGAGCTGCCAGAACCGGTTGGAAGATTTAACCAAGGCAGGCACAGGCAAGCTGCCGGTGGGCTCTTGCGAGTCTCCCCTAAGGTCATCCCACCACCAGAGAGAAAGCTTTTTTCTATCACCACTTGGGCTGCAGCTTCGACCACCTTTCCTCAAATCTGTGGCAGTGGACACTGAAGGCTATCAACATCTGCACGCTTACTTTTTGCTCTTTGAAACTCCCTTTGAGAGAAAGCAAACAGTGGCCAGCCAGCTCCATGTTTCAAAGCAAACCGGAAACACCTGTACTTGTTCTCCAAGTCTGCCGTGGGTCAATCGCAATCTAATCAGGACTTAGATGACTTATGTGTAAGGTGATAAAATACCTGCTAGTTCAGTGATAAAACAAGAAAGGCCAAGGGAGCATGGAGAGATAGCAAACTCTGTGCCAAGTGTGTGGTGGGGATTATTTCACTGAACTCCCCCAGCAAAGTGATGTCCTCTAAATGATGGTGATGTAATTCCCATTATACCAATGAGGACCTGAGAGGTAATGCACCTTGGACAGTATCGGGCAAGTAAAGCCAGAGTTCAGAATAAAGCTAGTTGGTCAGGTTCTACATTCCAAGTTCTTAGCAGTGTTACACCATGTGCGCACACACACACACACAGAAAGAGAGAGAGAGAAAGAGAGAGAACACACACACACAGAAACTCATTCTCCATTTCTCTCTTTCTCTCTCAAATTAAAAAAAAATACTTCTAGCAACAAAATCTCACATAACCTGACCAATTCCTGAAGTTACAATGCAGAGTCCAGGGCCCTTGTTTCTGAGCTGGGGGTTCCATGGAGTCTTGCAAACTTCAAATTGTGCCCTGTAGCAAGAACCCTAGATGATGTGGACACACAACATCTATATCTATGTGGACATGGTTGCAGAAGCATTGCTAGACTGCTGAGTTGGTAAAGAAAAAGTGTTTTCAATCAATCTGCAGCACTCTGGTTCATGTTCACTTATATAATATCCTTCTCAATCACAGGAGCCAGGCCTTCTAAGCTGTTCAATTTAAATAGAATGTTAATCAAATCAACCCATTCTTTGAGTGTCTCCGGTTTAATCAGCATAGCTTTGGAATTTATGTTTTTTCTCTTAAAAAAAAAGTCTCAGCTGGGTTATGTTCTGTGATTCACAGTTGCTGACCCAATGTCTTAATGAGGAAACAGAAACATCAGTGATGCCCAGGTGAGTGGAAGTTGGGGCAGGGTGAGTGACCAATGGAAGCGGGCACAAGCTGGAGTGATGTCTAGGGGTGGTGTATGATCCAGTCTTTCAAGCCTATCCCAACAACTGCTCTCTTGTAAATACTACTGTGGTCAGAGCTTCCCTCATCATTGCAGTGTGTCTTTCCTTTTTTTTTTTAAATCAATATGTAAGTGGAAAATAACAACCAACTAGAAACATAAGAGCAAAGCAGCTCCAGGATTGTTATTCTTCTCCTCCGAATTCATGTTATTTATGTGGTTTGCACTTAGCATCCTAGAGTTCACTCCATCAGGACCGAATGTATCAACTTCCTTATGTTATTCATCATATTCCTTGTTAAGTACTTTAAAAATAATGCACTAGAGCAGAAATAATAGCACAAGATAAATATGCATTCATTTTCCAGATGGTGGCCATATAAAGGTAACATATTTCAGCATAATTCATCTGCTTGGTTAGGAATTCTATAACTCCAAGAATAAAATGAGAGAAAATTTGATATATTACCATTATAAGTTATATATTAAAATATTATAATTGTGATCACAACAGCAACCTAAGTTATATGTGACATCCACAAAGGAAAAAAAGTCATCATCCAGGTGGCTAGGCATATGGCTCTGGTGGTAAACTGTTGGCTGAGCAAGAATGAGGTCCTGAGTTTAGATTCCCCAGCACTCACATTAAAAAAAAATAGTAGGCACAGTGGTAGCACACATTTGTAATCCCAGCTCTAGGGAGGCAACATAGGTGGAATCCTGGAGCTCATTGGTCAGCCAAGCTAGCCAAATTGATAAGCTCCAGGTTTAGTGAGAGATCCTGCCTCAAAATTTAAGGTAGAAAGTGACTGAAGAAAACATCAAATGTTGATCAATGCCTCCACATGCATATCCACAAGAATACACACATGTACATGCACACAGACATACACAGGCATAGATGTACACACACACACACACACACACACACACACACACACACACACACACAGTCAAGCTTAGGGATAAAATAGGCATTGAGGCTAGCCTCATCTCATCTACATAGCTACTTCCAGTCCATCCAGTGCTACACAGTGAGACCCTGTCAAAGAAGAAGAAGAGGAGGAAGGTGAGAAAGAGAAGGAGGAGGAGGAAGAGGAAGAGGGGGTAGAAAAAAAACAGAAAGAAAAAATAGGTACAGTCATTCTATTTCTTGAGTACCTGTTATGTGCTAGGCTACTTTCTATGTATATTATTTGAGCAACTTAAGATATAAAAATGTGCACCATGGAAATAAATTTTTGAAAGAGCCTGGTTTTCTCCTCATAAAATGCCAAAGATAGGATTTGCATTAGAAATAATTGTTCTCTACTTTGGAATAAATAGGTAAGTTTTTGCCATCGTTGTCTTGCTACTCCAAAGCACCATCCATCTCACTGGCATTGGATCTTCTGATCATGGAAATGCAGACATGTGATTATGAGTCATGCATCCAAATACAGGAAACAGATCACAACTGTCACCATTCCTGTGTTCAATACCTGAAGGTGAGTGTCCAGGTAATACACTCCTTCCATTTCATACTGTCCCTCTTCTGGTAATGATATTTCAGGAGCAAATGAGACAGTGAGGACCACTCACTTCCATTATCCACCAGCAGCATGCTACATTAACCTTTGAATATTTACCTTGATACAAATCCTTGTGATGGCTGTATCCCTAAGGAATAAAACCTTTGCCTAGATTCCCCTCTCTGAACATAAACAGAGGAGGAGTTGATTCAGGGTTGGGGGCAGAGGGAAGGTGGGGGAAAGGAATAGGAGGGGAGGGAGGGAAAACTTCAGTCAGGACATAAAATAAATGAATAAATTTAATTACTAAAAAAAAAGAATCCCTTGGTTTCTCTATATTTCTCTTTCTGCAAAGAATGTAGTAAATTTTAACACACTGGCCTACATAGAATGCACTAGATCAAATCATGTTCAAAATAAGGAAATCCTTATTCATTACATCACCAGGCCAAAGACTGGCACAAATACCGACCATTGCCAAGCCAATGCCTTGAGCTCTTCACTCAGGAAAAAGGCATTAGTTAGCATTTAGATAGATGACAAGGCATGGACAGCAAAGTATGCACCAGGCAGAAAAGCATCCAGTGATCTCTGGACTGTGTAAGCCTTCATGACTGGCTGACTAGATTGTGGACAGAAATGACTCTTCGAACAAGATAAAGAGAAAAGCCAGTTTCAGCAATTTTACCAAAGCAAAAATGAAATGTCCTGGGGCCAGATCTATACAGGATGCATCAGACTCTCGCCAATTAAAATTTACAAGGCTTCCTTGAAGGAGACTGTACCCTTCTCTCCACTTCTATCTTTCCAGTGTCCTCTAGGCCACCCACTACATCCATTCCCAAAATGGCCATGTAGTTTCCAAGTCTCCTCTATTACATGGGACATAGGAAAACTCCATGTGGAGGAGCAGAGAAGCTGTCGGACTTCAGAGGATATACACTAGTCTGCAATGGGGTTCATCAGAAGCTTTGGGCACCAGGACAGAGTAGGGAAGCAAAGAATTTAGCCTGATAAATGTTGGGATTTTCAGAGGTGGGGGCAGATACTGTTGGTGTGGCCAAATAGAGTGGAGGGGAGTCCAAAAGCTCAGCTGAAAGTGAGTTTGAAGATCAAGTGCCAGGTAAATTCTGACAAGTGATGAGATCACAAAAGGTAGAGGAAGGAGCACCTTAGATTGGGGCTGGAACAAAGAGGGGTGGAGACTAGAAATGCGTGCTAGTCAAAAGACTGAACATGAGCACGAGGTTCAGATATGAACCACAAATTAGCAAAAAAGAAATCTTCCCCCAAATTAAACCCACTTTTAGTATTTTTATTTGCTCTTCTTTTGATACAGTCTTTCTCTGTAGTCCAGGCTAGCCTTGAACTCAAATTATAAGTATGAAATATGAGCCACCATACCAAGTTTACCAAAGCCCAGTTATAACTTTCATTCAAAAATTTATATAGCCTCTTCATGAAAAAAAATAAGTGTACAAGATGGATATATTAAATAGCTTGTTATGTGCATAAATGAAAACATCAACATACTATCTCAAGAAAAAATTGTTACTTCCTCAATTAAAGTGAGAAAAAGTACAAGTGAGATTTCTCAGAATTGAAAGATACCAGCTGTGAAGAAATACCATGGGATCTTCATGTCTCTCCCCTACCTAGTGCTAGGGTGACAGACACACATTGATATGCCTGACTTCTACACAGTTGTAGTTATAAATTTCAGTTTTCATACTTGTACCAAGGACTTTACCCACTGAACCATCTCCCAAGACCCTTTTGAAAACTTTGACTACCTGTCTGTCTATCTACCTATATATATATATATATATATATATATATATATATATATATATATATATATATATATATATATATTCTAATTAAATGATTGTTCAATTTTATCACTTCAATATTTTTTTATTTTTTCAAGGACTTTACCCACCGAACCGTCTCCCAAGACCCTTTTGAAAACTTTGACTATCTGTCTATCTACATATATATATATATATATATATATATATATATATATATCTAATTAAATGATTGTTCAATTATATCACTTCAATATTTTTTTATTTTTCTTTTTTAATTAACTTCCTCTCTTTTTTAGGAAGCTGCTATTCTGTTTCCTATGTCAGTATATAAGTTTAGAGATTTCAGAGTTATATATGAAGACAATTATTGAGTTTACACTGTTTGGGGGTATGTAATAAGACTGTATTTTGCTTTAATAAATAGTAGGTGTCTTTTTATTTATTCTTTACAATTCATACTGACCAAATGACAAAGAAAACTAAGTTGCAAGTCAGTCCAGAATTTATTTTTTTCTTCCAAAAAATTTTTTGCAGTACACTTAAACTGATTCACCACTATCTTCCCAAGGCATCCTGAGATTGTTCGATTAAGCCTTGCACTGTTTATTATCCTGAAGAAGACCCAAGTGAGTTCATTGCAGATGGTTTCCTTAATCCTTGAGTCAAGAGTCAAATATAATCAACAGGTAGGAAAATCCATCCAACACTCAGTTTCTGTGATGTAAAGGTAGATAGGACAACATATTGCTTAGAGTCTGATAAAGTGTTGATGTGTGTGTGTACACGTGTGTGAATGTGTATGGGGCAGGGGAGAAAGAGACTTTCACTCTGTATCTCAAGCTACTCTGGAACTCACTATGTTATTCATGCTAACCTGAACTCATAGAAATCCTGCCTCAACTTCCCAAGTTCTGAGATTCTGGGTATGATACCACAACCAACTTAAGATCACAGATTGAAATGTGAACACATTTATAAATTATATAAATGTTTCACAGGCTGATTCCATTAGTCACAGATCTTGACAGCAGATAAACAAATGAGGAAATGTAGTCCTTTACTTTGGGAGTTTTCTGGGCCTACAGGATGATGAGGGCATAAGAAGTATATTGTAGATAATAGTTGATGAAAGAACTATTAAGCACCCGATGTATACATGAGCAATAATATTTCAGTGCTGCCTTCCTTCAATGACCAATCCTACAGTAGAAGGGTCTGATGATAGGTCCTGAAGCAGAGAGTTAAGAAAGATTAGTATAGGTGATGAGAAAGGCCACGATGAAAATAAAGAGTGACGTAAGAAGGATATTTTCTAGATAGAAATATAGCCAGGTATGCTGAAGAGTGTGGTAACTGGGATAAGAGCATCCCAGAAAGTAAGAGAACTCAAATTTTTGAAGACTGAAATGAGTAATCCACCTGTCTGCTTAAGGGACAAAGTAAGGAAACATGTGTTTTGGAAAACAGAATAGCAAAGAACTCAAGAAGAAATGAAGGTTGGGAAGAAGAAAGAGCAGATCAGTTTCTCACTCACTGTATTATATTCACCAGAAATCCTTGGGGTGATTTACAATGCAGGGTATTTGGCCTTTTACTTTCTTTTTCAATATTTTAAAATTATGCCATGCCAACACAATAAAAAGGTAATAAGTGAAATTCATACAGGAAAACCCAAAGTGTGGGGTTAGCATTCTGACAATTGAGTATGCTTCCACAAAATGTACATTGACTGCCTTATCTAGCCTCAATGGTGAGCTCCAGGTTCAGAGTGAGAGCCTATCTCAAAAGACAACATGAAGAGAAAGACAGGAGGACATCCAATTATCAACCTCAGGCTTCTACAGCATTTACGCACTTGGGATAGTGCCTTCCCATATGTACACACACTACACACACACACACACACACACACACACACACACACACACACACACACACACAAATTCATGAAATAATATGCTTTGAATATAATCAGTTTATTTTACATTAACCATATTGAACAAAACTTGAGAGAGAGAGAGAGAGAGAGAGAGAGAGAGAGAGAGAGAGAGAGAGAGAGAGAGAGAGATTCTCTAATGAGGATAACTTTAAATAGGTTGTCAACTTAGCAGAATTTTCGTTCTTTTAATTATTGTGTATATACTGATAGCTTTGCCTCTTTTTATCTGTTCATTCTTATTCATCCTTTGAGGCTAAGCTAAGTAGCTATTCCCTATGCCTCTGACATTATCATCTGACATTCCACATTACCTCCCTGGACAGCTAGTCATCCCTGAGATCTGTGTCCCAGTACCACTGACTGATAAGCCATCACAGCACTTTGATCACCCCCCATCAGTCTATCAAAACCCAAGAACTATGTCAATCAGCTCTTAATATAAGTCCCTAAATATTACTTCACCTATATTTTGTCAATCTGTTTAAAACCTCTTGCTCCATTCTGGAAGCTGAAGGCATCTACATGATCCTTCCTATATCTGGTTGGTAAGATAAGGCTCGACTATGCCTTGGCCAGCAGGCTCTTCTTAGCCATGACTGAATGTCTATATAAAACACAATGGTGAATGGAAGGTTCAAAGTTCCATACATTGAACCTACTAGCCCAGCTCTCAGGTAGAGCTTACACCCTCTCTTACACTGCCAGATATCCATTTATTCACGTCTTCTTTGTCAATCTAGCTTTCTTGTCTTCCTTGGGATTCTTGATCCTACCTCCTATACTTTCAATAAGCTATTTTGCTGCTTATATTAATTACAAACTAGAATCCTAGCTCATAGAACTACAGCTTTGCCAAAAGCACAGGAGAGAGGAACAGAACAAGTTATGGGAAGGAAAGGAGGCTGAGAACCTTGGGGATCCCTTATGAATACTTACTACTAAGGACCCCTGAGCTAGAAACCTGAACCTGGATTCAATGATGTTTCTCAAAACAGCATACCAACATGCCTTATATACCCAGAGGGCTCTTTCTCCTTGTTTTAGCAATTTCACCCACAGTGGAATTCCTATTCATGGAAAATCTTCTAGAGCAGTGGTTCACAACTTTCCTAATGCTGTGGCCCTTTCATATAGTCCCTTGTGCTGCGGTGACCCCCAACATAAAGATATTATCATTTCTACTTCATGACTGTAACTTTCCTACTGTTATGAATCATAATGTAAATATGTTTGGCAATAGAGGTTTGCTGAAGGGTCATGACTCACAGGATGAGAACCACCATCCTAAAGTAACCCAGGATTCTCTACTCTTTTCTAACTATGATGATTAAACATTAGCCCCTGGAAAGTCCAGGGCAGCTGTGTGATGGTTGTGCTTGAAATTGTGGAAATTTCACTGAATCTTTGACTATTAATCAATGTTTGAAAGAAAAAGGAATCCAGATATAAATACCACGTCATAAAACAGAAAAGGGTATTGGTGATCCCTGTTATCTTCACTTCTGCATTCACACCGATGTCGGGGAGAAGGCTGTTTATTTCTTTGCTGGGAGCATACCTATGGATTCCTTTCACTTTTCTTTCTAGAGAAGTATTCACCTATTTTTCATACATTTGTCAGGGCTCATAATTTTAGGTGAGACTATAGCAAGCACAGTTGTTAAAAATATGGATTTTGCCTTCCAACATAGTCTTAATTTAATGCCACTGCATCTTGCTGTGTGACATTGTACAAGTATTTTTCTTTAGTTTCTAATCTAATAAATGAGTAGGCCCTCATCAAAGGTGTCTTGCAGAAATTCAGAGAGATGCCCCGGGTGAAATACTTAGCACACACATGTCACAAGATAGATACACACTAATGTTAGCTGCATACATTAGCTATTATAATATGGCACACATTGACACTATAACCTAAGTCTAGACCTGACATTGGAAATCATTTCCGGAAATGGATAGATAGGGATTAATTTTTAATTAATTGCTAACTAATTAAAGTAATATTTTAAGTATTATGGCCCAGACTACCTCAATCACCATTCTTTGACTCTCTTGTGACATTGTAACAATCAGACACTATACATAAACCAATAGTTGAGTTATGTCCTGATGAAATCTCTTTGATAGGAGGGACTAATACGTCAATTTTATGTAAATTTTACATCATTAAAGATTTTTTTTCCCAACAGTCTGACAAAGAAAATCAATCTGTGATTTAGGATTACACAAACAGGTGGCAGGTCAAGTGTGCCCAAGGCCTATAGTATCTAGCCTCTAGTTTGGAAATAAAGTTGAGTCCAGTGACCCTCATTTGTGACAAATAGGCATTTCAGTCCTCTACTAGAAGCTGCTGTTAAATGACATGCTGATAGACAATATGGTACAACTTGATCAACAAAGCCAGTGCTGCCGTGCTAAGATCCTTGGAGTGTCATGAACACCACGTCAAGTGCCAAGATTTCCTTGACGCTGCATTTTTTAAACTTTCGATAAAAAGTCACCGCAGCTATTCAAGTCTATTTCTACTTGGTTGTTAGAAAGATTCTTTCTCCTTTCACTATATTAGAAGCATCTTGAAAGGAAATTAACAGTTTGTCACCTTAACAGTGTGAAATTATGCAGATGAAAACTGTAATTTTTAAAAGATAATGTCTCTTATGCATTTATATTCATAAGCATTTACTAGAAATATCGATATTTAGAAGATTCTTTTTTAAAAAAATAGCTTTGCAAATCATAAAATATCTCTAAATAAACAGAATTGCTGAACTATGCTTTGACTTTATTATGTGATTTTTATCCCACTCCCAACAAGCTACACCTTAATTATTTGTATAATGTACCAGGCTATATACACACCTACCTACATTTGACAGAAAACACATGGGGATAAAATATGTTCTATGCCTTCTGTTTCTTAGCTATAACATATCACAACATGCCTTAATAAAAACATCTTATTCAAATCTCCACTAAAATGATATGTATGTAGAATATATTGTATTTTTCTTAATGGTTATTTATACATATGTAAATTTTATAAACACTCAGAGTTTAAAATTAGACTCAGCATTTTTGACAGTCCACATTTGCCATTGCCCATCACCTCCTTAAAGAAACTAAAAAGGGCTTCTAAGGCCAGTATCCAATAAATGATTCTCTGGTGATCAGAGTTATATTTCCTTATTTTAAAAAAAATCACAAAAGTTCTTTCTGTATGCATGGCTTCTCCTTCTGTTATTACCCATTTAACAGTAGTTTCACATACAGCCAGGCATGATCCAAACGGGGCAATAATAAAAAATACTGACTTAATATAATTTGCTTCCATGGCTGCTGGGAAAGCAGAAAGCGTTGAAAAACTGTTTTGTGTTTATTAGCGAAGCTACTGTAGAGGGTGATTGGGGTTTCATTATAAGGGGCCTGAAAACAGTTTTAGCACAAATGCCAATATACATTTTAGAATCCAGTGCAATTTTAAGTATTTTCACTCAAATGGTTTTTTAGAGTCTACAACTCAAATGAGAAGGATATTGTGTTTTCATACCACCAGCAGCTACTGTAGTATTTGCTGCATTGATCTCTATTGTGAATGCTTCAAACCTCTCTATTTTCATGAAATGTAATGGGCAAATATATTCCCTGGAATCCTGAGGTATGATTAGTTACCAAGCAATCAGAGAAATCACAGCAAGGCATACTTCTGACAGAAATTAGAAAGAGTAAAGATCACTTCTCTATTTATGTTACATAGCAAATCACACAATGCCTCATCGATGGTACTGTATATATTAGCTACCCACCATGGGCTGCTGGAAGCTCAGACATCAATGAAAAGATCTTTGTCAATTGCTGTATGCCTCATTATCTCACTAAGATTTCTTGGCAACAATTAACAGTTACCCAATTCATAGAAATTGCCTTTATTATTTTTGAAGCAGCTACTTTCTTTGGCTTTAATGACTAAGAGAATAGAGACAGATGTCTCTGTTGCTAGGGAGACTGAGTTAAAAAAAAACTTTGAAATGAAGTAAATAAGAGACTACCATCTTTAAAAAAAAACGGAGAATTCTGTTAGTTTTGAATTAACTGTTTGTTTTTAAAACAAACCCATAGCAGCACTAGCTTTTTAGGGAAATGAACTAGAATGCTTCTATTATCATTCTTTTCTGAAAGTAATAAATCATCTTTTAAAAAAAAAAGAAAGAAAAGAAAAATAGGGCCACCTGTGCACACAGTACCAATTGAGGCTATTTTTCAGAAACTGGCACTTGTTTTGTACTGCTACCTGAATTCAAGAGAAATTACCTTTTTATGTCACCTGTCAATCCTCCATTACTGAAGACAAAACAGCTCCGCCCTGAACTAGGAGCGCCTAGGACTTGCAGACAAGCCATCCCGAGTTCTTACCTCTGACCCAGTTTCACTCAACCACAGTCCCCGTTCAAGACCACTAGATTCTGAAAAACTAAACAATTCAGGCCAAGCATTGTTGGGCAACAAAACCTAACCTAAATGATGTGTCTTCCCTAAAAGCATCTTTTTATCCATCCTCCTTTTCTGCCTTTACTTCCTGATACTTAACAATACACCTAACATTTTCGTAGGCTGAGACCAGCCCTTCCTGTCACCATTCCAATCGTCATCTCTGTAGTCTTGGAAAGGAATGACACCTTTCACCAACTGGGGGAAAAAGAATCCAGTTTGCTCCTCATCTCCTTTAGGATCTCAATAAAATCACCCAAGTATCTTTCTCACACTGTACTTACTAAACCTTTTGTCAGACATCAGCATTCACTTTCAATCTAGTCCCCAAACTGAATAGTCATTTGTTGTCTGTTCTGCTTAGATATTTGGATGGTATTTTGAAATACAGAACACTATTTTGACTCTTGATTGGTGAGTGTTACATGCTTTCACTATAACTAAAAATGACCCATCAAACGTGCAGAATAAAAGCACCTCCCTGTTTTTATTAATGAGAATGTTCAGGATTATAACTGTAACTTTGGGATTCTGTTACAATCGTCATCTCCTTCTGCTGAAAATATTTTTAAAAGGGTTTTATAGTTTGTTTGTTTGTTTGTTTTCCAAATCCTACATGTAAACAATTCTGCAGGAGACTTTTGAAAACTTTCTGCACTTTTATTGATCTTGTCATTGGATTGGATCAAATTACTTTGGAAGGTAGAGAATCAGCAGAGCCACAATGGAGAAAAGTGAGTTCCCCAAAAACAGTGAGGTATTTTGGGTGAAGGCTGAGCAGTAACTCTGTGTTCCATGATGCTGAGTTCAAATTCTAGTTCAGTCTTCACTGGAACGGGCTTCAATCAACCCTTACCTCTTTGGAGTTTTGCTGATGGCAAACTCTGAGCTTTACTCACCTGATCAGTCTTCTGTGAAGGTTAGAAGGAGGTCATGAACATGTTTGGTCCTATGCCACCAATGAAGGAAGTGCTCAATGAGCAGCAGAATTTACTGTTACCATTAGTAGTTGTTAGCCATTATTCAGGGAATCGTCATGGGACATAAAAATCTAACCTTCAGTTTGCATGAATCTTGGGGAGTCTATGGTGCCCCATGACAAATGTGTCCCTGTCACTCAGAGATATTTACATTAGGTTCCACTGTGACCCATTTTCAATTATAGCTTCCGCTTCACAGAATTTCATTATTTTAGGAGGTTGGATTAACTTTACTTCAGTCCTTGATTGTCCCGTCCAAACCAACTAGCTTGCTCTACTTGAGATAGATTCAATACTGTGCCTCATAAGAGATACTGGCTCTGTACAAAGATGACATTCAGCTGAATTTGACAAAGATCATCCTCTTTCATTTGAAATGTACGGCATTGGATGTTAGTTACTGAAATTTCTTGACAAATTCCAAAAGATTTACATTATTTCCTCATAGCACACAATCTTGGCTTTGTGATCTGTATACTGAACACTTACAGAGAAGATATTTAGGTACTTATTGTATGTAAGGTATCATTCCATGCACCAGAAATATAAATGCTACTGAAGCCAGAGATGGCCACTGACTAAATTTTATTGGCAGAAAATAAAATGTAAAAACATGAAAACAATAAAAGTTATTGGCTTTAGTGATTGCTTTGGCAAGAACAAAGAGAAGCTAATTTGGGCTTGACTCATGCTGATCTGAGAGTGTTAGGCAAAGTCCAGTTCTTAGGATTCCCCACTGCTCATTGGACAGAGCTTAAAGGTTCTGTTCACAGGGATCCCAGGCAGGTGAGTAGCAAACAATGTACAAAAGACCTGATCATATAAAGAACCAATTAAAGGGTATCACTACAGAAGGGACAGAGGGAACAGGGAGTGCCAAGAGGAAAGATACACTAATGCTCATAGAGAAATCAGACAGCTGACATCAGGGTATGAGCATGGGAACAGGTACCATGAGATAAAACCTGGAAGGTGAACATTAAGATGGCACCTGGGACTGGTTGCATAATGTTATACTATTGGCACTTGTGAAATATGGTTGCTTAGACCATACCCTACATCAGTTCAAAGCACAATTGCTGTTAGATAGAATTCAGGCACTTGTTTGTGCAAACATGTGCTCAGGTGTGTGTGTGTGTGTGTGTGTGTGTGTGTGTGTGTGTGTGTGTGTGTGTGTGTGTTGGGAGAGAGGTTAGGTTTACTAAATGACATTAAAATACAGCCAGTATTGAAAACCACTGATAAAGCATCATACTATTTGATATGGAGTTGTGATTGCTATGTCATTTTCATGCTCTGGGTTATGTTTTAGTGTTTCATCTCTCCATTAAGTTTGTTTTCCAGGCATCTTTTCCTTGCCATGTCTTTTCAAAACACCAACTTAGAGAGCTCTGCACGCACTAGATGCACAATACAAGACTATGATTGTCTTCTGCATGTCTCAATCTGCATAGAGTACACTGGAGAAATAGACTCTTGCTTCCAGGCATATTCTCAATTACATTTTAAAAAGTAAACAGACAGGTGTGTGCAAACACCAGCACTTAGCAGCTGGCTCCCACATATTTCCTCAAGGGAAATGAAGAAATTGGCTAGCTAGTCTGCAAAGTCTTTGCCAAGGAAATGAAGGGAAAGTCTATATCACTCTTGCTTTTAGGAGTAACACTAGGATGGTCTAGTCCTGAGACAGAGGGTCAAAATTCACAGATGCGGAGGAACATTCCTCAAGGACATGGTCCTCCAAGAATATGTGACTTCTCTAAGAAATAATAAACAGTTCTTCCCAATTCTGAAAACCAAAGGTATGGTGGGAAGTCCCAGCTGATGAATGTCACACAGAAAGCATAGGGGAGAAAATAAGCATGAGATTGTGGTGTTTGAAATGATAGCTGGCATTTGCTATTTTCTGAAGAGTCATTGCAAGATTGTTCCTGGACAGGCTAGCTGTGACATCTGTCACCACCTGGCAGCCAAGGTTGGTTCTGATAAGATACATTTATTGCTATACATTCTCAGTTTGTGAAGAGGCCCCTCCCGACTAGAAGAGTATCTTTTTCCAGCTTGGGTGATGGCAAGTGCCAGGAGTGTAGAGAAGTAATATAGGTAATATAGGACAGGACTGACATAATAGTCTTGGTTGTTGATGCCTGAATTGCTAATTTTTGGATAGGAAAGGAATGACAGATATGGACATACCAGCCCACATCAAGAGTCCACCTATCTGTCATGCTCAAAACAATGCCCTTCAAGGAGTGGTCACTCTTAAGCAGGGTTCTAAAATCCCATGATATCTGTTTTGACACGTGATTGCAGTCATTTCTGATAGGGACTTTTAATTTGAACTTTGGCTTGAATATTAAATCTGCCACCACATATTAGCTGTGTGACCCCTGGAAACCACTAGGACACAACATTCTGTAAGGACAGAAGTACTAAATGAAATAACACATACAAATGACTGTATATTGAAATAATGCCCACAAATACAAAATACTCAATGAACTTTAGAGGAATGCCAGTGTGGCTACAATGTTTTCTAGGAAAACTTGATACAATATGCTAGCTTTCCAGGTATCTATAAATATTACAATAGAATTTTCTTTGTGTGTATGTGTGTGTACAGGTCTATGTACACATGGGGGCTAGAGGGTGACAAAGCATCCTCTGCAATTATTGCCCACCTTATTTGTTGACACAGGGTCTCTCACTGAACATGGGGTTCACTGATTTGGCCATTCAAGCTGGCCAGTCAGTGCTCCAGGAAGCTATCTGTCTTTGCATCCCTGCTCTGTGACTATAAAATTAAAGACATGCGCTGATCCATCTAGGTTTTTCCCCAGTGCTGGGGGTCTGAACTTAAGTTCTCATGAATGCATGGTAAGTACTTTACAGACTGAGCCATCCCCCAAGTACTAGAAACGTGCTTTTTTCAGGTTACCTTATTATGATGCTGAACACATGATTCTAAACACATAAACTTCAAAGGACTTTATATCTAATAACACAAAGGAAATTTACCCAGATCATATTTCACCACCATGCTGCCCAGTCTTCTCTTTAGCTATTGAGCTCTAGGGATACTCCTGCCTCAGCCTTCCAGAAAGCCAAAACTAAAGCTGCACCAGACCTTCTGGCTTTTATCAGGTTTTTTTTCCCTCCCACCTGTTCCAACATCGTGGCTTAGAAAACTCTTCCATGTTCATTTTAAACTAAGTCTAGGAAAGAATACTATCTCCATGGTGACAACTGGCCCCATTTTGGAGAACATTTAAATTTATGTTGAGCTTCTCTTGAATGCTGTTGTATCTTGCCTTTAGATTGTCCCTTGAAGTCACTGTGAGGTCAGGAGAAATTCTTTATCACTTAGTGTCACCTTTGAGGGTACAAAAGAGGAATTTAGACTTAAAAAATAGAAATCTGGAATAGATAAATTGGATGATAAAATAAAACTATTGTATCTTAGTTGGGCAAATTATTTAATTGTATTATGTTAAAAATGGTATGTGATATGACTAATAGCCACAAACAATAAGATGCATATATAATAATTTTATGCTCCTGTAGTATTTAATCAAGGCATTGTTTGAATAATTATCACTTGTTCAGGAAGAATCAGGTATAATGGCCACCTAGGTTCCGATATTACACAATAGGTAAAAAGTGTTGGACTCTCTTTCTACTTTATAATAAATACAGTGTTTGCCAAATATGAAATGATTGTTCTTTTCAATATTATATTCTGATCAATCAGTAGATAAATCAATCTGAGAAAATCAAGTGAGACTGGGTGGCTAACAGACATTTCAGGCAGTTCAAAAGGACAACAGGTTTTCCTATAGAATGATGTGAGAATTACATGGAATAATGGTTATTCTTTTCTCTCTCTCTCTCTCTCTCTCTCTCTCTCTCTCTCTCTCTCTCTCTCTCTCTCTCTCAAGTAGATATGGCCTATGATATTGTGTGGTTTCCATTTGCTAGCTCTTAAGCTTCAGAATTTTTTAACTATTTTTGGTATTGTTCTTAAATTTTAGCCTTTGCTTTAAAATGTATCTGCATCGTGGGAAAAATTCTCAGTCTGCTTTATATTTATGAAGAAGTAGAATGATGTTCTAAAGCAAGCCTCCACTGCAGAGTGTGTGCACTTTCTGAAGTCAAATTCTGGATACTTCAGTAAAGTACTTTCAAAAGGTTCTTCCTTTCTTCTTATAGGCAGGAGAATTTGTCAACACTCACTCACCCGTGTACAAGAAATGGGGGAGCATGTTGGGGAAATCTCATCTTTCCTATACCTGTACCTTCCTTTCCCATGCATGCCTGCAAAAATGATGTTTCTACCAACCATTGCTTATAGCTGAATAAGAAACCACACAAAAAGCATAGTTTTGCTACCAATGACTAACTCCTACATACAAATCTAAACTGGTGAGCTGAAGTGTGTGCTTCTTATGTCAAGTGGAAGATCAGGTAGCGCTAAAGAGATTCTCTCAGGGCTTCCTAAGTTTACACACACTCGCACATAGAGAGTCAAAGAGTCTAGTGTACAATTATCTGTCTTGCATTACCCTGCTCCACATCCTGGTAGACTAGCTACATGACCATGTGAGGGCAGAACCTTCTGGTCCTCAAGGCCCTACTGACACATTTTTCAGTGCAGTGATGGTGATCCGTGAAGACCCCTGACATGAGAACTGATTGCCTCCTTTGAGAAAAATCGGGTCTGCTAACATTTCTCTCCTGGTGCCTCTCATAGTCTTCCCAGGAATGACATCTGTGTGCACTTAGGGCCTCTTGAATCGATATAACACCTCAGTTTGTACCACTAACATTTCATCTGACAATGGCCAGTCTCCAAAATACTTCTACTGACGCTGCTGGCCTCACTTAAAGTCACACATCTCTTAAACTTAGAATTCATTCAGAGTTTATTTCTATGTCAATCTCACAGAAAATGTTTAGATGGAACCGTACACAATTAGAGCAAATCAAGAAGTTTCTTCATTGGATAAACTGACTGCTTCGTTCAGAAAATAGTCACTGAGAAATTATTATATCTCAAGGACTTGAGGAGGTTCTCATGACTTAGCTAAATGTGAGTCAGGAGCCACTGCTCTCCTCCAAGGGTTTAGATTCAGACTAGTGCTGCCTCAGTAGGCCATGTTGTCACCATTCTGGAGAAGGATAAACACCGAGCTGTATAGACCTCGTTCTCGTCTTATTCTTTTTGCACCTTCCATTTTCATCACGCTGGTTGTACGCTGGAGTTTGCTAAGATTCTCTATCAGTTTCACAGGGTGCGTTACATCCCACTTTTATTTCTACTGTTAGCTTACAAAGGCCACTGTTTCCTGTTATTGACATCATTACCTCTTACTTTTATTTACCGTGATGTGTTTTAAAGATGTCATTTACATCATTTATAAAGAGACAAAGTTTTCAGAGAATACAATTATATGTTATGATTGTATGTGTGTGTGTGTGTGTGTGTGTGTGTGTGTGTGTGTGTGTAAAAATAAAAGCAATTTAAACCTCCTAAGTGCTGACCAGATACTATTGGCTAATGTAGCTCATCCTGAAACTACTATTTCCTACCACTTATATTCTTCCCTCACATGGCTAATTAAGGGAAGTGAGATGGCTACCTCAGGACTAAAGGGGTAGGTAGTATATGCAGAGGAGACACTCTGCACCAAGGTGTGATTTGTGCTCTAAGGGAAGGACAGTGGGTTGCTATGAGATTCCACAACACTACTCAATGCAGCACAGAATTTAAAACCTACGAACTGTTTATGAACCTATCCATCTAACATTTCAGCCAAACATAGTTAGTGTGAATCACTAACACCTTGAAGCAAAACCTTAGCTACATATATTATGGGATGGTGCAATAAGGTACTTTCCTTCAAGTAATGGGTCAGAGGAATTTAAGTAGAGGCTAACTTTCCATGACTGTACTAATCACATAGTTGTTATCCAGTGTCACTGACAACATGGATTTTGCTCCTTGTTAACAACGCGACATTAATAACAGTAGTATGTAATCCTAGGCAAGTTGCATTAACCCCATCTTAATGGAAGAAACACGAAAGTTGAGAGGCTGAGAGGAGGCAAATCAATAACATCTGACACCTGGCCTGAGGGCCCCCTTGGTCTAAGGAAGAAGAGAAGAGTGGCATTTGAATCCCTTTGCTGTCATTCATTAGGTGTCCGACCTTCGGGAGACTGTTTAATATTTCTGAGTCTCACTTTCCTCATCCGCAAAATGAGATAATATCAATTCCTGTATAACATTGTGGTGAACGCTGGGAAGTGGTGCAGCGAAAGTCTCACACAGCAGTTGGCATGTAATCGGCCTCAATAAGCTGTCATTATTATTCTGCAGTGGGCTTATCAAATCCCTACCTGTTATTTACAGCTCATTCTGCGCTATCCATTCTCTCGGAGGCTCTCCTTTTGCATTATGCCCACAATGATAACGACAATGATTACTCTCTCCTCTGAATTTTATATCACTTACTTCATTTTTTAAAGGGCCAAATTTGATCTTGCAATGTAATTGAAACTTTTAGAAAGCAAGAAAGACAGAATTTTAAAAAAGAAACTTACATTATCTAACACAATATATACTTCTAAAAGGCACAGAAAAATATTTGGAACATTATTTTTTGTTTAGTTGTTTCCAAGCATTGCTGAAAGTTGAACCCAATACTTTGCACATGCCAAGGAAATGCTTCGCCACTCTGATGTACCCCAGGCTTTGGGGTGCTCTGAGACAAGGTCATGTTACATATCTCAAATTAGTTTTGAACTCAAAAAGCCTCCTGTCTCTATGGATCTGGAATTACAAGGTTTCTTAAATGGCTTCTTAGATGAGAAGGAAATGGTGTGTCATTTGGCAGCACCTGGGAAGGTAAAAACTGACTCAAGAAAAAAGCGTCTGGTTTCTTCCTTTTGACTGTGCACAGCACTGCATATGAACTGCACCCTTTCCAGCTGGAAGATAGTCAGTCCTCACACACAGGAGATGATGCATAATTTGGGCAGACATAGAGACAGCTTGCCTAAGAGAAGCGCCCCCTAGTAACCAAAACACTACTCCATTCTAATATCTACCCAGTGTGTTCACTACAGTAGTAACATGAAATTATGTTATAAAGTAGTAAATGAGCAGGAAAAATACCTGAGAAGTTAAAAATGAATTCTTACTTCTGTTTTTAGAATTCAACACTATTAACAAATTCTAGTATGTCCTTAGTGCAATCAAATAGAATAGATAATTTCATTTCCATAGACTTATGGAATCTTTGATACTATTCATTGTTCAGGAGAATATAATATTTCACATGTCATTACATGATGAAATCCATACCAGGAGATATTAGAATGTTTTCAATTAAATTATTTGAAGGGGAAAAACTTACATATATACATATGTATGTATGTGTATGTAAATGTACAATGCTGTATGCACAATGCTGTCCTCATATAAATAGTAAACATATAATTCAAAGATTATAAGCTTTTGTAATTTTTTTTAATGTGTGAGGGTGTTTTGTCTACATGTATTTCTGTGTACCATGTGTGTTTCTGGTGCCCATAGAGACCAGAAGATGACACTGAATCCTCTGAAACTAGAGTTACAGATGCTTATGAATAACTCTGTGGGTGCTGGGAATTGAACTCAGATCCTATGGAAGAGCAGGCAGTGGCCTTAACCACTGTGTTATATCTCTAGCCCAAAAGTTAAAAGTTTTTAAAGATCCTTAGCACATTTTGTTAACATAAATAGTGGTTGTTAATCCCTAGAATCACACCTTTGCCAAGACTAAAGATTATCTACCAACAAATCATCTATCTAGTAACACTCTCTCAAACCACCATCATCCATTGTTAGTCTATAATCTATCTACTGTCCATCAATCTATATAATCAGTTATCATCTAACTACTTATTATCTAACTATATATCATCTAGACATTACCTATCTAACAACTGACATAGCAAGCCATGGATGCTATATTATGTTTTATGGATTTTTAAAAATCATCTTCCTTATCAAAAGAAAATACCAGAACTCCAGTCATTTATTCTAACTATTTTCTTTCCAGCATATGATACTCACTTCAAAACTAAAGGTGCTGAATTGTTGGAAAATAACCAGAAAGACATGAGAATGTATATACTTCAGGTTTTAACTTTAGATTACGCTGGATCATTGAGAAGGTATATTTAGTCCCCATGTAACTGTGTTTACTACATTGTTAACAAGGACTTTAGGGCATAAATCTGAAAGGTACAGGGCTGTATTTAGAGTATTATAGACAATACACTAATTAAAAATACTTTTAGATGAAGGCTTATGTGAGAGTTTTCACTAGACCCAAACATTAAAAATAAATCTGTTTCCTCTTTGTATCTATAGTATTTTCTTTTCAATTTATATGCTATACTTTAAATATTCATATTTTAATTAGAGCTTTGTCTATCATGAAAGTCAATGATAAACTTTGCAAATAAACTTCCTAAAGAATGTTGTCATGTCAGAATGATCCAGAGACACAAAGTCATTCATCCTCATTTGTGAGTTCTATTTGTGTTATTCCACTCTCTCATTAAAATGTATGTGTGGGCTAGATAGACAGTTAAGTGGGTCAGAGTTCTTGACAAGAAGCCTGATGACTTTAGTTCAACCCCTGAGATCCATGCGGTGCAAAGACAGAACTGATTTCTGCTTGTTTTTCTCTGACATCCCCATGTGTGTCTTGGCATGCAAGTAACTAAACACACGCACACACCAACAAACCAATGTTTCACAAAACATAGTAGGTCCTCCCTTAGAGCCTATGATCTATCTAGCCACTGGTTCTTGGTCCCTGTGACAGTGCCAGGCTTAGGTCACATCTTGTGGAGAGCACTCTAAATTCATTTAGAAAATGTTGGCTATTCTCATAGCTTTTGTGGACATAGTATTAAACCAACTTTTAATGACTATGACTTAAAGGTTATTACATCTCAAAACCCTCATCAGAAAAGGTTTGTTGTTTGTTTGTTTGTTTGCAGTAAACAGTGATTGACACAGAGATCCTCAGCTTGAAATAGGACTTCAGTATCACACTCCCTCCTGCCAAGGCTCAGGAATCATTGTGGGAGAGGTGATAGAAAAATTCCAAGAGCCAGAGGTGGTAGATAACTTATTTTCAAATTTTTTTTTTTTTTTTGGACACAGCAGGGCTATTGCATATGTGCTCTCATAGCAGCTATGACAGCACACACAAGACCTACAGAAGCTCAATCAGACAAAATCCAGCATGGAGGGTAAAGGTGGTCAGGAAGTCCCACCCTTAGCTAAGTACCTAAGGAAAAATTGACATCTACTGGGAGAGGAAGAGTTGGCTCATTTTAAGGGTGTGGCCACTGAATGGCCCACCATGCTTTAGTGGATGGCCCCACAGCCAGGAGTACATGGGCAGCCTAAACTGGACACTGGATTCATTTTTTAAAACTGAGTGGAAGGAAGTGGTAGCTGTAGATCAGGGAGGAGTTAGGGGATGTGTGTGGAGTGACTATGATGAGAATGCATTGTTTGAAAATTTCCAAGCATTAATAAAAACGTATGTTTCTTTTTTTTAAAGTTTGCAATCTGTAAATCAAGACTCATGGCACAGAGCACCAAAAAGTCCATTTACCCACTGTGCATGACCTCAGAAGATTTGCAGCCAGGAGACTCCCTCTCTGCCTTATTTAACTCTGCATACTATAAACAAGTATCCTTTCCATGATCTGTTGAGAGGTACATTTTTGTTTTTGCAATTTAGTGTGTGTATGCTTTTTCTTGTTGGCTTTACTTTCAGAAATGGTCACTGAGAAAGTGCTGCTGTGGTCTCTAGGGTTCCTCAGTCCAGAAACTTGTCTTTCACATTGCAGGGAATGTACATGTGCTGGAGAAGCTTTGTTCAAACATGAGCTACTGTGCTGCGTCCATAAGTGGTCATCACTGCGGTTTGTTATTCTTAAACAAGTGAGGATCCACAGACTGGCTAGTGAAAATGTCATCAGCAGTTTTTATGTTTCGCTAACCCTTCATTTTCCCCTCAAAGCAATGGGTCAGGGTTTGTTCATATCTTGTTTATGGAAATGATATGGAACAATGTCTGCCAGAAACAAGAATTCACTGCATTTGATAACTTCCTCTGTGTGGCTGAGACCTTGCAATGTCTTTTCTATTCTTTATTAACATGCCTCCTTTGTGGCCTTTTCTCTAGAGTTTGGTAGAGTACGCAGTCATGAACATCAATACACACATAACATACATGCTCACATACAAGCAAATAACCAAACACTTTTAAGCGTAATATTTTGAGTCATGAATAATGTCTATTATGTATAATTATATTTAATTTATATTAAATTGACACTTTAGTCTTCCATTTCCATTTCTAATGTTTCCATAAAATTTGACTTGTCATATAGAATTCATTTTCTTTATATTTTTGCAATACTGCATTAAATTCTTTGGTTACCAAAATTCTATACTGTTTTATCCACCAAGATTTGTCAAGGTTTAATGAAACAAAAATAAATGTGAACTCTGCTTTTTAAAGCTGTTTATTAGCAGTTACTTGAGCTACTCAAAGAAACTCTTAAAAGTGTTGCATAGTGGTTACAGTTCCCAAACTCAAAAGCTTGTGAACTCTGAACTGTGTCCCGCCGAAAAGAGGCAAACAGAAGACCCGGACACTCCCAGTTCAATGTAAGTGGCCATTGGAATAGAAACTAAACAATTCATCATTTAAAATCATATATGATTAATTTACTGTGGCATAGCTTATCAGGTCACATGCTTTATAATATGCCTTTCCTTGGAATGAGCTCATTTTGTACTTATCAAAAACAAAAATAGCCAAATAGTGGTTAATGATCTAGAGAAACAGATTTAAGAATAAAAATGTTTGTTTCTTTTTACTCTCCCTCATTCCTAGTTTAGCAAACTTAGATTATTTTTTACTCTAATGGGACCTTGGTTTTCAGGATTTGAAAAGACTTTGATGAGTAAAACATGCTGACTTGTATTAAACAGAATAATGACAGAGTATGTAAATGGTGTTTATCTAGAATTCCTTTCTCCTTTCTCCTTAATACTTGCTGTTTTAAAGCATCATAGACATTATATATTAGTTCTGATTTTGTGACTTTTATTTTATTTCTTTAATTTCCGTGAAAATACTTCATGAAATACATAATATTGCCTGACTTGATGTGAGAGAGTGTGAAATATTTAAAGGAAACCTGCCGTAAATCTCACAATGTTCAAAGGCAACTCAGGCATGTAGTGTGTGGAAAAAAAAAAAACCTCTCCAAATGTGCTGATCTTAAAGGTTAGCTGGGGAGTAGTAATGTGGAGTGGTATAGGGTGTTTGTTTCTCTGCTGGCAGAAAGGGAGATGGGAAGGGAGCTCAGTGCAGTGCTTTCTACATGGTGCTAATAATTCCAGCTCTTCTTTACTGAAATGTATCATGCTAGAGAAGAAATGTGTTAATTTCATTTCTTAAAAAGAGACATCACCACTTATATATTCAACACCTAGTGCATGTTGTACACCTTTCAGAAGAGTGGGGGAATTGAGAATGTCAGCTTGCAATCTACAGACAGGGAGCAAAATCTATACAATATCCACTGCAGGACGCTTGCCTAAAATGTATGCTGTATACTTCTTTTTAAAGCAGAGTTACATTTAAATAACATAAGCAATTAGGGGGAAAAAGAGGTTGTACTGTTAGCTTTGATGGAAGCAATCCTTAAAAGTAGGGGGCTTTTTTGTTTTCTTCTGGTTTTTGGTTTTCTTCCCCCATTATATTCTACTTAGTAAAAAAGTCAGCTCCGAATTATGTCCTTCTTACTAATGAAATCACTTCTTACATTTCATCCCGGTCTAGTTAGAAGCCCATCTGATGGCCTCAGAATTGGGATCTACACGAACAGGCTCTACACTTAAATCTAGTATTTTATATGATGCCAAACTATAGTCAGAAACATTTTTTTTTTTTTTTTTTTTTTTTTTTTTTTTTTTTTTTGGTTTTTTCGAGACAGGGTTTCTCTGTGTAGCTTTGCGCCTTTCCTGGAACTCGCTTTGGAGACCAGGCTGGCCTCGAACTCACAGAGATCCGCCTGGCTCTGCCTCCCGAGTGCTGGGATTAAAGGCGTGCGCCACCACCGAAACATTTTATACAGCTCTCCTAGTTAAAAGTGCCGACATAGAAAGGTTTAAGACAGATCCCTGGCTAGAAAAGCTATCTAGCTTCGGACACTGACTCTTAACAGCCGAAAGAGGAGTACTTACAACTTCAGGCATAAGCCACAGGGAAAACCGAAAGCCTGAAGAGGGAGTGGTGGAGAAGAGAGGGGTGTACAAAGCCTCTTCCTGACTGAAAGGGCCAAGCTCATTCATCCTGTTAGGGCTGAAAGTGACACTGTAGATGAGCAGCAGAGGGCAGAAGCCTTCCGGAGCTCTTTTCAAAGCAGGTAGGCATCTTGAAAACAGGTTCAGTTTCATTCAAAAACTCACATCAGATTGCACGGAGAACGTTTTCTGTAAGCGGATAGTAATTTTCTGTAAGTCAAGACCTGCCCCACTCACTGGCTTGCTAGACAGCCAAAATCTAAAACAGTTTTAGCTTTGGCCATGCAAGTTTAAAATGCTGCTCTAATTAAATGATAATAAGACATAAAAACGCTAAGAAACCGTAAGCAATTGGCAAACCCGTGTGCTAGGCAGCTCACTGACAAACATCTATAGACGTCAGCAATGAGTTCCAGGCTTCAACATCCTGGGCTAGAAATTCTGAAGTTTGCCTTTAATACCCAGGGAGTGTCTCAAACTTTGTAACCTTTTCTGTTTCTTCCCAGATCTCCAGGCTATTACTCATTGTCTTCACTAAGCGCTGTCTCCTCCCTCAGCCTACATATATCACAGAACCACAATGCACTATTTTCTGGAAAAGTAAGTCAGGTGACTGGATGGCCTGACAAGATTGAGATGAGGGCAACAGAGAGAACAGCAGCAGATGACTGCCAGCTGCGACAAGGTTTGGAAAACTCTAGAATGCCCCATTCCCCATTCTTCCAGGTCCTAACCCACAAAACCTCCTTTCTGTAACTCTGACGCTCTGTGGTCTGTTACTTACTAAGGGAGGACAGATGGGTGGGTATAGAATATGCCAGAGTCTTAGGTCTGTTTCACCATACGCACTCTTATTTCTTCCAAAATTGACAACTCAACATGTCTAATGGGTTTCCTAAGCACTTGATTATAATCTTTAAGAACTAAAGCAAAATAGACACAAGATGCTTCCACAGAGAGACACTGGGAAGGATGCTCAGAGAAAAAGAGGGCACGAGAGCCTTGATAGAACCATGGAGAAGTCAGAGAGGCCCTCTGACCAGTTCAGGCTACAAGAGACGATTTGAATTTCACCTCCAAAACGAGAAACAAGTGTGCTGCAGAGAATGTTAATTTATGCAGAGTGTTGTTTGTTCAACTGGGAATCTTTCTCAGAATGAACACACAATAAGATCCAGACAGAACTGTTAACTACTTTACTAGAAACTTCTTGCACAGGTTGTACACCCAGGAAAAACACAAGGAGACGAAGGGATATGCTAATTCAGCCCTGGTAGAAAGGTAGATTGACAAAACAGTTAACAAAATGCATGGGCATCGGCTCCTTTACTAGATTTACTGGCCACATTGAACATTCCTTTATCTCTAAATAGATGTGAAAGGACTCGTTCAAGCCCACGTTGCATCATCTAATTTAACTGCAGCTTCTGTGAGAGCTCCATCCAGCATCCCGTAATCTTCATATGTGCTTTTATGTGCTTTATAAATGACTCCAATCACACATATTAAGTAGTAGTATTTTAGGAACACATGTTTGTTGAGTGTGTTCATGTGACCAGCTCTGTGCCTAAGCCCATCCCTATTCCTCTGGCCACTTAAGAGACCTTTACTTGCTATCTCATTGCCACAGGAAAACGTCTGCTAACAAAAAAAGAAGAAAGGATTTAATTTAGAAAAAAAGACTTTTCTATTCATTTTTCTAATAGCTTAAAAAAATCATCTCTTATACCTAACTTCCACCAGAAAAAAAACAAAAAACAAAACTGTCTGTGGTCACATGATTAAAATTAGGCAGAAACCAATAGTTTAGCTAAGTCAGACTACCTTTCTCCAAAGAAGAACTGCATAATATGTTAAAACTTCTCTATGGAACCATGTAAATGTTCTAGCCCCAAATCGGTCATCCTGGAAGGCTTGGACATATGAAAAGATAAAATAGAGATCTACAAAAAAGAGAGGGAGAGCTCACTGGGAGAGTATTTTCCTACTAGGTTCCAGATCCTGTAGTTAGTCCCTGAAACCATAAATAAAATGAATAAATAGAAAACAAAACACTAAAATGGGAGAAAATTGTTATAAGAATGCATAGAAATAACCTAGGGAACACTTGATACGTGGAGCAGGATGATATAGAGCAACATATTGAGAATGACAGTTCAGGGCAATAAAAGAACAGAGGATTTAATTAGGTACCTAAGGAAACGCAGTAAATTCCTTTTGGCTTGCTGTATAAAGCCTGTGTAGATTCACATTAAACCAATCAAAGGAGCCAAGCTTTTTCATCCAAAAGTCATTCCACTCGACAAAATGAAGTTACGTTGTTCAGCTAGTCACAACCATTCCCCTGCATTCCCATGTTTACATGTCAAAGCAATGTATACTGGACAAAATACATGGTAGACTGTGGAGCAGGAGCTGGCCATAGGCAATCTATCCAGGTAGAAATTAGGCATTGCAGGCTGAAGGATTGTAAAGTCCTTTAAATGAGTGGGAGAAAAAAATGCTAATGTCAGGTTTGAGGGAGAGAAAAATATCAGAACAAATTACTTTGTCCATAGGGCAAAGAAGAAAATAAATGTAAAAACCAACAAACCCACAACAACAAAACAAACAAACAAACAAATGGTTTCTTCTGCAGATTTGGCTAACCTCTCTGCTGAGCCCAGTATGAAAACATTTTGGTCAACAATGCAAGCACAACCCAAGGCAGAAGAAAACAAAACTGTAGCTGTGATCTCACTCACCAAGTGGGTGGATGTCTGATGTACAGTTCAGCTGCTTTTCTAGGAGTGCTCACCAGCAAAGCCAAGAAACAGAGCAAGTTCCAGAGGGCTTCCACAGTGAAGAGCAGATGCAACTGTTAAAATAAAAAAGAGAAAGTAGGTAAGATTCAAACCAGTGCACAAATGAATCAGGCAAGCAAATGGCATATATCTGACATGGGGGGAAGTTGAACCTAGACACTGGATGAATTAAGTTAACTCTTAGACTACTTTTTAATAGAGGAACTTTTAAATCAAAGAAAATCTAAGAATCAGTTTAGTTGCTTTGATTAGGCTCACTGGGCTTGTTTGTTTTCTGCTGTGACACACAATATGAGCAAAGACAACTGGAGGAGGAAATGGTGTCTTTGGTTTACACATCCTATCATCTGTATTTATGGGGGGTGAATTATTGGGGGACATCAGGACAGAAACTCAAGGCAGGAACCTGGAGGCAGGTATTGATTCAGAGACCAGGAAGGAACGCTGCTTACTGGTTTACTCCCCATGACTTGTTCAATTTGCTATTTTATACATCCCAGGAACACCTACCCAGGCTATGGCAGCACCCATAGTGGCCTGGGCCCTCCCATATCAATCATTAATCAAGAAAATGCAACATAGACTTGCCTACAAGTCACTCCGATGGACGTAGCTTCTCAATTGAGGCTTCCTCTTTCCACATGACCCTAGCTTGCTTCAACTTTACAAACACCACATTCCATATTCATTGTGCTGTATAAAATTATCACAATGATACAACGGTACTTTTTATGATGAGGCTGTTCATGATGCAAACACAGAGACATACAGTCTTACTGGAGAATAGCTGAAATGTATTATTTCTAGCACAATATAGACTTGGATTTGTTCTTCATGTTGACGAGTGAATTATTTCATCTTAGAACTCAACACTTTGCTCATTCAATACAATTTGTGCATTATTTTACTTCCCAGTTCAAATATTTGCTAGTTAATACCATTGTCACTAGCACGTGGTGGACCCTGTCACAAGAAGATCACAGTGAACAAATCAAGAGTTGTCCTGGGAAAACAATCCAAGCTTTCCTCAACCAAAACCAGAAGCACCAAGACGTCTAGTTCATAGAAATTGTCATGAAGATTGTCCAGCTTGTCCACACTGAGACCTGCATGAATCATTAGGTCTTTTCTTCCTTCTCTATCATTAGAACTTGCCCAGCAATGAAGTCAATGGTAATTTCTCTTTTCATATAACTGAGTGTTATTGTGCAAAATGATGAGTTTCATTGAGATATTTTCTTTTTTTATTTTACTCATGCACTTAAAGTATATAACCATATTTACCACCTCATTACCTCTCTACTCCCTCTTTTCCAATCTCTCTTGTCTAATAGTCTCCACAGTTGAAATTTTAAATCCACAAAGGGAGTGGTATGGGTGTTAAATGGAAGAGGCTTACAGAAAATGGTGCAACAATAAAGGAACTCAATAGCCCCAAATCTCTAGTTTTCATCAACATACTCATCTTGCACAAGCAAGGTATATGTCCATATTCAGTGGAATGTGGTCATCCTTGTTCAGCATTGTGAGGTAGGAGGTAAGGAGATAATCCCCTAAAGAGCTGGGATCTGCCCCTTTGGCAGAGTTTATCTTAAGTCTAGTCACTGCCCACTGGGTGCCACCTTCCTTAACAAAACTGTACTTTCAGATTAGTTACTACATTCTTTCTGACAGCTCTGCAAAGCCTTGGCTCCTCCTCAAACAGTTGTAGCAACCTAGAGTAAAATTTGGGGTGCTAATACACTGATCTTTCAGAAAGATCACTCTCCAACTGCAGTGGAGACCAGAGAAGGTAAACTTCCAGATGCCTTCCCACTGTGCCTCTTATTGAGAATTACAGCTAAGTGTCAGGTCCCAGGGACACACTGAGCCTCAGTTTTCTCTGTAATATGGAACCAAAATACTCATCACATAAAATTGAGTAGTAAACAACAAACACAAAGAATGATTAACCACAATCCCTGCCTTCCTTACTAACCTACCATGCAAATGTCAGTCCATCAGCACATTTGGAATATAAGAATAAGGAATCCATAAGGGTGGAAATGCCTAATAAATGCTATGTGCCTTTAAAAGACAAACCTCAAAGGCTTGACAGAATTATAAACCTTGTGTGAATTTGCCTTGTTTTAATGTTGTTTGATTTTTCAAAATTCAAGTTGGCCATCCCTGTCCAGCATAACAATATGGTCCTTTGATTTCCTCCTTAGACATTCTGTAGCCTTTAAGTCTTTGTACCACACAACTTTAGCACTTAATTATATCCTATCTTGC
The DNA here is from genome assembly GCF_007827085.1 of Peromyscus californicus insignis. NCBI lineage: Eukaryota > Metazoa > Chordata > Mammalia > Rodentia > Cricetidae > Peromyscus > Peromyscus californicus. The sequence goes on along the minus strand of NW_026294551.1, from coordinate 85,471,802 downwards.
AATAATTAGGTGTCCTTATAAGCACGCCTATTTACTCACTTGTGCCATTCTGATCCTTTAATCTCCCCTGAATATTAGTTTTTTTAATGCTATTAAGAGCCACAATTTAACAACTTTATTACACAATAAAATCACAAGAATACTTTCAAGAAGGGTCAATATTGGGAAGCATGGAAAATTATAGTGAACCAGACACAGTGTTTCATGCCTGTAATCCCAGCATGTTGGAGGCTGTGGCAGGATGATCATGAATTGAGACCAGCCTCGGCTACATAGCAAGAAACTAGGTCAAAACCTTCTGCTTAAAAACAAAAACAAAAACAAAAAAAACAAAACTTTGATAGTTAAAAATACTACAAATCATAATTTTAGTACGTAGAATCTTACAGGAATGTTTCCCTTCCTACTCACTAGCTCTGAAGACATGGACAAATTTCTTACCCTCACTGGGGAGCTGCAGTTGGGTCATACATTGTTTCAGCTAGATTAACAGTTTCAGCTAGATAAACATGAGTTTAGAATCCCCAGGGATGGTGGTGAACACCTGTAATATGTAAAATTATGGAGGAGGAGGTGGTGAGTGGAGTCTATCCTGAGCTTTCTAACAGGACTCTATCTCTAAGGGAAAAAAATCTGTGATCAAAAATACTATAGCTAGACAAATGGATTTTAGGGAATAGAGAAATGCTACTGTTTTGTTATTGAATGGTGTTAATTAAAAAGTGAAAAGTCATCTTCTAGAATGTGAGATGAAACTGGCCCTGATCAGTGTACATAGTGTACACAGCTCACTGTGATGACCTGAGCTCAGCCTACAGTTCAGCTGATCAGTGTACACAGCTCACTGTGATGACCTGAGCTCCAGCCCACAGTTCAACTGATCAGTGTACACAGTGTACACAGCTCACTGTGATGACCTGAGCTCCAGCCCACAGTTCAATTGATCAGTGTACACAGTGTACACAGCTCACTGTGATGACCTGAACTCCAGCCCACAGTTCAACTTTTCAGGCTGAAAAACTGACAAATAAACATAACAGATGTGTGCCTCTGGATCAGGTATAAATCTCTGGGTAAGATAAAGAATGATAACAGCATCTAAATAACAGGTTTACTGTGACATGACAGCAGCTATACCATTAACATTAACTATAATTATTGCTTGTTTATATTAGTGAAAATATGATTATATAAAAGTGTACTGGTTTCTGCACTGTCAAAAATCACCCTGTATTTTAATGCATGGCATAGTAACATATTTCAACAAAAATATATTTTAAAAGACTTTTGAACATTGTATGGTACTAATCAAGTATTCAGTAACAAAGGCACTTGCTCTGAGACAGTAGAGTCATTGGATGTTGTTATTCACTAGGTTTCTATCAACACTAAGATATGTCAGATAAAGCCCGGCAGGTCTATCATCCCAGGACTGGAGAGGCTTAGGCAGGAGAATCTGGAGCTTGACTGTGGGCTAACCTGGGCTATTATAAGAATAATCTGAGTCAGAAAGCAATGGGAAGAAGACAGGGAGGAAGGGAGGGAGGGAGAGAGGGAGGGAGGGAGGGAGGGAGAGAGGGAGGGAGGAACAAAGAGAAAACAAAAAACAGAAAAAGAGTTATCAGCTGGAACTGATACTAAACACAATATAAATTAAGTGATAATAAATTTAAATTTCAGTTTTCTGAAACAAATTTCTGTTCTATTTCCTCCTTGGGAGGTTATGTGACCACAATGTGATCTAATCACTGCATTTCAAAATTATTTTTAAATATTCTTTTCTTGTATCATAAAAAGCATTAATGGTTTAGAATATTAAAGATAAATAGATCCAATAAGAACCATTTCAGTCAGTGATGACTTGAGTTTTCTGAGCATTTTTCTACACTTCTCTTCATAAATGCATCAGGCATAAACAAAACAGTGCATAAACAGGTCAATGTCATCCACTGATGATTATTCTGCAGCCTTTTCTCTCACAGAAATGTACTTTATGGTTTATTGACGGCATTTAATCTAGGGCCATTTCAGAGTCAATTAAATTATTTCAACATTTTTATTTAATATTTGTAGGGAAATTTAAAAACTAGATATTCTGTTTGAAAAAAATTTTATAAAATAAACAATTTGAAATAATTAAACATTATTGGCTTTAGGGGAATAATTTGAGCATGTATCAATTTGCAACATTTTATCGATTTTTCTATCATTAAACATATAAATGAGAGAAACAAAAAAAATGAAAACTAAGAAAATACCAGGCTACATATTTTATATGAATGCCATAAATGGAAATGATAAAGACAAGCCTATAAAAAAAAACCAAACAATAGGAATAAAACTTGGAAGATATTGTTATCTTCATTCAAACTACCAGTTCCCTAAATGGAAATTAAGTTTATAGGCTTAAAGGAAGTATTAACAATTTTCCCTTCAGATATAAAGAGAATGGTATTACAATGTGAGAAATGGGAGATTAGTGAATGCAAATTAATTGGCTTCTTTCTAATGAATAAAAATAAAGATTTCACAGACATAAAAATATGAGCATATGAGTTTCATTGCACACCATGGAAGAAAACGAAACAGAAAGTACCAATGAATGAATCTTGTAATATACTCAGACCATATTGCCTTTTATTATCCAATGAACTACTCAGGAGCTGCAACCTTATTCAAAAAGGAATATCCAAAGTTGAAAAGAAATAGACAAAAACAAAACCACAGTTTCCTGTTACCTCACATGGAAATTTTGTAGTGAGGTGTTTGGACTCAATTTAAAATAATTTTTAGCATTGAAAATTAGTCTAGATTGGTTGAACCTTGTCAACTGTTATAATTCACTTATTTATTTGATAAACACGGAGGGAGTAGAGCTTATACATCTGACAGCATTCAATTTCCAGTTCCATGCTGTATAATGTACAGCATGTATGTAACCTTTAACAATGTGTGACTATGGAATGTTAAACATGTCACCACTCTATCTCTGCATGCATTGCAACACATACCTAATTTCACACATTTAGAATAAATATATCAATAACATTTTTGCTTCGATTGCACATTGAAGACCTACAGTTTGGTATTTTCCATGGGATAAAACACATTAAGACATAACTTTAGTAGTTTTCTTTTCACTATTTTTTTAATGTACCCTAATGGACAAATTTCAAACAAAACATATGATTTGCATTATATTTCTATGAGTCAGCCCTTCCCTGGACTGGAAATGAGTAAAGGACCCAGGCTCTGTATTCATGAAATTTGCATGCTTATAGCCAGGTTCTCATGCTGTTTAAGGACTGCCTGTGATGCTTTAAGCCCACTCCCGAAATGTGACTGTCAAATAACAGCAATCAGAGAAAGGCCAATCAGTAGTCCGTCCCAATAACGAAGCTACTAAATACCAACAATACCAAAAAGATGTGTTTTTTTTTTCTTTTTAATAAAATGAGGTGTTCAGTGAATTTCACTTCCTTATCATGAGGAAAGTGTGGCCAACGTGTGATGCAAAGCCTACCACTGAACTTGTCTCCGCGTGAAGATCTCACTTGTTGTTAGCTTTCACTGGCCCATTTTGTAGAGTAGAACAAGACAGTGACATCATTACAAATGCTATTTGAAATGCATTCATGTCTCCAAGCTAGCTGAGCTGGCTCTTAGGAGAAGGGAGCCTAGAGAATATCTTTGAAATCATTCAGAAGCCCCTGCAGCTGCGTTCTGCGTCTGTTGGGCCACCGAGTTTGAGACAAATACATTAGAGAACTATCGTGTACATGTTAGGGACTAATAAAGATAGCCTCATCTTTCAAGACCCTTCCAACATTGAAAAGTAGTTCTGGGCAAGGGGCAAGGTACACTTAGACTATGTTGAAAACAACAATAACTAGATTCTCAAAAAAATAGGGTTTATTCCCTGCAAACCCACTTCTGGCTGAGGAAGAAGCATCCTTGCTATGGGAAATCGTGGAATTTTTGTTGTTGCTGTTCCATAAGATAGCATTTCAATTAATTTAACTCACTCTCTCACACAGAGGCATCTGCAATAATCTGTCAAGTGCTGGCATACTTTTTCTTAGAATGCATGGCTTCTATCATAAAGATGCACCAAAAGCAATCAAAACACAATCATATTTTCAACATTTAAATGCAGGGTCTGTGATCCAAAGCTTATGTTCAAAGGCTTCAGGGAAAGGGGAAAAATTCTACAGAAGTTTAAAAAGATATTCTGTGTAATACCAATTCATTAAGCAATTTTGAAAGGGTCAAATTTTATTTTGCTTAAGGGTTATCTGATACTGAAATTACTGGAGTTGTATAAAATATGCACTCTCTCCTTGCTCATTTTCTGAATGAATAAATATGAGGCCAATTTTAAACAGAATTACTTCAACTTGAACTAATAATTGTGTACTGCATGCCTAGAATAATGTTTGTTTCACAGGGATACATAGGAAAAGAATGCAAAAGAAAACATTAAATCAGTTGCTAATTATAATTAATTCATAAAGAGTGGAGGTTCATTTGTTTTAGCTAAAATATATAAAATAGTACACATATGGAGGCCTAAAGTGCAATTAGATGACTACTTGATCATATAAGGTCTGTTTTTATTCACTGAATAACTTAGGGATACAAACTACATTTTTTTAAGTTTTTAAGTTGATATAAGCAGAAACATATAGGTCTCACCAGAAACTCTGCATTTTTTTGTTATTATTTCCTTGACTTTGAAAGATGCACATGGACCATTTTCAGTAAATCTGAAATCATTAACAAAAATAAAATGAACTTGCCAAATGATGATTTACATGAGAACATTCTGGAACATCTCATTGTTATTAAGAGACTAGTAAAAATGAGATTTTAATTTCATAATTCAGAGATGTATGCAACTGTCCTCATCTTTTTTTTTTTAAAAAAAAAAATGAGGATAGATGGGGAATGAAGCAATGAAAAAAAAATTAAGTACACAAAGAGGTTGACCCTTGTGTATGGCATCTTCTGCCTATACCTGTGTTCTTTAAGATAATAATTATCATATTTAAACTATGTCTGTGAATAGACAGTTTAATGAAGTATCATCTACTGTATCCTGAACGGAGTTTCTAGCTGTTCCTCATGACTCACTGTTATGGGGATAAAATTATTCCGTGCACCCTTGCATGGTACATGTTCCTACCATTTATAAAGGGTAATTTCAGTAGGTCAGAAAAGGAACAAAGTTAGTAGGCTACCTGAAATAGTGTGTCAATAAGCTATTGTCCTGAGTGAAAGCGTGGCAAGAGGAGGATGAAACTAAAGTACAGACTCACCTCAACATCTAATAGGATGCTAGGAAAGTTAGAAAAAAAAGAAAGTATACCAAATGAGCACAATGCTTTCAGTTTACAAATGATTTTTTTCCAAGCAGACAGCCATAAGGGCTAGTCTATAATAAATGTCACAGGAAGAATTATAGAATTTTTCATACAAAAAATTACTAGGACCAAGGCACTCTCTTGTTTATGCACACAGACTTCTGAAACATGTATATCAGTTTTATCAGCACTTACTTTGAAATGAACAGTTTACTAATACCCGTAAGTGATTCCCATCTGCACATGAACAGAGACTCCCAGGGGATTTTACTTATCAACACTTTTTTAGCCATTACTGTATTTTACTTGAAGCTAGCAGGGGCAAAAATGAAATCGTGTCTCTTCAAAATATAATTAATTTCTCTCCTACTCACTCCCCATATACCCATGTGTTTGCATATGTACATGCACACTGCACATCTTTCTCTCCATCATGCACATGGATTCAAAACAGACTATTAGAACTGGAAGGGATTTATGTGAAATATTTCAGGAAAAGAGGGTGGAGGAGGGGGTTGAGAAATGTGAAAAAAAAATACCCATGTGCTTGCAGTATTTTGAAAACTAAAAAGCCTATATACCAAATGCCATATAGATATAATTATATTCTCGTACTTTCTAAAGCTGTAACTATTAAGCTGATCAAGCTGTCAGAATATTAAAATAAAAGGTTATGTTTTAAAATTTTAAATACAAACAAGTGCATATTTTAATCGCATTGCTATCAGAATTAATGGCATCAATAAAAATTAGGAAGATCTATTCAAAACTAATTTCAGAACTAAAATTCCCATGATGTAAGGTGCTGGAAGAAGCCATGTGAATTTTGTTCAAAGGAAGAAACAAAAATCGACCTGACTATTTACTGTGTTAATCTCACCAGTGTGAACTGTGCCCTTCAAAATACAAATTCTCCATTCAGAGTAAATATAGCCATGCTTGAAACAAGAAACCAGCATGCTTACATTAAAAAAATATTTCCAGAAAAATCATTATATTAAGCAGTAAACAAATGCCTTCATCCCTTTTGCTACCCTTCCTCTAATTAATTAACAGATTGGCACAGTCTAAGAACTAAATTTATTTTCAATTAAAATAAGAAGCCCATATGTCATGATAATTTTTTGTTACTATTTCTAATGTGCAAAACAAAGGTTTGCTTTTAGCATTGAACATAGTAATCACAACAAATCCCTTAATTTTCAATCAAGGCAAGGATACTCAAGAGCTTTTCTCCAGCAAGGTGCTACCTCAATGGCTAATCCTATTAGGAATGAGCCGTGCACTGAGACTAAATCCGCCGGGGAATTCAAGGAATCAAAGGCTTACTGTACACTCAGAAGGCAACGACTTTTGTAAAGGGCTCTATTATATGAGGAACAAAAGAATACCACTTGTGTACTTAAATATCATCTGCTTTTCCTTCCAAAATACTCCATTTTTAAGTAAAGATATGTGATTTAAATGTATTTAGAGTTCAGCTTTTGGCATGACTCTCGGTTTTGAGGAGAAGAGCCATCTGTGGGCCCCACGGCTCGTGCATAATGATATGCTTACAAGCTGCTTCCCTTTTCTGCACAATGTACCCTTTTCACTTTAACATACATTTCCCATAAATTTTTGAATAACAAATTGGGCTGTGGAAGTTTGTTGAAATGGGACAAGGAAAATGCCTGTAGGCTAGAAAACGGAGATTTAATTTTTTTTTTTTTTTAACTAAAGGAATGGTGCCTCTGAGAAGTATTTACTCCACCTGCCCTGCCCTCTCTTGGCCCACCCACCCATGTATCCTGAGCTGTAATCCTTCAAAGCTGCAGAGGAAACTTCTCCCCTCCATAGGTTAGGGCTGTACATTAACTTGGGCAAAGAGCCCACATGCCTGCCATCCATTACACCTGCTGGGTGACAAACAGATGAGAGTCATCATGCAGACTCCCAACGTTTGATCTCCTGATATCGCCAGATGTCCCCATTTACATTCAAACATAACCATGGTCATTAATGCAACTTGCCCGGCTGGCATTTAATAGGGAGAAAAAGTTGAATTCTAATCTACAATTCTAAGTATGCAAAGCTTTCGGTGTATGAACACATAAGCTATTAAATATGTTTCAATGTGTATAACTCTATGGCTATTATCAGAGCTGATTCATTTTCAGAGTGGAGACTAGCCCAGACAGAGCAGACATTAGCATATCTCCAAAAAAAAAAAAAAGCACTTTCATGGCACAATCAGCTTCTGAATTTTGAGTTTGAGGAACAAAATTTACCTTGACTTTTTTTATCTCTTAAACACTGAAACACAGTAAGAATAATTGCGGTTGCTGGGTCTAATACATCAATAATTAGTAAAAGGTTAAACAAAGTTAATGAGGTCATGAGCTAAAATAAGAGGAGGAGAGGAGGAAGAAGAAGAAGAGAAGGACAAGGAGGAAGGGGAGAAGGTAGAGGAGGAGGAGGAGGAGGAGGAGGAGGAGGAGGAGGAGGAGGAGGAGGAGGAGAAGAAGAAGAAGAAGAAGAAGAAGAAGAAGAAGAAGAAGAAGAAGAAGAAGAAGAAGAAGAAGGATCATCATCTGCATCCCTTCCTGACCCATCTTGCTACAAGCCCAAGAATATTGATAAGATTCAAGTAAGGAATTCAAGAACAATTTCAAGCTTGGGTCTTGTGGAGAAAAAATTCCCAAGAGTGAGGTCTATGTACTTTAATGCTACTGAGACCAATTTTAAAACTTCAACTTTGTAACTCTGGGCACTGTTCATAAGACCACAACTTAGCAGCATAGCTTGGGGGAATAACCTTCCTTGCTATTCTTTCTTTATTGCATGAAATGCTCATGGCCTATGTAATTACTGCCTGGCACCAGATACGTGGTCTACAGGAAATAAACAAGACATGGCTTTATCTTCAGAGAGCTGATGTGTGGTTCTAAGAGTATATATGAGATACCCAATGTTGTTACACTGTAAGGCCTAAAGGGGGTAAGAAAGACTTGGCAAATACTTGCCAGGGATTTCAACTTTTTCCACCAGCTGGCATTCCTAGCTTTGGGAAGTAAGGAAGCTCTAGGCCAACCACAAATCCTCCCAACTTCTATGCCTAGAAGGGGCTCTCAGAGATCTTCAGGAGAGAAGATTGAACTTTAGCGTTAAGGAAGCCATAATGACTGTCCTAGCCACACTCATTTCCATTCAGATCTCTTCCTTTGGCTGCTTCTCCTGGACTGGAGGCATTTTCTCCATAGAGACACCACCAATGATCAGAGTTCTGGAACTAACCTTCTATCATGATGATTATATGTTCTTCATCCCACTCCTTCTTTGTGAAACTACACGATTCGTTGACAAAAAAGCAGCAACAACAGAACAACAAAAAACTGAATCTCTCTTCTGTCTACCGACACCTGACCTCAGGTCTTACCTGTCATGTTCCTCTGCTTTGAGGATCAAGAAGAAATACCTGACAAATTGAAAATAAATTAGTGGATCAAAAGTCATTCATACTGGGTGAACATCTATCCCTATTATGAAATCCAAAATGTTCCCAAATCAGAATGTTTCTCAGTAACCTGACACTAAAAGTAGGGAATTTAACAACATTTAACTTTCCAACATACAGTTAGCAAAACGGTTCAAAAATAACTTTTAGGTTTATAAACAAGGTATAGATGGAGAATGAATAAATAAATCTCATGTTTAGATTTGCTTCATTTCTAAATTATGTCCTGCATATGTAAACATTTCAAAAATGGGAAAAAAACAACACTTGTGATCCCAAGATTTTGCAGATGAAGAGCATTTGGTCTGTATTACAGCAAGTTTTTTATTTGAAAATCACCCTGATTGTTTTCTGCTTCCTTTTGGCCACACTGCTGTCCAGGTTTTATCTACTGGGGACCTCACAGTTCAGCTCACTCCAGTAGCAATTCATTTTATCTAAACCCAATCTACTGTTAACACTCCTGGAATTTATAAAATGTCTTCATTATCTCTCAAAAAGGACAGAAATCCAAATCTTACTCAAATATTATATCCCAGACCAAAGAATAATAATAACAACAATAACAATCACCAAATCAAGGAGGGAAATGCTGGATGAATTTGTTTCAATGTCAAGGTAACAACCGAGAATCCCAATGACCCACTCACGGAATCAGAATTAAACACTGAAATCTCTGCTTTAAGGCTTTGGTAAGAGTAGCAAATATTAAATCAGGCTTAAAAATACTAAATGCCATGAAGCCACTTTTATTTCAATCTTTTCTCTGGTTGTTCTGCACAGCCCTGCAATTTTGTAGCATCTACTAATGGAAAGTGAGCTGGGATTCTATTGACACTTTCATGACAAGTCATACTTCACCTTCCATTGTCCAGTCTTCTTAACTGTTCATTATCTCCACTGCTGTGCCTACGAGATAATGATACACTGCTTCTACCCCTGACTATAACACATTTTTGCTCCAGGGTTCTTTTTAATTGAAACACACTGCCCGTGCTACTGTTTTTGGTGCAAAAGTAAACACATTTAACACAAAAATTCAGTTTGCATTTGCTTCACCAGTAGGAAGTGTGCAAAGTTACCTGCCTCCAGAAAGATAGAGAATCCTTTTGAAACAATATAGTTTATTCTTTCCTCTCAGTTTTATTACCATTCATCATTTCTGTGGATGTGATAATCAATTGCTTCAATGAGATAAAACCACCATGGGTATTCTGACTGCTTCTGTGTGTCCCACATCCACTCAAAAATGTTTCACCAATGCTCCGGCACAGAACCCAAAGAAATGCTTCTACCGAAAAGAGGAGGCAAAATAAATTACGTCTGTTAAACTGTTTGTATCAGTTATTAATTACGTTAAGTATTCACCACCTGGTCAATGGAATGGCCTGACTTCAGGTTGTTGGTAGCTAAGCATGAGCCAGGATGCTGCCCTGGCCTGGAAGATGTTTTCAGTTTGAACTGGGTGAATACAACCAACTCAGGCATTTATATGGACAAACCTGTAACACACACACACACACACACACACACACACACACACACACACACTGTACATTAGGGTATGTTGAGGAATTAGGAAATCGAAGCAAGACAACCTACTCTCCTAGGAAAACAGGATTTAGCTAGGGCATCTTTACTAATAATTTCTCTATTGACATATTGAAATTAAGCATATTCATTTTTTCATTTTAATAAAATGTATTTTTCATAAATTTCATGTTCATTTTAATTTTGATTGTAGCTATAAGAAATATATATAATACAGCTCATACTTGTATTTGTTCTAAAATTCTCTGCTTACATGGAATTATTTTACTATTGGACAGCATTGATGAGCAATAATTCCATAGTCAAGGCAGTAAAAGAATTCTGCTCATAAAAACGTGACCAAAATATATATATAATAAAAATTTTAGTTTGTGTTTTTAGATACTTCCACAACACCTGCCCCAGATGAATCATTGACAAAACTGCCAGATAAATACATTTCTATGCTGAAATATTCTGTTAGTATATGAAAAAAAAATGAGAAAATAACCCTGACACTTCAACTATCCCCAACCATTTTTGAATACTTGTATAAAAGACATCAAATCTTACATCTAGCCATTGTTAATTACAACTCTGAAGTCCTCCAAGGTATGAAATATCTACATATGTGTGTTTATATATGTGGACAATGTTTATACTATTTATTATGAACTATGCTTTTTACTACCTCCCTGAAGTGTAGCAAAAACAGTCAACATGGGAATTGTTAAGTGCTGTCCAATATAGCACTATGTGTCATTATGATATGATGGTATAAATAGGTGCAAGGTTGCATGGAGGCATTATCCTGCTTGTCAATCTTATTTCTATTGAAAAATATACTATGGATTTCAAAGACTGTCTATAATTCAGTGTTTTAATAATCAATATATTTGGAAATACTTACACCCCTATTTTAAACTATTATTTTATTTAAATGATGTATGTTTGTGTTTGTAGTATTTTGTGTTTTAATAATAATGAGAGAATTTCATCCTTGATTTTCCTGACTGCATATATTCATATTCAGATGCTTGCAAACTTTCTTAGTTCACAATATCCTAAGTGTGCTAGTGAAATTCTCATAACACCCTTAGGGCAAGGTAATTACCAACAATTCTGTTTATTATGCAGCTGGGCTCAAATAACTTAGTAGTCATAGTTTAGGCAGAAGTTCTCATCCATCCCTTGAGTAGTTAAAACATCTTCCTAGTTTCCTCAGCCCAAGTTGTGATCTATAAAACGACATGGTTTTAAGTGTTCTAGAAAGAAAGGCAACACTGAGTTCCTCCTAACATACAGGGCATACCTAGTGCCAGTAGCTCTTTAAGTATTTGTCTCTGTTAATAAATTTTAATTGCTACAGCTTAAGAAGGTCACAATTTGTGCTTCTGGTCAACTTTCTGCAGACTAACTTTCAGAATGGACAATGAGTTAAGCAATTGGTCAGTTCATTGATTATTTATAAGGTTTCTTTTATATATACTACTCTATTATTATTTTTTATGTCCTCAAATAACTTACATCTTAAGATGCAGTCACAGAAGTATCTTGGCTCCATATTTTGCCACATTTTTTAATGTCAAACCATCCACATACCTCTCCAAAGGAGACAGAAGTATTAGTGTAATCTTTATTTATTCTCATTATTTTATTGACCTATTTCTTAGAATTTTGGGGTAAATCTTGTGAAATTCAGAAAACAGAATAAATACAAGGATACTGTTGTTTTAAGAATCTCTTTTGAGAAAGGTACTCAAATAACCACAGGCTTAACGGACTTTTTATGTACATTCTCTTCTTCTGACCTTCCATATAAAGAATACAGAAGTCACTTCTCTTTGAGAACAAGAAATAAAAGATGGAGTCCGTTGAAAGAAGCACCAACTTTTTATAAATGAGGGATGTGAGACCAGGAGGCAAACCACTGTCCCTAAACAATTTAAAGATGGGTAAATACAGGATATTCAGACTTAGTGGAGCAGAAAGCTCTGAGAAAGGAGTGCTGAGGTTAGAATCCTTGAGGGGTAACAGATGAACAACTGGCCCAGTGTGAACAGCTCCAAGCCTTAACAACTTCAGGAGGACCCCAGTGGGATCATCCACAGTTTTGTGAGTTTCAGTCCACAACTTCTGCCAATTCTTAACAAAGCAAACTACCCTATACCTCTGCCAGGGGAATGGAAGTGAGAAACAGTTTGAAACATACCAAAGCAGCCTCTTGTAAGCAAGAACTGCCCTTGGGAGAAACCATTTATCCAAAGTCTCACCTGTAAAGAGTTTATCAGAAGTCTATCCACATGTGGGAAGAGGAACATCCACTCCAGTTCCCTCTAGCCTTTCACATGGGGAAGGATGAGCCCCAAGTGCTGTCCCTCCAGTCTGGCAGGGAAGGAGCCCCAAGAAGCAAGTTCAAGTTTGAGTCCAGGAATACAAGACTAACTTTTCTCCCACTGTTAACTACATTCTCCCACTCCACACCATATTACTAAAAGGCCAATTACATTAGCTTTGGCTAGCCAGAATGTCATGTTTGCCTTTAAACCATAAAATTATAAGGCACAATAATAGTTGGAACATGTTAGGATGATCAGGCTAGGATTTTTAAACACTGTGTCCAAGAAGTTTAGGGAATCAATAGGAAAAGTAGACACTTGAAAATATAGGTGGGTAATGTAAGCAGAAATTGTAAAAGCTAAGGAAGAATGTAAAAGAATTAAGACAGGTCTAATATAATGTATCAGAAATTAGGAATGCCACTAAGAAGAAAAGCACCTGAACCCTTAATTGGAACAGAAGTTTAAGAGCTGTGCAGCTAATACTAAAGATTTAACATGTGTGATGTGTCTGCAAGAAAGACCTGAGATTATGTGATTGATAATTGTTCTGAATCAATGGGAGACACCAATCCACTGCGAAGCTTAGAGAACAACAATTAAAATGAATAGAAAACCATAAAAATGTATTAAAGCATAGATATCATAGATATGGGCATACCACACTCAAATATCAGAACAAAAAAGTGATAAATTTAAAACTTGGGGTTGTGGTGTGGCTCAGTAAAGCATGACCTCACAGGTGGAAGCCCTATAATCACTCCTCAGTACCAAAAAAATTTTTAAATGAATAAGTGATATTGAACAAAGCCAGTTTTTTTTTAAGTTTTATATATAGGGTCAAAGGTAAGAGTTATAGCCAACTTGTTTTTAAGACTTCATCTTTCCTAGTTTGCTTTCTATTGTTGAGATAAAATACCAGTACCAAATAGCAACTTGGGGAGGAACAGGCTAATTTAATTTTAAAGCTTACAGCTCTGAGCTGAAGGGGAGTGAGGCAGGAACTCACAGCAGAAATCTGGAGGCAGGAAGTGAACCAGAGACCATGAAGCGGTGCTGCTTACTGACTTGCTTTCCCATGGATGCTCAGCCTTCTTTCTTATATTTCCCAGATCACCTGCCAAGGGCTGGCACTGTTGACAGTGGATTGGGCCTTCCTCCATTAATCATCAATCAAGAAAATGCCCTACACACTTGCCTGCAGGCCAATCTAATGGAAGCATTTTACATATTGAAGCTCCTTCTTCCTAGATGACCTTAACATTTTGTCAAATTGGCAAAGAACTAACCAGCATGCCTTCCAAGGAAGAATGCAGGAGATTAAAATATAAAGCTTTGTGAGAGATAAACCCACCAACCTAGAATTCTATGCACTGTGAAATTATCCATCAAAGTCAAGGAGAAATGAAGAGTTCATCAGATAAGCAAAATTTATGGTCCTCTCTTTCCAGGAACTGACTAGTAAGAAATTCTAACATAAATTCAGCAGAAAGAAGTAAGCTGACATAGGTGTGAAGGCAAGCTCTATAAGGAGAGGATGCATCAGAATACGAATAGGAAAGGCTACAATGCAATATTGTACCTTTTATTCTTAATTGGTCTACCACAGAGCAATTATGCAGAGTAATGCATTCATGCAATTATACTCAGATGTATATGTTGGTATACACAAGTACATTTATATTTAAATACTGGAGTATTTTTGTTTGCATTTTTCATAAGATGTATGCAGAGCAGTGTTATTTGAAAGTTAACTTGGGTTAATTGTAAATGTATATTTTATGTTCAGGGCAGCAACTAGAAAAGGAAGTAGACTTGTAGACTTGTCGTATGATAAAGGAGATGAAAGAAATACAAAATGTTCAGTTAAAACTTCAGAAGGTAGAGAGAGTGAAGACAAATATGTCACTGATCAAAAGGCATTGGGGGTGGTCCCCCAACTCATCAGCGATCATCCTAAGACAAATGTATAAACACACCACTTAACAGATAGATATTATTAGATTGTACCAGAAATGGAGACCCAGTCTGGAGAAGTTAGTGAAATCATGATTGAGTTCAACAGCACACCCATCAACTGATTTGAATGGTGTTAACAAACTGCTTCATCCAATGAGAGTGGATTATACATTTTTTTACAAGGCCTGGATCAATGTTCTCTAGGAAAGGCTACATTCTGGACCTAGAAACACACCTGAACAAATTTAAGACAATAGAAATCACATAATCAATTCACCTTGAACAGAAAAATTAAACTGGAAATCAATAATAGAAAGTTGGCCAGAAAATTCTAAAATATTAAAATTTATGGGATCTATGATAATCAGGACTTAGAGTAAAAGTTATAACATTGACTGTGTATGTTAGAAAAGATGAGCATTAAACACCCAATCGATTGCCTTAGGGAAACTGGGAGAAGGAAAAATAAATTCAAAATCAGTAGAAAAAAAAAAAAGAGGAAAGAAAGTTGTCTCCTTAAAGGGGGGAAAACCCACTAGACTCATTAGCCTGTGGCCTTAATGATGAAGAAAAAAAAAGAAAAAGATCAGACACAAATTGCTAATATGAGAAAGGAAAAAAGGAACATTATTGTAGATCAAGTAGGTCATGTGAAGCTAAAAAGACAAAAAATATAGACACATAAAAGCCGGAAAGTCTGATAACCCAGATGAAATGTTCCACTTCTACTAAAGACAATCTACCAAGAGGCACATGGAAAGAAAGAAACAATTGAACTGGCCTGCATTCGTTTAAGAGATGGAATGACTAACTATAGACAGGTTCACTGGTGAATTCTACCAATCATTTAGGGGAAAATTATGCATTCTCTCCACAATCTCTTTAGGAAACTAAATGCAGATGGGATGTTTCTTGGCTTGGTTAAGAGGTCAGCATTATCCTGATACCTAAACCAGAGAATTCACAAGAAAAGGTATCTGGGTTGAGGACAGTTCATGAAGAGCCCCTGTCTCACACATAGGAGGTGTTGTATAAAGGAAGCCATCCACACAAAACAGGTGCAAAATCCACTCATGAAGTATTAACCAATTCATTCAAGGATCAAATGAGATTTTTCCAGGAATGAAGACTAGCATAATATCTACAAATTAATGAATGAGTAGAGTCCATCACAGTCTAAAGAATGCTCAAATTGCTTTAAATGATTACTTTTATTAATTAAAGAAAAATATAACTGACTTCAAATAAAGGACAGAGAATTATCAATGATTGGTTATAAAAGCATTTCAAACAAGGAGGCTTTAGCATGCCAGAGAAGCAAAGAGCATGCTGTGTTCAATGGTTGGAAAAATTGGTAATTCTAACCCAATGGGAATGACTTGTGGAGGAAGTGTTCATGAAGAGTCACTGCCAGGTTCTTTACACATAATGTATTAGAGATAAAACCAGGTTAAACGGAAGCACTAAGTGAAATGTACTCAGGAATAAGGGGGTGTGGTCACTCAATCAGCACATTCAAACACTGGCTCTAAAATTTCAGCCTATTTATTCCTGCCACCAACACCCAAACACACCTGAGGTACTGACTATGCAGAGAATGTCTTGTCAATGCTGCCAAGAACAAGTGGGCCTGTAAACTCCTTAGCACGAAGTTATTAGAAAATTAATAGTTCATTTATCATCATACTATATATCTGCTGTGGGATGTCCTGTATGTTGTGAATAAACAAAATGCTGATTGGCCAGTGGCCAGGCAGGAAGGATAGGGTAGGCAGGACAAGGAGGAGAAGAATTCTGGGAGGTGGAAGGCTGAGGAGAGAGAGACACAGCCACCGCCATGACAAGGGAGATGTAAGGTACCGGTAGGCCACGAGCTACATAGCAACTTACAGACTAATAGAAATGGGTTAATTTAAGATATAAGAACTAGATAACAAGAAGCCTGCTGCGGCCATACAGTTTGTAAGCACTGTAAATCTCTGTGTGTTTACTTGGTTGGGTCTGAGCGGCTGCGGGACTGGCTGGTGAGAGAGATTTGTCCTGAC
Organism: Peromyscus californicus insignis; assembly: GCF_007827085.1. Taxonomy (NCBI): domain Eukaryota; kingdom Metazoa; phylum Chordata; class Mammalia; order Rodentia; family Cricetidae; genus Peromyscus; species Peromyscus californicus. The sequence continues at coordinate 85,455,070 of NW_026294551.1, read as the reverse complement.
CTTGGGCCAGGCAGGACTGGAGAAAACTATAGCTACATATATCTGTGTCATAAAACCAAATGAAGACTATCACAAAAGCAACAAACCCTGGGGAACCTGTTTCCATCTTGATCCAAGGTAACACAATGTCCATCCTAAACCCTGACAAACTCACTGGGTAGAAACAGGCGAAAAGGGAGAATCACACTGAAACAACCAGCCTGAAACAGAGATGATGAAGTGAGGGGCTTGATATAAGGCATGGAATTGGGCTGAGACATTAAGTGAGCAAAATAACATGCAGAATACAACCTGAAAAATTGCAATGGACAGTTTAGTTTTTCTTTTTTTTTAAGTTTGTGTGGGGCTTGTGCATGTGTATGTGTTGTATGCAAGAATGTGCATGGACTTACTTGAGTGTATGTATGCAGAATCTTGCTCTACCACTCACCTTATTTCTTTGAGACAGTATCATTCATTGGACCTGAAGCTTGATGTTTTAGGTAGGCTGGCCAACTAAGAAGCTCCCGGTACCTGCCTGTCTCTGCCCTATAATGCCAAGGTTACAGGCACATGTGCCCATGCTTCAGTTTTTAAATGGGTGCTAGGGATCTGAACTCAGGTCCTTATGTTTATATAGCAAGTGCTCTTACCTACAACTGAAATATCTCCATGACCCTATAGTGGGTATTTTAGATGGTGTCAACTCTGGAGGAAGAGACACTCAGTAATTTTAAATGAAGTACAATAAACAGCTTTGAGATTATCTAATAAATAAGACTTTGGTTGGATATAAGAAATTATAAAAATGATTAGGAACTTCATCTCTGTGAGTTCCATAAGAAGAAAATATTTACTCAGGAATAAAATGTCAGAAAACTCATGTGTGGGCTTACAATACAAGCTTTATGTTCTCAGTTTATATTTTAGCAACATCAACATAGCTGGACAGTGAGGAAGAAATATTTTTGATGCTGGAGATCTAGGAACCTAGGAATTAAGTCAACTTTAACTAGAGTTTATTCACTCTATGAGGAGTGAAATATAACGAAAGCAATTCATTGTTTTCCAAGGGATATTTTAGACACTGCATACTGGGAATATTTTAGGAGACAGTGCTCCTTCAAAGGACCAAAGAATCCTTTAGAAAACACTACCACTGAATCCTCCCTCCATGTGGAACAATGTTTAACTCCACCCATGCTTCAAACATAATTAAGGACTCATAACACCATGAAAGTGTTATTAAATTACAGTGTTGGGAATGAAATGTAAATTTGTGTTCCAATATAGTACTGGCATTTCAACCTTTTTTATCCTGAAGATCATTAATAGTAAATGTTCAGAGGAGAAGTAAAGTTGCAGGACTGAGAGAATCCAAAGTGCTACTCCATAAGGAGCCTTAGCTCAGTGCCACTTCAGGCATCCTCCACCTCTCTTGGTCTCTGCTTGCTCAACACCCATGAATGGCAGAGTTTTTAAGTGTGAAAGAGGCAAGGTTGGGTGAAAAGGCAAAATATCATCTTTAGGTCAGCTTGATAGCAGATGACCAATGAGAAAAACAAATGGGTTTACCTGGCGGTTGTTTACACTGCAAAACAAACAAACAAAAATATCCAAGCACAGAAAACACAAGTTAGCCACTCAAAAAGCACAAAGAAAAGAGAGCAAAGGAGCATACACATCTCTTAATATAAAGGAATTTATCCAGATTTTAGTGGATTCAGGAAATGAAATGAATATGAATATATTAAATCTGACACATCACATGGGAAGAACATGGTCTAAAATCAGGGAATTCAATTACTTGGAGGGTAGAGATGACTATGTCGAAAAACAACAACAAAAAACTCCACTAATTTTGAGAGGCAGTGTACCCTAGTAGAGAAGCCTTTTCTTTATAAGAGAGGAGAAGCTGACTTGCACCCTTATAATCCCCTGTGCACCAATCTAAGAAAGTGTCCACACAAATATTTTCAGGGAAATCTAAGTTTGATGTCCTTCCCTATATGACTAAAGATCTGGCCCATGGGTGACATAAACAGAGTTTCCATTATGGGTAGCATAAGGGTTTTTCTAGGGGAAAAGGGTTAGGCACACTCCAGCCCCATGATTTACTCTGTGAGTCAGGCTGAAGTCCTAGTAAAGAACTCTATACTCCAAGGCAGTGGGGAATGTTTTAAAATTATTTTTCCTCAACACACCATTTATTCCAAATGATAAGATTACAGCCTCAAGGAAAATCACACCTTTAAAATAAATCATTTGTCTTGGCTCTTCCCTGAGAGAGGTTGAGTTTTCCTGGAAAGTTAACACTCCTTGTCAGAGAAGAAATAAAAATAAACGTGGTACAGGCAAAGACGACATTCGAATCCAAACAAAAGTTTGCCTTTTGCAATTTCTTTCTTTTTCTCCTTGATCATACAACCTGATGTGCTAAGAAAAAGTCTCAATTTAGCTTTCTATAAGCTCTTTAAATAGTTCATATATATAGTCCCTCATAGAAAGATTCACTCGCAAACTTTTGTCAACAGGACAAAATACACCACTTGAAAACTGCATTAGTAGCTGGGGTGGGTGGGAAGTGGATGGACAGAAACGCTGCAGGGGGAAAGGAGCAGTGGCTTCTTTACTAAATGTTTCAGTGTGTTAGACAGAGACTGCTGCAGTCTCATGAGCTGAAACCACCTTTAGGCTGACAAACTTCCTCCCACAAGACTTTATATCTTTTGTCTATGATATATGTGGAAGTGCTGGTCCAATTGGAAGCTCCATTGCTAATCCTTGACCAGTTAACTACTCCAGACGGTTTCTCTTGGTGCAACTGCTCTACCTACATACCTACCTATGCTTACACTAGAATTTGTCACAAAATGAATAAGTGGAGACATTGAAAATCTAGAATGTATCATATAGACACAATATGGGAATTGCCTCAGGTGTCTAAAGGTTGAGTTTTGAGCAGCTGGACCTCTCCCCTGGACAACTGCAGTAGTCTCAGCAATGTGGCTTTCTAGGCCCTCTCTTGTCTAGCTATCATTCACACTATACCCTGTAACATTTTTTGGTTTAAACTTTTCAGTGTTTGCATGTTATAGCATCAGTGGGTATGCAGCTTTGTTCTACTGACACCTTCAACCTGAGTACGTATGGCCAGCATCTAGTGCAGCCTGGGCTTCTTACAAATGTACTTCATCAGACTGAAGAGAGAACCTCCACAGGAAGCCCAGTGGAAAAAACTCCCATAGAATCTCACTAGCCAGGAATATTAGCAGGAGTCCCCAGAGAGGACACTTGGTAATGCCCAAACAGATTCTGCCACCCATACCCATGATTCTTCAGAGCCACCGGGAGACCACTCATTTTTACCTCTTCTCTGAGTGCCTTTTGATGTGCATATCCAGACAACCTGTGTTCACCTGTCCTTTTCCTTCTTAAAACGTGTTGCTGCCATCCTTCATAAGCATCAAGCCTCTGTTTTCTGGGCCTTGTGATGCTATGCAAGCTTCAACCCACCTGCCTTTTGGTTTCTCAAGCGGGACTCCCCCATGTAACTCACTACAGATCTCCTATTAGTTTGCACAGCATTAAGTGCTTGGTTGGTTGGTTTGGGGAGACACAGTATCTAGCCAAGTGTCTGTTCAGAAGATAGTCACTGCCTGCCTTCTGTTGTCACGCTCCTTTTAAGAAGCTAGCAGTGATGGTTTCGTGTTTCCCCTTGTGTTCTTTATCCCCAGGCTTTTCACAACCTGTCCCCTCATCAAGAAACACATCTGTCAACTTTCCTCCTGGGCCCTTTCTACTAGGTAACTTTAGTTTAGTCCCACTCTATCCTGTGCAGAGTATTATTTTGACTAGAGATTGAAGAGAATTACTCCGTTGCCTCTCACAAGAGAGAACTGATTAGATTCCACAGCCTTCCCAGCACAGTATCTGACACAGTGGAGAGAATGCAAAAAACAGTATTTTGAAGGGGTAAATTACTTCAATTCATTACACTTCCTTGTTAAAAGTCAAGCTATCACTAAGGCATTGAGTATTTTGAAATCCAAATTTGAGCAGACGCAGCAAAATTAGGCTTATTTATCACAGTGTCCTAGGGTTTAATAATCCCCCAATATGTGTTAATGCTGAACACTATTGTTTACATTAAAAAATAATACTTGTCTTAGAAAATTCTTTCCAACATCCCATTACAAACTCATAGGAAGATTTTCACTTAACAGCTTACTGAAATAAATACAGTTTGATGTATATATAGTTATTTCCTCTGCAGCCTTGTAAGGTGAAATAATCCTATGAGGACAAGAAGACTCACAGCTAAGAAACCTGAGTGCATATTACTGTAACGAAAAGTAATTATCAGTAAAAATAAGTCACTTGTAACTCTAGTAGGAAGGAACCAGACATTGAAAAGAAAAGCCAGTGACACACAGTCCTTAACGTCCAAGCCATGATCATACATGAGTCTCGTGTCAGTTAATAAAAATGCCTGGGGGCACTGATCAGTCACATTTCTATGATTCTGTGTAACAGTCACACATATGGGTGGGTATTACTTATGGCTAAGCACTATTTACTCTACAAATAAATTACTATGTAGCTTACATTGTTAGGGTCACATGGTAGCCCTATAGCTTAAAAGACTGAAATAACCATGCATTTATCTTGTCACTACAGGTACTTACAGTGTAATTACAAGGTCAACAGTTACCATGTAATTCCGGAGTTTCCACATTGTGGTTCTTAAACAACAAAAAAGTAGACTGTCTTCCCAGTACCCTCCAGAAGCCCTATCTGTGTTCTACCATCCCACTTGACATGTGAAACAGATGCAATGATATTTTTAAAGGAAAACAAATCAAAACATAGTCATAGGAAAAATCACTCAAGTTGTCAGACATCTAGATCAGAGACTCCATTTTCTTGGATTTCTAAAAGTTATTTTAATTGTAGTACCACCCCTAATTTAGATAGTGACTCAAGATAAAAGGTAACATAAAATGCCATTTTGTTTAGCAGGGCTAATTTTCTAATAATGACTGGTTATATAGAATAATGAGACAGCACACATTTAAAGTTGTAGATTTTCTGAACAAATCAGGACAAAATGGCATGGCATCCTAACTCATGTCATACCCATAAAGTGTCATTCTCCTGTATTGCATATCTAAGTACTTTTCTCTATGCCAGTTTAGCATGGTAACACTCCATACATAATCTTGTGGCTGTCTGCTTGATGATAGAACTAAATCAAGGGTTTCATTAAAGTCTTTAAAAAGTCTTCAAATCTTCCTTCCTTTATGTAGAGAAGCAGGTCATTGCTTTGATAGTCAAGATTTGAACAACTCATTCCAAATTTATTATAGGTTACTATCATACAGAGAATAATAAAGAATTTTTTTAATTACTTTAGCTCATAAGAATGGGCTGATAGATATTCCATCAATGTTACGATTCCCTTGGATGGAGAAATGCTAAATGCTAACCCAAACAGATTTTAAAACCATAATTACTTGGTAAACAAGGGAATCATAGCCAAATAATTATTCATGAGTACAGATTAAATTCAACTAAATTTTTTCCCTAAATTTCTTATTGAATTCTCTATCTGTGGCGAAGTCACTAGGCACGGCACCATCAAAATGCTGTTGCTTCTCCAATATGTTTTATACCAAAAGAGCAAGCTGTACGGTGGGTTTTGGTGGAGGGTTTCTGTCCTTTCTCTGGTAATGAGGCACAGATAAGTTAGCCAGGAATGACAGAGTTGCAGTATTTAAAAGGCTGTTTTAGAAAAGCAAAAACCAAGTGATGACCAAAGGATCCCATAATTAATTCTCATACTTAATATCTCACGATAGAAACCAGTGAAGAAACTGTAGGCTACAGAGACAAGTGAGGAAACAGCCTCTTCAAAGTAGAGTGTCAAAGTTGAAGACTAGACCAGGGAAACCCAAGCAAACCTCTCTCTGTCACCTAATGAGTTCACGAAACTCCCTGTAGCAGGAAGGATCATTTTGGAATGTATGATCATAATTAACTTACATATATTTTAAGTCGGTTTGTTTTTTAAGGGCTTATTTGGATCTTTCACTATAGTTCTTAATTTACAAAGCAATTAAAAAGAAGGGGAAAAAAGACACGAGGTACAAGGCCTACCTATAACATATCCTTTTTTTTATTTTAAAAGTACAAAAATTGTGTATAGGCCAAGATGAGCTAAAATGTTTGCAGAATATTCAAATGGGAAGAAAGGACAAAAGATAGGGATAACTGTAAATTGTCCTTATCTTTATCTTATTTTTTCTTCTCTTTTAATAAAAGTCTCATAGATCCCAAACAAACCTCTAATTTTCTATGTAGCTGGGGTAACTTGAAAACTATGACCCTCCTCTCTCTACCTCTCATTGATTTTTCAATATGACTTACAAAAATATATTCACACATTAAATCTCATGTAAAAATTAAGAAAACACAAAATAGTGGTGGCAGAGAGCTAGCAACCTGCCTAGCTTTGCAGGAATAGGAGGGTGAGTAGAAGAAACCTGCTTCAGCCAGCTCACTGTGGAGACGCATGGAGGAAACTGTGAATGGGACGCTCACATTGACCTTGCGGTTGTTGCAAGGAAGAAAAATGCATATTATTAGTGGTGTACTGACCCGTAGGATCTGACCAGTAAATGATTCACACCATGTTTATTCCACACTTTCACAAGCATGCCCATTCTGTTCTTTTATACTAATTTTCAGTAAGGGAGAAGCACCGTACCTCTAAGTTTTAAATATAAAAAATGACACTGATTAACCTTTAAAATGGTGCCATTTAATCAAAGCAAGTAGATCTTTAATGGGTTTTAAATGGACTAATAAATCACATGCTTTTTTTTTCTAACATGAAAATAAACGAAATATTTTGGGAAGAAAATGCACCATTTTTCCTCTCAGCGTGCTGGCATGAATGCAGACATGCAGACAGTTGACAGCAGCTCCAAGTGACTGTGATTTGGAAGGTGACCACTTTTCCTCTATTTCAGCATGCTCTTAATTTTTCTATCGTTCTCTTTGCCTGCTTGGGAGCAAGACAACCCAGTTGCATTTGGTAGCATTTCAGCAACCTTGACAGATTTCGAGACTAGGTCTAAGGAACACACTTGAGTATCATGTAGAAGGCAATTGATCTTCCCCTCCAGGAGAAAGTGACCAGAGAAAATGAGTATGTTTTTCTGCTCATTCCCCTGCCATTACTAATTCTCCTCAGGCACAAATAAAGAAGGAAGCAACCCTTAATCTCTGAAAATACAGGCTGGAAACCCTCTGGTCAGTGCTGAGTGTTTGGAGAAATAGCTCCTTGCTATTCCTGAAGATACATATGTGTTCTCTATGAGAATGGGCAGGTTTCTCTATGCACATGGTAGCCTGCCTTGTGCCTGGTTTAGTGTTGGCTCATGCAACCCATGTGACTGAATGAATGGAATTTAAAAAAAAAAAAAGTAAGCCTGATTATTTGGGACTAATTTATTTGTTTTGACTACACACAGACCTAGACGTGGAATAAGGTGCCAGTCATGGTAAACTGAGGTTCAGCTCTGAATAGCCATCACTGAACTGAGGGAGGCAGGTGCCAGAGAGGATCTACAGGTTGGAAGAGTGAGGAAGGGGTGGGTAGCTAGTTAATGTGTAGGGTGGAATCAACTTCTGAGGCAGCATTTAACAACTGCTTCTAGTATTTGGTGCTTATGCTGTGTTAGGCACTTAAACGGAAAATTTTACAAGCACTGCTCCACTTTATTCAATGACTCAATTAGGTTTTGATGATTGATGTTGCAATTTTACAGATGTGGAAGGTAAAATCCAGAGCGATTGTAAAACTTGTCCAAGGTCACAAGGCTATTTTGAGTGTAAAAGGTTGCTAATATAGTACTTTGGGGGAATGGCCTCCTGTCGCTTCAGCTCCACCAATAAAATCTCTATCCAAAGGATCCCTTTCTGTAGTGCGAGGAAACATGCCTTCTTTCTTATAAAATGAAGCAAACTTTCTTGATCACACAGCATCTAGGATATTTTATCCTTTGATTATAGCATCCTACTTGTCTTCTAGATCTAAACCCTCTCTTCTGGTGTGGCTTTCCCATCAGGTTTTGATAGTGCTCAAACCCGTGTCATTATTATCCCTGTTCTATATCACTTTTGAATGAAAGAGTTACATAGCTTTGGCTTTGTCCACTTTAGCTCTTGTTCTACTATAGGAAATTGCCACTCCATGTAGAATCTACCTTTTCCGAGTTACCTAAAAACAGGGCAAATGACAGGGACACATTTTATCATGACCTGTTGCTTCTGATTCCAGTGACCACCAGTTGAAACAATGGACACTTGTCTTCTGAAATCCCCTGCTGGGTCTCCATTCCTTAGAAGGCTTCTATTCCAGTGACTCTTGGTTGAAAGGCCTCAGGAGTCTTGCTGGCAATGTATTCCATTGCTGTTTTTCTTCTCTGCTAAATCACTGGGGTGATAGCTGAGGGTTAAATAATCTACTGATGATTACTACCCCTACAATGCCAACCCAACTTTCCCATTTGCATGTCAGAACAGTACATTTTATTGTGCATTCAGCATCATGGCCATATGGATACACATTTAAACTCTATCCTAGTACAGCATAGCCTGTGTTCAACATATTCTTTCCACTCTTTCTTATTTGAAAACACTTGTTTTGTGTGTTTCATTCATTTAAGCCAAAATTCTGAAATACTTGATCCCTCAATCTCTATTACACTCTTTTGTTTGTTTTGTTTTGTCTACCTAATAATTCTTCAAATTTCCAAGTATCCTCTGATAGTTTCACCCCAAGGCAGCCATTTGTAATGTGTGATGGTCTAGATCTCTGTATCATGTCCTGTATTTGCTTCTTCAGTGAGTCCCTTTCACTGCTCTTAATGTGGTATTTCTAAAATACCTATCAGATCATACTTTCCATCTACATAATCCCTCCTGATTTCCCACTTCCAATTTTCTTATCCCATCTATTTAAGATTTGGCTAGAACTGCTATTGTCAACTCAGTGACTGCAATGTGCTCATCATTACTGGATTCTAGCACAACCTACGGTCCTTGACCTGGTGTTGTCTTTCCCACCTCTGGATAATTCCCCACCCTACTGCTTTTGCACACTGAATGACATTTACTGCCAAGCAAAAATATGTTTTATCTCAATACCTCACATAGAAAAGAATCATCTTCTTGCTGAGATAAGTCTTCAGTTCCCACCAAATAGAAGGGAGCTCACACTTCTTTGAATTTATCTTCAAACTGTAAATAGATTTTAGCCATTATCTTTCATACTATCATGTCACCTTTATGTGATCTATCTATTGCTCACAAGTCATTGAATTCAAAAGCAATATTTTCACTCATTTCGCTATTTCTATCACCACCACAGAACCTCCCATCCAGTAAGAACTTAATAAAGGATGCTTAACTAAAAGTGGCATTCAATGGGTAAGGACCTTTAGTTTTAAGATTAAACAAATTACCATGCAATCTCTATTATTTTGAAAACAATCAGTAGGATTTAGAGGCCATTTAGCCATAGAACAAATGAGATTTATTTTGCAGATCAATTAGTTAGAAGTCAAGAACACATATTTCCAGACATTGTGCTATCGATAGACAATTGGAAAGTCCTTAAATAAGTAATTTATCTGTTTGATCTAAGTATTTCATTTGCAAACTGAGATGCAAAAAGTGTTCTCCAAGATCTCACTGTTTTGCAAATATCTATTCTTAATGAGGGCATAATTAACCACACAAGGCAGACAAATGGGATAGGATAGGATAAATGTTACTAAATAGCAGTTACCCCAAAATTAAATTAAAATAAATAAATAAACAAACAAACAAATCTGGTGTGCTGTAAAAAACTAGCGGTAGCTACTCACTCAATGTCTGCTGTCTTTGGACATTTCCCTAAGATTTTCTACAGCTGAGGTTTTTCAGTGAGAACTCTAGAAACTTCCCCCAAAAATTGTCATGGAAATTGTCATTTGGGTAGGAAATATATGTCTTCGCAGAAACATCAAAGGTACCTCTCTACATTCTCCAAAACATCCTCAAATCAAGTACACAGTTATTTTATTTATGGTTCTAACTCACTCTGACCAAAAAAAAAAAAAAAAAAAAAAAAAACTTTGTCTTTGATTGTGCAGATCCTGAATATTTATATACTTTTCAAGTCGATGTAGTTTATTGAAGAAAAAAATGCAGCTCAGTCACATCTATTAAATATTAAGTATTTTGCTGGTAATGCAGAACAGGTACACAGCCTTGTGATCATGACCTCTAGAGATAGGTCTGGGTACTCTCCCCCCACACACACCTATTTGGTTGCAAAGGAGATTAAAAAAAAGAAAAAACTGTGCTAACAGAAACCTGGCTTAAATAACACATTGAACAGTAATGTGGTGTTAAGATGAAATGTGTTTGAAGTTGCATATTATATCCAAAAGAGCACTGCCATAATTCATAGTGATTAATGTTAATGTCAAAAATATTAAAGAAAGTAATAATGATTTGTATCTTCATGTAATGGGCTACCCTTTCTTTGATCTTTTATTCTCTTTGATCAATGAAATTAAGGGGCAATAAATTTCAAACCAATAAAGAGGAATTCATCTTCCCCCAGTGCATTGGTCAGCCTGTGGGAATAACTGCCATGGGAGGTCAGAGAGACAAATGCTAAGGCTGGTGTTAAAAACGGATCAGATAATTTTATGACCATTAATAACGTTTGTCATGCTGCAAGCTCACACACAGATAAGGGGAATCCAGCTATCCTTCTAGGCTCAGACTAATTACCTTCTGGGTCACAAAGACACTGCTTGGCCAGCACACAATGCTGGTGACTGTTGCCCTTTCAGAAGGGATTGTGGCAAAGGAGTAAAGAACCAGGTCAGTGAAGACCCTCAGAGGCTCTAAGACCTGAAAACACATTCTCCTTGCTTTGTATTTCATTAAGCAAACACTGAAATGAAAAATGTATCTTTGAAAATCCTAGGCTCCTTTGTTTACAAAAAAAAAGAGAAAAAAAGCATGTTTTTCAACTTAACTGTCCAAAAATGTTTTAGTCTCCCTAATTACCCAGGATTGTGAACCTCTTCCTAGATCATATATTAGATGATTGGACACTTGGTAGGCAGGGTACAAGAGAATCATTCCTACAGCAAGATGAGTCAGCATAGGCAAGTTTTCCCAGCTTTATCTCAACAGTAGCTGAATCTTGTCCAGGCACTCTGCCTCGCAAGGCTTTTTTGCCTTTTGTAGATTTCTGAGACCTCCCTTCAGAATGTTTGTGTAAATTAGGGTCTGGTAGGCATATCTGGCTTACCAAATGTTTTATGTAAGCAGTTCTTTATGTTCTAACCCCACCCTCCTAACAAGATCCTAATATTCACTGGTCTTAATGATAAGTGCCAATAACTGCTAAACATACAATACTTCTTCAGACATGTTTCCACTAAGTGCTACCCTGTCATCACATCCATATCATAGCCAAGGAATTGTGTACTGTTCCCACGGTTCAACATCACCTACACACATGTGGCCAATTTGTTTATTGTGTCCTACTCTCTTTCTAGCAAATGCCTAACATGACGCAGAAGACAGAATGCATTTATTAGCATCTAACAACCTACAGGTTACTGAAAACTGACCATGATGTTGCTAAATCATGCCATTCACAGCACTCAGCAGCAGGACCTCATGAGCCTCTAATAGACTTATAATAAACAGACACATTTACCTTCATAAAACTGCAGGGGTAAAGCTCAGGTTGGCTGTGGTGGGAAAAATCTCACAGTCATCAGTAATTTATTTAAAAGACTCAGTTGTTAGGCTCCATACATTTACATACTGGTAACTACAAGAAGGCAGGACTAATAACTGTGATAAGTATCTGATAGCAATAACACTTACTAAAATCCATTGCATGAAACATTTAAATAAATGTTTATAATATCAAGTCGCTTTCTTACGTATCTGTTAATGTACATTTTCCCAGGAACTTCCCTGGTATCTCACTTCTTTTCTGCTAAATCTTTTATGGGTTTCTGTGTTCCTGACCCTAATCTTACAGTTGATTGATGCCACAATGCCAGTTTAGAGCGAAGACATCTGACAGTCATCCCATCCAGGGACAAAGCTGTAGCCTTCCAGCAACCACTTAGAGCTTGTGCAAAAGAGTTAACCTCAAGGTTAAGATGTAAGAACCATTTCTGAGCACTGATTTTGCCAGAGAGAAAGTCTTGGGCTGATAATGTAAATTAGGGCTCATCATCATTTAAAACTGTAAGAATACTTGAGATCCCTGCAATGCTTGAGTTCACAAAAGAATGGGATGAGAAGAACTGAAGACAATGAGTGCTCAAAGCTCTTGGAAAGTTGTGGTGTTATGTGACACCAAAAGGTTTTCACTTTTAACATGGTTAAAAATGTGTGAATATTTCTAGATAAATATTTCTGCTGCCAAAGGGAAAATAGGGTTCTTACACTAAAGTGAAACTCGTATTGCAAGTACTAGAAGCAGGAGATTCATAGAGTCCAGTTTGAGTGTTAGACCCCTCAGAAAACATACAAAATGGGACCATGCTTTCCAACACAGCTCCCCTCTGGATGTATGTTGGTAAGGCATTAACTGAAGTGAGCACTTGCACATCACACTGCTCATTTATGCTAATAAAATTTTAACATCTTTCTACAGAATATTCATTTCAGAACCTTCGGTTCCTCTGGCTATAGATATCCTTGAGAAAGTATAAATCTTTACAGTGAAATAATTTCTACAACTGCTGATGTGAGTCTTCACACATCATAGGAGCACAGATGTTTTTGGTAGCACCAAATCAAAATTCAATGCTGCCTCAATCTTCTATTTTTGTAATAGCTATTGCATTTATGTTCTGTTTCATTTCCATTTGCTCCCACAACCAGACTGAAAAATGAACTGCAGCCCTACCAGTGACGTTAGACAGGGGCCATGCTGGTCTCAGATGAATAGGTATGTTACCACCAGTGCGTTTCTGTGAGCATAGGTGCCAAACTTGAATCCTGCAGTGCTAATGGCAGAGATCTGGTAGTCTGGGTTTCTGGACTGTTACTCCCGGAAGACAGCATATCAACATCTGGACTCTAATCTCTAGAAAGGACGCCTAAAGTTTTGCATTTCAAGATTCTTCCTTAACGCAGGGTCTCCCCTGATGCCCTTGCATTTGTCCAGAAGTTTCTACTTGATATGTGACTGGAGACAACAACTCCCTCTCCTAGGAATACACCAATATTATAAATCAGCTCTGGACTTATAAAAGTAGGCATTTGGGTTAGCACATAATCTCCCATCCTAAAATGCTTCTGATTTGATGTTGTGAAGACTTAGAGTATTTAATGGAGCCTCATCCATAGCCCAAGATTATAGGTACCAAATTCCACCCCACTGCAGCACTCTATCACCTGCTCTTGATGTTTATATTTCCTCTTAAATTTTCTGCAGCTAGATGTGGGCTTCTCTTCTACAGACAGAAGAGACAGAAGCAGATTATCAATTAAAAGCTGAATAAACTAAGCCCAAGAGGATCCCACGCTGTTTTGCTGAAGGTGTCCTCACTGATTTTATAAGCCTCATCATCTTTAACAGCTACTCCCAGTAATATCTAAAATCAGAAAAGCAAATGCTAAGCTGAAAACTTAGAATTCTGTAATATGTTAAAAGCAAAGACACGAATGTTGAAGATTACCCTGTAGAGGGGTCTCTACTGTGCTCTTTAGGGACAACCGAGCGTGCCTGCAGGACTTTCATAATTTCTCTGATAAGAAAAGTCCTTAAGTGACTTGTAGTTAACAAAAATGCCTTCTTCAATAATTAAAATGTGTAGACCAAGATGGTAATCAAAACATCAAAGTTCGCTTAAAGTTAAATCATTGCATCTCTCCTTCCTCAGCTGAATTCAGACTGAAAATCTATGGTCAGAAAAGAGGCTGATGGTTCTAGGTCATTGATGATTGCTCCATCACTCTCCTCTTTCTCTTTGTTCCCAGTCTTAGCTCTGCTGGTTTGGATTCTGATCCTTCTGGAAGAAGGAGGAAGCAGGGAAAGGATCAAGGGAAAGGAACAAAAGAGATTACTTGACTAGCATCCATGTAAGCTGGGTTTGGGGTGCTAGGGTCAAGGAAAAGACCAATGCCCATTTTTCAAGCATTTCCTCTGTGCCCTGTGCATTATGAGGGTCTCAGCTACAGACACCTTGGATTCAGCCATTGTCTGCTCTGTTTGATGCTAGGGATGCTTCACAGACCCCACCCCACACAGCTCTCAAGTCTCTAGTGATAGACCCCTCTTACTTGACTCCTAGGATGCCTTTGCTGCACAAAGAACCCACAGAATTACCTCTCTTTTCCTCCCTCAGAATCTGAAAAACCCTAGCTATGTCCAGACAGGCCCTGGCCTTGCTTCTTTTCTGGGTTCTGCTGTCCCATCTTCCCCTGTTCAGGAACGAGCATTGAGTCACATGCTATGTGTACCTCAGGGACCATGCAGGACCCAAGTCACTCACTCTCTGAATACTTAGTGTGCTGAGTCAGGGGAGGGGCCCAGTTTCTGATCTTTACAAGACACTGCAACCCTTCCCAACACATTTCATCTTCCATGTCCAGTTCCCCCAGCCTCCTTACCCTCTTCAGAAAGGAGATAGGTGCTTAGCCAAATGCAGAAAAGCCAGGTGATGAGTGGAAAGTGGCAAATCACAAATCACAGCACCTGTCTGGCAAGATTGATTTGGTTGGCCTAAGACCCTGTGGCACAATGGAAGAAAATGGAACCTGGGATGGAGAATGGCCAGAGAAAGTCAGTCCTTATATCATTGACTGCTGCTTTTTTTTAAAAAAAAAATAAATAATTTAAGATTTATTTTATTATTTTATGCATATGAGTGTTTTACCTTCATGTGTGTATATGTACTGCATCTGTGCCTGGTTCCTGTGGAGGTCTGAAGAGATGTCAGATCTCCTAGTAATAGGGGGTTACAGATGGTTGTGAGCCCTCGTATGGGTGCTGGGATCGAACCTGGGTTCTGCGCAAGAGCAACAAGTGCTCATAACCTTCTCGCCAACTCTCCAGACCCTGACTGTTGTTGTTAAAAATAAAAATTCACCATTGATAGGCCCATAATACAGCCCTGTTATTTGGGAATCTATTTGAACAAGTACCTAACTTGAGAACTTCAGAACAAACTTCCCTAAGCCACATCAACCAATGAAAAACAGCACTCATAAATAGAAATGATTTATTGGACATTAGATCAGTCAGGGAAATTGTTCTCCTGAGCGATCACATGACTATCGAGAAATGAAATGATGGTAAGACAATATAAAGATTGAAGCACAAGGATACAGGGTGGGAAGTTGTAGGGCGGTTAGCTAAAAAACCTTCCACAAAATACAATGTACAATAACCTCAACAGAACACAAGAAGTAAGCACTTACATTAATTAACAGTGTCCCTAATTGTTAAAATCAGGAACTAAATATTAGGCAATAAAAATAAAAATGAAGCACAAAGAGAGTCATGAATTCTTATCTCCATCCCAGATCCAGGTCAAAGTGAGAGAATTTCGTTGAAAATAGGACTGAGAACCCAAAGCAAAATAGGACTTAAATGGCAAATTATATTCAGTGTAGGAGGGTCTTTCAAGTCTCACTAAACATCTTCATTATGATCTAGGCCAGAGAAATAAACAGCAAGTTAATTAAACCTACAGGTAGTATTAATTCAGTGTAAGGGCCAAAGAGTAGTGAGATAATAAAAAGCCTTTGGAGGTTAGGACCAGAACCAGCAAATAGAGAGAAATTTGAGCAAGTGCATGTGTTTAGCAGAATGAGGCCCTTAGAAAATAGGACAGCTAACAGCAAATTCAGCTGATTATGCCAACAATTAAATATATCCTAGATGCAATGTTTTGGGAATATAAGCACCAGCATCATTTGGCTTTCCCACTCAGATAGAAAATAATGATGGATATGGGGAATAACCATTCACAAAATGACACTTCTGTCCTGGAGGGGAAAAAATTATTTTCATCGGCTGCAATATAGTATTTTGCTGATAAAAATTTGAGAATACATGAGAAAACTTAAATGGAAAAGAAAACACCTTTCCTATTTGGATGTGATAATTCTTTTTCCTATCTGCTAGGAAAGTTTAGGTATTGAAATGGTATAATTTATAAATGACCTATCCGGCAAAGCTTGCCAATTATTAAACAAAGCAAATGAGACCCAGTAAAGGAGAAATGCAGCCTGTAGCTCCTGATCCCCACACACCTGCTGCACGGCCCCTTCCTCCAGCTTGGTCTGTGGAATCATTGGAGCAAACCTGCCCACTTGACTTCTCCTCTGGCCTTTGCTTGTTCTTCCTTCAGTCCTGCTGCACATCCTTGGTCTCCACGTTCTGTCACATCAAAGTCCTCTCCTCAAAGTGCCTATGAACCATCATACCTAAGGTTGGCCTTCTACCAAGTTGGTGTCTGATGTTGTGTGATTTGGTTACAAGACTTTCCATTATCATTACCTGAATCCACGTCACTAGTGACTTATTGACTATTTACTGATGAATTTCTGTCTTTCTCACCCTTAGACTACAAGAGCTATGAGAAGAGGATTGTTTTCTCCCATACTACTGTTTTCTATGCTTTAATACTAGCTCCTGGCAATTATATATATGTATGTATATATAATTAATACATATATAATATGTATAATATGTATATATGTAATATATAATCTATAAATTATATATGTATGTCTGTATATTATCTGAGAGGAGACTGTAAATCATTGTCTAGAAGAAAGGAGACATGATACAGAAAATGATGTCACTGTCAGTGGGTAGAACCAATGAATCAGAGTTGAGATTCAATTTTTAAATAAGCAGTTGCATTAACATAAGTTCTTCAGAGTCGTTAAGCTTCCCAACTCTGTAATTATATATTTGGTCATATTAGTCCCCCAATAATGAAATTCCAAGGATCACTTCAGCAGTAGCATCAAACCAATGTGTATATTTACTCATAAAAATTCATATGGAGTTAACTACCGTGCAGCTCCTTCCAGCTTTCTTTTTTCTCCAATAGAGTGAAATTAATGTGTGCAATCTAATGAGATATGGAGCAATTAGAGAACGACTATGCATAGTGATATCTCTGCTTGTATATGTTTCAAATAAAATAGAGTCTGTGGTGACATTTCAGGAATCGAAAGAATGAAAAGCAAAATTAAATTGCTATTAGATTTCAAATTGCAGCTGGGTACCTGAATACAAAGTCAATCTGTGAAAAGCTGATTTTTAATATACCTCAACCCATATTAAAATAATTTGATATGTATGTAGGTTTGATGTATATTCATAAAGACATATAGCCTAGTTTACAAACCAAGAAATAATAAAGCACTGTAATTTATAACACACACACACACACACACACACACACACACACACACACACACACACACACACCAAAATCTGAACATCCTGCTTGACTCTTCTACCATTTGAAGAGGGATGCTTGAAGATAGTACTAATCCTGGCTGTAGCTAAAGGTTCATGTGAGCAGAGCCTGTAGTAAGTGAAGCAGAGTACAGTAACCCCAGGACATACAGCTTGCAAAGGACTCAGCATTGCTATAGAGAGAAGTACTGGAGGAAAATAAAAATAGCAAAACCAATTTTCCTAAACCACTTTCAAAATTCGCTCTCCCTCCCTCCCCCATCTCTCTCTCCCTCTCTCTACCTGTCTTCCCCTTTCTCCCCCTCCTTTCCTCCCCCTTTCTCTCCTCTGTTTTTTTTTGTTGCTTTTTTTGGGGGGGTTGCTGTTGTTTTTCCTGAAAAAGTTTTTTTTTTTTTCTGTGTAGCACTGAGTGTCCTGGAACTAGCCCTGTAGACCAGGCTGGTCTTGAACTCATGGAGATCCACCTGCCTCTGCCTCCTGAGTGCTGAAATTGAAGGCACCACTACCCAGCTATCTACTATCTATTTCTCTCTTAGCTATCTGTTTTTCTTTTCTTCTCTTTTCCAGCTGGAAGAAAAGTGAGTAGTGCAATTACCATGAGATGTTAATGTAAAGCCATGAATTATATCATCTAATTCTAGCCTCTTTTGTGTGAGACTGGACATTGAACCCATGGTTTCACATATATGCTGGGCAAGCACTCTACCACTAAGGCACATCCACAGGCTTCTTTTTACCTTTTATTTGGGACAAAGTTTCAATGAGTGACCCATGCTTACCTTGGACTCACTCTGTAGCCCGGCTCAGCTATGAAATTGTCATCCTCCTTTCTCAATGTCCCAGTTATCTAGAGTTGATTTCAGGTCTGTGGTGCTGGGCTGGCTTAATTACAGCATCTATTAGCTAAGTAAGTCTATGAAAGGATGAAGCCATCTTTGCATCTGCATCCTCAAGCTGTGCTAACTAAGAACCACTGGCAGTTAGCTAGAGCATTGTGAGTAGTCAGGGAAGCACAAAGCCACATGGAAGCACTTCATATACTACTTAGGTTTTTTTGAGGTAGTTGATAACTCTTTTGATCTTCTCCACAGATCTCTATCCTTCCTGCACCTCCTACAATTTATCAAGCACCAACTACTCTAGCCAACTGTGATATAAGGCATTATATCAAACCATTAGTCTTATAGAGGCAAATAATTATTTTCATGGTTATGTGAAGGATTTAAGGAAAGCAAAATACGCTTATAGTAAACAATACTTAGATTTTTCCATGCATAATATCCATGCAACATGTTTTATAAAAAAGACTTTGCTTTAAATTTCAAAAAATAATTTATAAAATTCCTACTACATGATGTAATACTCTTACGCTTAGACTGGGAATCTAGCTCAGAGGTAGAGTGTCTTGCATGTTCAAGGTCCTGAGTTCAAACCCCAGAATCATCATAAAAGAAAACTCTTATGTTATAATATCAATTACCATATCTGGAACATGTGAACACCAAATCCTCTTCCTGCAGAAAATGCACGGAATCATAAATATTGAATGACAGGTGAGGTGTTGCAGAGTGCATACTTTTACTTACTAAGGACAAAAGCTTGCCCTAATGAGTATCAGTGTTATACAGAAAAATGTAGCTAAATTATACCTGTCTGTATGCTTGCCTTATTTCAAGTGATGCCATTCTGAAAGCTTCATGGCCCTTTCTTTTTAGTATTAGGAACAAAACACCTATAATACATTTTCATATGAAAGACAAGGAGAATATGTGCAAAATCAGTGTAAAATAAACCTAAACTGATTAGCTGGCTTTCACTTTTTAAACTGCATCTTCAACAAAAAGAAGTATCAATGGAAATTGCCAACAAGCCTTTCAAAGGCCACTCATCAGTGTTAAAGACCACAATCAGCTTGTCATAATTAACTCTGTATCTAAGGAAGATAAACAGAAGCAACAGTTCAATGCCTAAACCCATAGCTTGAAGGATGGAGTTCAAATGGGTAAAAATTGAACTTGGGCCAAACTACTTTATCCTGCTCACCTTGTTCCATAAATCAAGTAGAAAAATAACTGTACATCAGCAATGTTGTATATTAGTTCAGTTTTATTGGATTGAATTTCATTATTTTATAAAGTGAATTTCTCCACAAAATAGCATGAATACAAAGATATGAATTATATATGTGCTTCATCACAATATACTCTTGCCTCTAACTTTAGTGCTGTTCCTGCAGATATTAGACACACACACACACACACACACACACACACACACACACACACACATACACACACACATACACACACACACACACACACTTTTCTTTGCATCTAACTCTTGTCTGTCCAGTCTTCAACACTGTGAACACTATTCCAACAAGCTTCTCTGTTTTCTGTGTCTGACTCCTATATCTTGATGATGGTTTGCTGTTACTCTGCTTCCATGAACCCTCTTGATGTTGATTCTAATATTTATACCTCAGATTTTTGAGCTGGAAAAAAAGTCCTTTAGATAAACATTTTTCCTGTGGGATCCCTGTATTTGACTACAGAGAAACTTGAAGAAAAATGGATAGAGATGGCAAAGATGAAGGTGAAAGAAAATTCCTTTGGTTGAGTTAGAAAGAGAATACATAAGTAGCTCTGTAATGCCCCCACGATTTCTACAATTATAAAATGCAGAAAGGAGAGCAAGAATATGGTAACCATAGTTTCAATGCAGTTGGAGTTTGCTGCCCTGGGGTGACAGCAGAGAAGGGGGAGAGAGGAGGAGAAATCCAATTCAACTTTTCATTGCTTGATTCATAAACATACATACCAGAATACTTCTCTTGGCCAAGTATTTATTAAAAATCCTCACCCTGTCTGCTCATAAACAATTTGAGAAGTCAGACACTACAATATGCATAGCACTGTTCAAGAAGTGACCTTCTCAGCTGACTTTATTATGAGCTATGAAAAGCACTAGCTAATAAAACACAAGGGCGTTTAGCTGATTTCCAAGATTTTATTTTCTAGGATTTTCAGTCCTTCATAAAGCCCTCCCATCAATGATCCAAACTCATTTATGCCTCCGCTTGACATTACAAAATCCCAAAGCAAAGGCTCCAGGAACATGGGCCCCAATAAAGCCTTTGGGACAGCATTCACTGAAATTCTAAGGGCAAGCTTTCTGTTTGCACTACTGGGCATCTCTACTATAGTTTATTTGTTGTTCAATTATATACATGCAATTTCTTGCTGGTTTTACCCTTGAGTATGTATTCTACAAAAGCTCATAAAGTTCTTAAAATTAGCTATACCTGTAATCTTATAATATTCCCCAGACTGTGAGTAAAATTGTACTTATTCACTTAAAATTAATATCCTTTTCTTGGTTCTCTGTGGAATTCTGACAAAACATTGAATTTAATGTTCACATACCTGGGTATTTTAATCCAACAATCATGACTATCTATCTCTTAACTGCGGCAAAGTGAGATTTGAAACCGTCCTGCTGTTTACAGCCTAAACCTGTGAAATGAACCTTCACGGTAGTCATTTCAGTAGGAAGAAGAACTGAAAGAGTCGCAAAGCTTTTAAAGGCTTCAACAATAGGCAGTGGATAAAATGAAATATGTGGAAGAAGGATCACCGATCTGAGAAACTCATTCATTTTGACTTGATATTGCTGTAAGCTTAGTTCCATGAATCCATAAAGCTGTTTCACCACTGAGGACTAGACTCAAGCACACAGACAACTGCACATTTATTAACTCAAGTAGTGTGTGGGAATCAAGGCTGAAGATTGCCAGTCATCAAAATTCTGAATTTTTAAAATTTATACCCACGGACGTTAGCATTCTTCATAGTTTTTGTGGAAATAAAAGCTTGCCTGAATTAGTCATTGAACTGAAAAACAAATATTCTTGGATATCTCAAATGGATGGTTTTTATGAAACAGATATCTGGGATTCTGGGCATAGCCATTTCTGTAGAATTCACCTTTCAGAAACTATTACTCATTTTCTGAGGCTGAGCTTTTCCATATTTAAAGGGCAGCTTTAGTTGGTACTTGAACACCTCTCTGGAGACCTGTTACTGGGAAATCCTGGATAACTTCTAAAAGCTGGATGTCCCTGGGTCCAATTCCAGTTTACAGAATTAGACTTGCCAGAAGTGATGGCCAGGTTACTGCATGGTTGACAACTGCTGAGCAGAGTCTGAAACAAAGTAGGCTGCCAGCAACAAGACTAGATGTCCAGGGATTGTGGCCCTAAGTTCTGACATCTTCTTCCACCCCAGTGGACACTGCAGGAAGTGATCCTCTAAGCAAATGGAAGGAGAAGGTGAAGAAGGGAAAACAAAGGGTGTCTGGCAGGCACCAGCCTTAGGATGGAATCTCTGGCTTTCTGCAAAGCTCCTTCCTTCCCTTTCCTTCTCAGGACTCTCCCGCCCCCTGCTGATAGAACCCAGCATTTCTTGCTTTTCTGCTAGGTTTTTGTTACTATAGAGACAGAAGCCAGGAGAGAGACAAAGATGTAAACACAGAGCTGGCTCTTGGACATGGGGAAGAGAGAAATATCAGGAAGATGAGACAAACAAATGGATGGGAAGAGGAAAAGGGGGTGTCCACATTGGGCAGGTCCCACAGACACTTGTCAGCAGCAGCTGGGCAAGTATTCGAAAATTTAAGCTCGATACCTGGGAAAGATAGAGGACACAGGGGTTGCACCAGGAGACAGGAGTATGTGAGATAGGGAAAGGCCAACTGATTGCAGGTAGGTGGGAGAAAAATGCAGAGATGACATGCACTTCTTTTTTAGCTTTTTCCATTTTTTTTGAAACTTCAACATCTATGGGTGTGAATTAATTAATATGGTCTCATAGACTCCAAAAACCAACCTAGCTTCCAGCTTGCATTGGTTAACCACTAAGGAGGTGTGAACTTTTGAGATGGTGATGAGTAGGAAGATGAGAGGCAAGAAGAAAAGGGGGATCAGCCATGTGAGGAGGACTTGCTTTGCCCAGATCCTGGACTATGGAATTACAAAATTATTATCTTTAAGACAGGATGATCAGTGGATCTCTGGGAAATTTTAGATTCCACTGCTCTGTTTTTGAGAAGCTATTGATTGTTTTCCTCAAAACCGAAAACAGGTAACTCATTCAGGTGGCTGTTTCTAACTAACGACAATGAAGATAGAAAGCAAAGGAATGAAAGACTCAGTGAGTTTATAAGGTCCAGCCAGGGCCCTGAACTGCACCTTCCTTACACTCATCCTAAGTGGAAACTTATGCAAACCAAATAAAAAAGATTGCGGATTGGACATAGGAGAGATATTTGTGAAGATAATAGACCTAGGGCTAAGTGTGCAAAGGCCATGCGAATGAGCAAAGACCCTGGTCACATAATCTCAGATAGAGATACTGCAATGGTGACTGTCCTAGTCGTCTGTGACAGCATCTTCATGAGGTCGGAAATAACATTCCGACTTTAGAGATGAACAGACTGTGTCTCAGACAGGAGGACAAGTGACTTGCTGGGTACCAGAAGGGCAGCACAGAAAGGCTTTGGAGTTGGTGCTCACTTCTCTTGATTCCAGGCCTGAAGGTGAATCTGAAGTGAATGGGTGGACATTGGGCAGTTCAGATAAGAAACTATGTGCTGTACTTCTGCCCCAGAGCATATAGGCCCTAAAATGAAACATAATTTGCTGTCTGGGCTAGAAAAGACAGTACTGAAATATAATGCTGCTTAATTAGAGTGAGGAGTAATTTTCATTGTTTTTCAAATCTCTCGTGATAACACAGAGAACTCATAAACACAAATACAGATTCAAAAATGTTAAACCTGAAAGGGTTTTATTCATAAAAGTTTCTCATGTAGTAAGTTACAAAATGTAACTCTAGAAACATCAAGAGTACACTCTCCAACTGCATGGCCCCATTAGTGATAAACTTTGGTCTGCTTGAGATAGATGTTGCTACCTGTGTGTGTGTGTGTGTGTGTGTGTGTGTGTGTGTGTGTGTAGGGTGAGGTGGAGGGGAAGAAACAGTATATATGATAATAGCTCTATACACACATTCTTTCAGTATTTGTACATACAACTTTTGGCAAATCCTTTATATTGATTTTGTATGCATTTATAAGAAAAATACTAGGGTTCACCTACACTTCCTTAAAGGAAAAAGGAAATATTAATCGGAGATATGAAAATCAAATATACCTTTTCACGTAGTTCAGTTAAACATAAAACATGATAGTGGACTCATAGGTAAATCAATACAAAGTGTACTGTAGGGAGGAATTTCACAGTATCTACTGCAATGTCAATGAATAATGCCTTTTCATAACCAGAGACTCATTAACTCCAATATTAGGAGTAGACTTCAAGCAAACAACATACAGTGCTCTCTAACAAGACATGAATGAGGATTCTAGCTTTAATGTCTAGTAAAAAAAATTAGAAATACACATGATGTATTGAGAAAATAAATTATAGCCTATTTATTCTGTGTAATTCTTGAGTCAACATAAAGATTGTATTATTCTACATTCAAGGGAATAATGGTAATCTATGGCACGAAAGAAAAAGTGAAGCTATATAAAATCAAAATATGTAATTCCATATATAAAATTTTATATATTGTATATATAAAGACATGCCTAAACAAACAGTAACAATTTTGCTTGTAAGATTTTCAATATGTATTGTTATCCTTATACATTTGCAAGTACTTTATGTTAATTAAAATATTATAATCAACATGTAGTATACTCAGGGTAAAATGTCAGAAAGTATAATTTTGGTTTGTTTTTTTTCCTGAAACTCATTTTTCTAAAATTATGTATATATTCATTTTAGAAATTATATATATGTGAGGATATATATGAAAAACAGATTTTTTCCTAAATAACCTTCATATTTAACATTGATAGGGCAAATAAAATTGTCTTTATAACTTTAATAAAATTTTACATAAAAATAAATGTAATGTATACACATCTCTAGAGCTTCAGTGTGTGAAAGAGAATTTGAATTCAGGTAGACATGTCATGGTTGTCTTGTTAGATGAACTGGGCTGAACCATGGACCATTCCCTAGCCCTTTTGTCCTAAAGCCTTAAATGAGAAACTTAAGCTTTATGACTTCCAAAGGCCTTTCCACTTTGAAAAAATATAGAAATTCTGAAAATTTGAAAATGCAAAATAATTCCTTACAGAGAATAAAATAATATTTCAAAATTGCTCAGTAGGTATGAGAATCTTGAAGTCCTAAAGTCACTATAAAACTGAACAACATATAAACTCTTCCAAGCTCTTACCAAAATCAAAGTTGATATGTGACAACTTCTCATTGCACAGCATTTTATATGCAATTCTGTGTGGTCACTAAAATGTCAACTGCACTGTTAGAAGGGTAACAATGGCCTCTGCTCCCAGAGGCTCAGTCACTGTATTACTAGTAGTCTACAAAATATCCTCTTCAGAGCTAAAGAGAATATGACCTAAAGTTTAGGCTTGAGGACCATCCAGTGTGGTGTTTCAGCACAAGAGGAAGAGTTCCACATATTTATAAGACAAAAATCACATTGCAGAACACCCATCCATCCAGGTCAGAGAAGCATTCAAGCCCTAACTCCAGGAGCCAATAGAAACCTTTGGGAATCAGAAGGAAGTAATCCTTTGTCAGGTTAGGTGAGGGACCTTAGGCTCTTTGAAGAAAGACTGGGGATTTAGAGTGCAGACTTAACATCACAATGGACCAGAATTCATATACCCGTGTGCAACAGATAAAACAAAATTGTTAGTATAGGGTGATAGAAAGTAATAACTGATGGTCAGTTTCAAAGTAGAAAGGAAAGCAATGTTGGACTTGGGCACCTGAGAACACAGGGCCACTGAAAGGGACGTGGAAATGGAGTCTTGTGTACAAGGTTCCTTTTAAATTCCTTCTGGAGAAACTACAGATCTGAGTGCTAGCCCTATGTCCTTATTCTTAAATGCTAGTGACTGTTAAACCCTGTACACACAGAACTTCATTTGGCACATAAAACAGGATTATGGGTTGGGTTTCCCCTGTGGGCAATCACCCTGAAACTGCTGTTGTAGACAAAGAATATACAGTATTTATGTAAGTTAGTGTCACCAAGCCAAACATCTTGAAATTTATGAAAGCATACACAGGTCATGCTGTTTGTTGCTAAGTTTCATGGACAAGATGGGCAACAAGAGAAGAAAGGATGAAATGAATGAATTTAGAAAGACAATCATAAGGAAATAGATACAGACAGGAAGTCTTTGTCATTTCCATTTTATTTTTTTTCTTTTAATATAGAGATTCAACTAGGTGACTGCTTAGTAAGGAGACAGGAAGAGGGATGTTGGAGAAGAATCTAACTGAAAGCCTACCGCATAGCAGGCATCACGGCAGGTACTTGATCAGTTTCTTCTTAATTGATTCTAAAGGTAAATCTGTAGCTGCATCATGCTTATTTAACAAATATGGAACACAGACTGGTATGCATGAATCACTCTGCAACTCTACAGTACCAAAGTGAGTTTTAAAGCAGCAAATCCCCCCAGACAAACTCAACTTTATTCTGTCTGGTTTTGTTTGATTTTTAATCAGATTTTAATATGATATTCAATGCAGTAATTAGAAAACCTTCAAGTTTTCTCTAAACTGCGTGATTATGAAAATTTACTTTTTCAGTTATAAGGTTTTTTTTGGTTTTTTCATTTTTGAAAATTTCTTTTATTTTTTGGAGATTATAATATAATTAGATTATTTCCTCTTTCCTTTCCTCCCTCCAACACTTCTCCCCATTACCCTTCCTTTCTCTCTTTCAAATTCATGGTCTGCTCTTTTTTCATTAACTTGTTATATGCATATGCATACATATATGCATATATATATACATACATACATATTCCTAAATATAAACTGTTCAGTCTGTTTAATGTTGCCTACATGTATGTTTTCAGGACTGACTATTCGGCATTTAATAACCAGTTGGTATGCTCTTCCCTGGGAAAGGCTATTTCTTCCACTCTCAGCATCCTTAATTGCCTGTAATTGTAGTATAGGATCGAGGCAAGGCCATATGGGCTTTCCCCATCCATCTTGGCACATTTATTGTTGTTATCCTTGTTCAGTTTATGTTTAGGCCACCATGTGAGTGGCACAGTCTCACAGTAAACCTTCTGACCTTTATAATTTTTCCATCCCCTATTCTACAGTGTTCTTGGTAGTAACCAACAGCTCTCTAATTGCACTTAATACTTACCCAACAAGAGAGAAACCGTGTCTTATACTGAAAAACTAGTTAACTACCCACAGCTAGGGAAGTCATTGATCTTGGAGAAGAATCTACAACCATTACTTTACTGAACCAGAATAATCCCTAACAACACTCTAAATATTTGTCCTTTTATCCACAGATAATTGTAGTACTCACTCCTCATCAAGGACACTTCTCTTTGCCTCAGGCATAGACCATTACAGAAAACCACAACCAATTAAAATGCAGTTGTGGAGCCTAGTCCCAAAGGGTACATCTGCAAACAACCCCCTACTTAAGGCTCGACTGTAAGTTTTATACACTCCAAATATGATTCAAGTATTTCTCATGAACATTTAACACTGAAATTAAAACATGTTCTAAGTCTGAAATACATACACTATATTCCAAAGATTTAGTATGAAAAAGAATGCAAAATATTTTCAATAATTTTATAGTTATTATACATTAAATGGTTATATCTTGAACACAACTGGATTAAATATGCTACTAAAATTATGTTTTAGTTTGCTTTTTTAATATATACAAAGAACAATGTGCACCTATATTTTATTGTTTTGTCCAAGTTTAATTCAGTGTTTCTCAACATTAGCAGCAATTGGAAGCTTGGTATACATACCAGTGTTAAGTTCTTGAGATAATTCACTGGGGTAGGCCTGTGTGCACTTGTATTTTCAAAATATACTCCAGCAATCTTTAGTTGTAGCCAGAACTGAGCTTTAACCATGAAAAGATTTAAATTCCTTTTGTCTACAGTGGGAAGAATTGGAAGCTTAGGGAAGAGCAAGTCACAGAATGCAATGAGATGTTCCTTTTCAAAAACTTCTGGTTTTGCTAATTGCAAGTCTCTACTACAATGTCACCTCCAAAGAAACCAGACAAGTGGCCCGTTTTGTAATAGCTGTTGTTTTGCTACATCCCCAAAACAAGGATTAAATGACAAGGGGACCACAATAACTTTTTTCTGAGTAAAATAACACACTTATAATATTTAATAAGCACATAGAACCATGATGCTTTAATTTCCTAATGATTTACCAAAAACTTAAGGTAAGTTTTCAAACTCTTAGAGCTAATGACTAAATTCACAAGAAATAATTAGAACATTGATTAATACTTACTTTTGGTAAATCTCTGTTCTTAAAGCTAATTGGATTGCCAACTAGCTTGTTTGGAAGGCAGACACAATAAAATTTATCTAATCATCTCTGCCTTTACTGAAAGCTAGACTTGTGATTTTCTTCAGAAATTAATCAATATATATGTATTTATTGCCTTATAATACTTCCCACTACTCTTCCTGAAAAAAAATTTACATTTATAAGTATAAAGTATTTGACCAGAGGACAAGTCACTATGCAAAAAACTGTTCTCCGGCCCAACAATGGAGTGAAAATGTACACTTAAATCCATATACTACACATAATTAAAATGTGAGTCAGTTATTCCCAGGTAATAACTTGGGTGCTTTTACAAGGCAGTATCTATGTTGGATATGTGGGTGCATGAGCACAGAGCATGCTGGCTTGGGGGCGCTTACACTGAGATGGTAACAAAGAGTGGATTTGGAAAGAGATTAATTCATTGACTCTCTGGTTCTTCTGTAATTCTGGTCAACAATGCAAATACATACAGTCATCCCTAAGGGACACAAGGACAAAAGAATGACATTTTTATTAAATGCATTTTAGTTTTGAAAATTATCTCCACTTTTACACTCATGCTGAGTTTATAATATTAATATCACATCTAATTTCTTTGAATCTCAAAAGATTTTCAAACAACCCTCTGATGGTTTGTGTCCACACAAACCAATAAAAGGATTATATTCATCCAGGCATACAGCTTCCTCATCTGTGACAGGTATAATGTGAGTAAGACTCTTCATATATTAAGCCAAGCATAATTCTAGAATTTACTAGTGTAAGTTATTATCCTCCACTTCATTTTAACCACTATACAATGTCATGCATTAAAATACTGGAAACTGCAAATTGCTAATGAAATTTAGTTACAAGGGAGAGTAAGAATTCTTGTTATTGTCCTTGGATTGGACCTCATAGTGCAGAATGTTAAAATTATTATTTTGGGACTAGGAAAAAGGCTCAGTGGATAAAGTGCTTGCTATGTATTTATGAAGACCAGAGTTAGGGTCACCTAAACCTACATAAAAATGACACAATATTTTATGCTTGCAATCTTAGCATTCCTATGGTGAGATGCAAGATTGAGACAGGGGAATACCTGGGAGCTCACAGACCAGCTAGCCTAGCATACACAGTGGTCAGTAAGACACCCTGTCTCAGGAAAGTGACTGGGTAGGGGCTTGAAGGACTGGAAGGTCGACACCCATAATACTATGGGAATAGGGATGGCTGTTATCTCTCTCCAGCTTATTCTTCTATAGCAAAGAATAGCTATACTAGGTATTTGAGTTTTTCAAAAGATTTTGTAAAACCCCCTAAAATTTAGGAGACAACTAATACACGCCTTTATAAAGATATCACATAAAATGAGTTATCATATTTAGCAAATGAAATTTCAAAAGCATTCATTTAAATGTGAATCACTAATATTTCAATATAATTTTGTTCTAGATGTAGTAGGGACCATCTTACATTGAAAACTTTTGGTTATTTACACTGAAATTTAGATGTAATTGCCCTTACTTGATTGTGGTTGGCCATCACTGTATCCAGCTCTCACATTTGTGGGTCATGTTACAGGCCAGTTATCACTCTAAATCTGCTTTACAAACATGTCCCATGATGCTCAATAAGTCTTCATGTGGGTCAGTGTGAACCTTGGCTTCAGACCTCAACACTCAGTTACTGTATTCTTTACGGTCTTGTTTGAACAAGTCCAAATTAAGGTCTTCTTCCCTTTTTTGATAATACATACAGAAAAAGAAACTCTAGCACTGCTAAAGTGTGATATAAAGATTCGTGTATATCTCAGTGTTGAAGGACATAAAATAAATAAATTCCATTGTATGAGATAATTAGGATAATTTAATCAACTACAAACTTTTACTAGCATCTATTTAGCATGCACTATGTGTTGGGTTTGGATATAAGAATAATGTACCAAGTACAGAATGGTTAAACATTTTGCCACACAGCTTGGGGCACACAGCTAGGACATAGTAGAACCAGAATTCTAACCTATATATTCTGATTCCAATGCATATTTACCATATTATCTTTTAATAAAGAGCTAAAATTCATTGACCATGAGCCTCTCAGAGATAAGCAACTCTAGGGAATTACAGATGGGGTGGAATTAAGACATTTGACTCAGGCCTGGACTCATGATCAAAAAATTTCCAGACACAGTAAGCCATCAGGGCTGGTGAGGAGGTTCACCAAGTAAAGACACTTTTAGCACGACCTGGAAAAACCTGACTTCAGCCCATGCAACCCACACGAAAAAGGTGGCAGAACACCAACTGTACCAAGTTGTCTCTGACATCCACCTGCATGCCCACAGAATCACACCTTGCACACACAAAACAACAAAAGTTTTAAAGGGATATGGTCAGTGTAAGCAGTGCTTTGCTTTGACATGCATGGAATAAAAATAAACATGCTTGCAAAATCATTTCTCCTTTAAAACTTGTGGCAGCTCAAAGGTGAGGGCACAGCCTATCCAGTCAGCATAAAATACAGTTCTGGATTTATGAGTCGTTCTGTGAGTTTTATGTTCTGTGCCTTCTACACAGCAATGGGAAATTAAATTAACACAGTTATTTATAGCATTTTAAATTTTTACCCTAATTAATTTCCCATAGTGGTGTATTTTGGTTCCGCAGTCATCATTTAAATAAATTTCCTCGGGTTGCACAAGTCACTCCCCTCAATCAAAGCAAGTTACTTTTCCAGACTTGACCTATGACAACCCACTTCTCTGCCTTGCTTTATGTGAACAGTTACATCATGCACACATTTTTTTCTTCAAACTTCAAAGTTCAATGAAGTCTAAGGGTGCTCTCTTTAACACCTCTTTGCAGAAAATACCTTTAATTTTACTTTCTTAATATTTTTATAATGAAAGTGTACAGCAGACACAGGACATATATCAACTTTTATCTCTTATTGCTATGCACCCAGAAGAAAGCAGCCCTCAGCAAATTTTCATAAAAATACCAGAAATGGGGAAATGATGCACTTCATTTCCATCTCAAACTAACAAAAGCTGTTCCCACACAACAGAAGCCTCAACCAATTCAACAGAATCGGCTCTCATAACCCATCTGGTGCATCCTCTTAACTTTATAGAAAAAAACCTGAAGTCCAAAGTTATCAGGGAACTTCATAAACTTTCACGTAAATTGGAAAGCTCCTGGAGGTCTCATAGTCCTTTCCAGCCAGGCACAGTTTGCCCATGATCCTAGGACAGGAAACCCCTTTGCCAGCTCACACACTCAGGGCAAGTATACTTGCAAACTTGTCCTTCTTTAGCTCTAAAGGTTGAGAGAAGAGGGAAGAATAGTTCCCAGTTTCTTCCTAGCCTTTCTAGCACTCTGATACTTCTACAATCATTTCCAACAACTCAAGCCAGCAAGCAAAGGGTGACTTGTACATACGCTGTTACAGAAAGCAAAATTCGCCCTGACCTCAGAGCTGACAAGGTTCCTAAAGTGTCTGTGATCAAAATTTTGAGGGGTTCCCAAAGTGTTTGTGAGCGAAATTGTACTGGAAATAATTTTCCCTTAGAAAATGTACTCCACATGCATTCATGTCAGGACAGGCAAAGAGATAAAGAAATCTAGTATTAAGTCTAGGCATAAGAAGTTTAGGCTTCTGTGATGGTCACTAATGAATTCTTTATGGTGATGTTTTATTATTCTTCCTCAGTTCCCCATCATTCAATCTTTTTTCCAACTTAAACTACTTCCCATCATCAAAAGACCAGAATTTGATAAATTATTTGCTGGATGCCTATCTTGAATAGAATTATTATTCCATAAGAAGCATGCTTGTCCATTATTTGACCCTAGTTTAAGGGTTTAAGAGGCCCGAATCTTCATTGAAATTGTCTAAGTTTTTACAATTTAAATAATTTGCTTCCTATGTGAAAAAAGTCAAAATTACCACATATGTTTGTGATAGGTAATATTTATTGTCAACTCAAGAGGATTTAGCATCAGCTAGGGGATATTTCTCTCAGTGTATCTGTGATGACATTTCCAGAGAGGAGTTATGGAAGGAAGACCTACCCTGAATGTGGGAAGAACACCTTACAGGCTGGGGTTCTGGACTGAATCAAAGGTGGAAAAGGAGAAAGCCCCCATTCATCCATTCATTGCTCCCTGCTTCCCTTCCTGACTGTGGTCACAATGTGATCAGCTTCCCCAAGTCCTACCACTTTGTCTTCCCTGGAAAGAAGGACTGTGTCCACATATTCTGAACCCAAGTGAATCTTTCTTTCCTAAACTTACTTTGATTCATCACAACAATAAGAAAAGTAACAAATTCAAGCTTATTCCTCAATCCTAACTTGGCAGACACACTTGGACATCTCACCAAGTGGTCTAACCTCATCAAATAGCTTATTGTTCAAGTTCTCCTGTCCGGGGCCAGCTCTGCTTGGGAGATCCTTTGGCATCTGGAAACACTCATCAAGGCTGTGTAATAACCAACCCTACCTTGGAGATTCACTCTAGCTCCTCCAAACAACAGGAAGTGCATGTTGAGTGAAGGAATGGGTTGGAGGATGGGTAGTACGTAATAAAAGATGGCATTCCTTACCAAATCCTCAATTTGTGATACTCAGCCATGAAAAATCAAAATGGAAGAAAGAGTCAGCACTTGGGGTTGAAAAGCCAGTGAAAAGCAGGACAGAATTTAAGGAGACTCTACCCAGGCGACAATTTTAAATCTTACCATCATAACAGATAATAAACTTGGTTCACAGGCATCATCTATTTTGATTTTCATGGTCCTTTGAAGTGTCCTAGGAAGATCCTCTTTGTTCCTTTTCATAGGGTGGTCATGGCAACTAGGAGCAGAGAGGTCACCCAGATCTCTTGGGCCTGATTGTCTTCTTACAAGTTTACATAACTTTAGTCTTAGGGTGTGGCTCTGTGATAGAGCACTTGCCCAGCATTCTTGAATCCTTGAGTTCCAGGGTCCAAATCCCAAGACCAAAAGTTTGTCTAAATTATCAAATCCTGTTTACATTTTCTTTCACTTTTTTACTTTGGTCAGTGGTCTGATCTACCCTCCCACCTCTGCTAAGCTAAGATTTTTACAGTGATGAGGCCTCATGGAGTTCTGGGGATCCCATTGAGAAAGTCACACACTGTCATCATTGGATACTGGTTCTAATTCCCTACATATGGACATAAGGATGGCCAGTTACCAGCCTATGATTAAATTCTTTATTTCTCATGATTTATTGTTCATAATGGAAGAAAATGGACATAGTGTGATGAGAATGAGAAGTTATTAATTTCTTCAGTCTATGAGTCAAAGATGATGTCTGGTTTGCGTTTCCTATTCTTTTTAAAGTTTAGTTTTTATGGGAATAAGATGTTCTTCTAGCTCTTAAGCCATCTGATAATGAGCTTTATTGTTATCTGAAGAGCAGGACTGAGTGCCTGCCTCTGTGTTGTGGGTGCAACAAAGGCACACTGCAAGGAAAATCTTACTGTGGTTTATTTTACTTTTGGAGTGACAGGGATTGTGATATATAATTTCAGAGGAAATTGACTGCACTCATCTCCTCAGATGCAATGGAACTCATTTAAGGTTAATGAAGGTGATTGAAAGGATTGTTATACCTTTAATCTACCCACACATTTCATAATTAAGGAAAGAATATATTATGAACAGATTAAGAACCGTAAAGGATTTTCCAATATTATTTTCCACCCACAGTTTTTGTTTCTGTACAGAAAATAATAACCATATGTTGGCCAATTGCTAGTGGCCGGTCTCTTTGTTGTTTTCTCAGTCCCTTTCCACTGATACACCTCAATTTCCAATGGCTTACCATGTCAATGACAATGGGAAGGGTACTTTAACAAGTATGAGTAAGTCTAACTTGAGAGAAGAGGCTTCTAGGATGCCGGGAAATCACAAAAGACAAATTTCTTATATGCCTCCAAATTACAGAGAATAAACTTGAAATGACATACTAGGAAATATCTAGTTTAATCATTTAAAACCATGGTTAAAATCTCAGAGCTATAATATATCAAGTATGGGAATTGCATTTGTTTTGAAATTCAGCAATTTTAAAAGTTTGGGAGTGAACATGTGTATTAATATGCATCGAGGTTATGCAGTCTCAACCTCAAGCTCTTTCTGGGACTGGCCACAGTGAGACCATATGCAATACCTCCACTGTGAAAAAGTTTCTGATGGTGCAGCCCTGCCACGTTCTTGTATTGCCCATAGGAACTTGTAGCCCCACGGGACAGAGCTGAGGAAGTAGTTCTATACCACAGAGCCTTGTTGGTGTCCACAGTCTAACCATGTAGCTCCCTCTTTCTTCCTATGTATAGGGAACCCAAGGCTAAGGCACAATCTCCTGTCCAGGGTTACACAGATGATTTTAAAACTTAATTTTTGATACATTCATTCAGATTTAGCCCTGACACTTAAGATCAGAGATATCCTATCTGGATGGCTCTGGTATCAAAAGAAGTTAGGAAGTTTGAAGACCATGATTGAGCATATAAAGGCCTTAAGTAAACTGCATGGTAAAAAATGACAAGCAGTGATATTTACCCCTAATCCAGGCACCTTCTCCTCCTTTTCCTGAGTCTCAACTGAGTTCCTTTAAATCCCTTCTGAGCACAGACTGTGAGTGAGCAGCCATCCCGTCTCTGTAACTAGACCTAAAGATAAAATGCTTTGCCCCAATTGTTTGCAAAGTAGAAACAGTAATCTGAGGACCGAGTGGAAATAAGAAGCAGGATGAGTGAAAAGAGGGGAGAAAAGTCAAACTAGCTAGCAAACATTATTTGCATTTCTGTAACTGCCTTAATCCATCTTGTTAAACCTCAAAGTTCCCCCATGTTGCCATATATTGCAGGATCCCCTCCTCTTCAAGACTGAATACTTGCCACTATATATATAGACGGCATTTTCTTCCTTAGTCAGAAGGGAGCAGCTTAAGTGTATCTACTCACTCAACCTGAAAGTTAGGGAGGGAAGAACTGTCATTTGGTAAATTCAGTCCATGTGCTCAGTTTCGTTTTATTCTCACGATGGGGAGTTCTCCGGGTTTGGGTTCAATCCCTTTCCTACGGAAACAGAAACAAGGCAGAAGAAAGCGGGAAGAGGCTCTGGTCACTACGGCTAACTATGCACACTGAGGACGCCCTAGCAGAGGCAGAAGATGCTAGACTCCTCCAATTCTGCAGTTCTCCTCTTAGGATTGGTCACTACAGAGGAGAGAAAGGAAACTGACACACAGAAAAAGACAGAAAAGTAAATGCGCTGAGTGTGACTGGAATGAGTACTTTGAAGATCCATCACCCGGAACTAGAGATGGTGAATCACCTGACGTCAGAGGTAAGCATTTCCCATTTATCCATGCAGTTCAGTGACTCCATGTAGCTAGTGGGAAGCAGCAGAGCATGCTGTCCAGCCTTTCATTCAGCCCAGAAGACAGAGATCCAGGAGAGGCAGCATTGTGAGATGCCAAGATGGCCAAACTGCATGTCTAGATACTTCCCAGAGGTCATGTAATCAAGGCCGAAAAGATGGCTCAGTGGTAAATTGTTTGCCATGTAAGCATGAGTTAATGATTTGACCTCCCAGAACTCATGCAAAATGAGAGCCATAGGTGCATCTGCCTATAATTCCAGTATTGGGATAAACAGAGATAGAACAGTCACTGGGGCTTACTGGCCAGCCAGTCTAGCAGCAAGCTCCAGAATAGCAAAAGATCCTGTCTTAATTAATAAGTGGGACAGTTCCTGAGAAATGACATCTAATGTTACCTCAGGTCTTTATGTCCACATGCATTCACATGAACATTCATGCCCATGTACACACACACACACAATCATATATCTGATATAATTAAAATTCTCTGATAATGTATATGAACTCCTCTGATTTATTTTATAGCTGATCCATGATTATGAAGACCTTCAGTCATGCTGGAATGCATGTTAATATTTCCTAAACATCACAGAACTGTGTTCAGGAATTTGCATTTTACTGAAAAAGTGCTGCTGCTTAAATGTGATTTCCAGATTGCAACTTCAGCCAAACCCCCACATGCTAAAATTATCATTATGGAGAGAATTTTTACTACGCCTAGTAAAATCTAAAGACGATCATAAAGTGTCCCTCCTCAAAGCCAAAACTGAAAAAAGAATCACTATCCCCCACACAGCCATCACATTTCAGACGAGTGCTGCATTTTACAGGAAAAAGGTCTGCAAGCAAAAATATTTGGATTTTTAGAATGCAATGGGAAACCAATAGGATCAATTAGCCATTCACTTGTTAATTAAAAATGGCGGTTTAGAGCCTCGTGTGTGCTAGGAAGTACTTCAACTCTCTTCTCACTAAATGCAGCATGCTGCATCCAAGAAAGGCTTGTGTTAAAGCAGAGGAAATCTGTATAGTGGCTTATACAAAAATCTTAGACCCTATTAGCAGACAGTCTGATCCATGGGACAAAAGCACAACAATTCTTGTGCATCCTTTCTAAAAGGGGATCCATTTAGGCTGACATGGCAGGAGCATTTATTTGAGGCAGACTATATAAGTCAGTTCTCAGATTGCTAGAGCTCCACATCCCCCTGGTCTTGGGTGTTAGCTCTTAGAGTCTGAGGAGCATCGTCTCAGGAAAGAGGATGTTCAGATGTTCGGTGTAATGAAATGGACCAGGTTTAATTCTCAGAATCGCCTGGTCAGGGCAGATGAATTAAGCAGCTATCTCTGTTCCCACTGGAGTGCCTGTTCTGTGTGCTGCTTTTTATGGAGCAGGCTCTGTGGAGTGATGGAGTGGTTAGTGGATGTGCTTTTCTCTCTTCACAGAGTCCTCATCAGAGATAGGGGTGGAGTAAGAGAGGATGAGGGTCCAGTGAGATTCTGAATACATCCCTTTTCTTGTTCTTACCTCTCTTGGGTAGACAGGAATCTACCCAGTCCTTAAACGGGACTCCTTCACAGGTGCAGGTCTTTATGATACAGTTAGAGAAAGCAGAAAGGAAGTACATTGTGGGGAGCAAGGTGGTGGTGAGGAATGGAGGCAGCAGGATTTAATGTGCATGCCGTTTTGTTGTCTGATTTGTTCACAGTTTTCATTTCCTCCCCTCAGGACCAAAAGCAGATCACCAATTTCCCCCTCTATTTTAAACTTAAAATATACTTTGCAAGAATCTAACACTATACCAATCAGAACCACGGAATTTAGGCCCCACAAAACATATATCTACGTCTCCTTATAAAGCTCATGATCATTTGGGAGAAGACGTTGATCTTCTTTGATCCATTAAACACCAGGAACCAAGTCTTGCTAACGTCGTTCTCTTCACAAAATGAGCTTTTTTTAAAATGTGCTTTCATCTTGACCATGGATGATGACAAGGGAGTAACTCTACTTCAAGTGGTTCTAACATCACTTGCCTTTCACAGGACCAGGTGTGCCAGGGTGACATCCAGCTGGACTGTCACAAGAACCTGGCCACCACCTCCTTACATGTGTCATTGCAGTGAAAGGCTTTATCAAACACTCATCACGAGAGAATGTCTCAGATTTGCGATCCTATCAAACACAAAGAGAGCTGATAATAGTTTCTCTGGGTCAGGGTCAAGGGCAGCACTTCCCTCCAGTCTCTCTCTGTACTTCTCTGTGTGGCTGGGTTTCCATCCAACCAGAATCATTGCTTCCCAAGAAATGAGCTATACATCCAGGCAAGAGATGGGGAAGGTGGGGAACGCATGCTTCCTAAAGACACTTATTGTCACATTATACCACAGGACTTCACTTACAGTAAATATCTGGATTGTCTTTGGAGAAGTCAGGGTCACTGAAATTCAGCATCAGAAATCTTTCAAGTCAGAATAGAAGGAGGGTGAATGAGGGCTTCGAATGTCAAAAAACTAACGACTTTTTCCTGCTTTTTACTTTTAATTTTGAGCTCAAGTAAGATTGTCTCTACTTCACACATCTCAATAACCTTTCTTTAACATTATTATAGTTATAGAAAGTTATACAACACGTTCCACCACCACCCCCCAAACACCATTCAATAGACTCTTTGTTCTGTAATCTAGTCTGGCTTCTTAGGAAATGTCCCCTGTCTATAATGTCACCATGCACCATGATATTCCTCTTTCTTCCAGTCTTTTATTCCCTGCTTCTCAAGCAGACCAACATTAAATTTTTAATTTACTTAAAGTAACTGAGAGTCTATAAAGTTATCTTCATTCAGAAAAAAAAGAGAGAGAGAGAGAAAACCCAAACCATATAACACACGCTGATAGACACAGAACTCCCTGGAGACACAGTCCAAGTCCTTCTAATTTTCTGGGACAATGTATCCACGTGCCCAATACAACAGCCAGGAACCTTTGTACAGTGCAAGCACTATCAAAACATCCTCCGCTGCCTTGAGTCCCCACGCCCACAGACTCCCTCCAGAATTTCTGCACTTGGTTCTTTCTCGTCAGTTATATGTCAGGTCAGACTCTGTTCCTAGGAGGCTATCTCCTGACTATAATGGATTCCTTCTCCTCCGCTACTACTCAGACATACTGTGGTTTTAATGTCTCTGAAACATTGCTACTGGCTACATAATTTTGCTTAAAAAGGAATCCGAATGTTTATTATCTGCAGCCTCCCTAGACTATGAGCTCCAAGCGTGAGGAGTTGTGGAACTATAGGCATTGAATAGCTATATGTTGAAATGACAGGTTAGACACAGACAATGAACAATATAGATGGAGAATTGTGGCAGTGAATATCTGCAGAGGTGACAATTGCATCATCTCTGACCACTTTTCACTTTTCCTCATCTGATGAGGGGTATTACAGGGCTTCTTTAAAGTAAGGCTTGGGAAAAGGCCAGTAGAACCTCTCTGGGTTCTGCCAACACCGCTCCCACCCCCAGCAGCTGAAAAGAATTCCTGATAGTTCAGATGTAAGGTCAGAAACTAAATGAAGTGGGAGGATTTTTGTGGGGGGGGGCGTG
Source organism: Peromyscus californicus insignis (assembly GCF_007827085.1). NCBI lineage: Eukaryota > Metazoa > Chordata > Mammalia > Rodentia > Cricetidae > Peromyscus > Peromyscus californicus. Next base: position 85,416,087 of record NW_026294551.1, on the reverse strand, counting down.
CATTAGCTTAAAGCTTCAGCTAATTCACAACCAATAGAAAAATTCCAATAGCTTATTCCTCTACCAAACAACATGTTAAAATTCTAGTAAACAACCATATACTGTGCCATATATACATACTACAACATCAATTTCTCTATAGGATGCAAAATCATGATCCATGTCATCTGACCAGTGAGACCATCAAAGAAATCAACATAACATTATTTCTACTAGGATGGACAGGCTTCTGGGTGACCTCAATTTCTCTTCTTCACAGGACTAGGATCCTCCAAACCCTAAATTTCAAGACCAGTATATAGAATAAACCATAGTGATGCATACAAAACATACATACACACACATACACACACTCACACACACACACACACACACACACACACACACACACACACACATACACACACACAAGGGAGAGGAGAGTATGTTCTCATTTAAAATAAATACATAGTATTTTAAAGTAACATGAAATACTTGGATAATGTTTATCTTAAGAACCATTAGCTCTAATCAAATGTTCGATTCACCAAAATAACCAACAAGTGGCACAAACAGGCACCTTTATTAGGTGTCCAAGGAAGACATCCTGTTAATCTTTTGAAATAAGAAATTACTCACCAAAGGTAAGCCTCTGTTGCTCTAACACAGCATTGCCATCTCCTTCACATACCCAGAGGGTGCCCATTAAATTGCCACATGGCCTGCCTCTCATTTGCTTTGTAAATGTAGTAGTTTTGTCCACAACTTATGTCACATTCTTTACTTACTATGGTTCCTTTCTGAACTGAGCCACTAAGAACTATCTTCTAAAACCAATAAAAAATTCAATTACATTTTGGGATAAATTCCAGTGATATCTTTAATACTATGTTGCCCATTTAAGAAGTGTAGTAGAAATCTCTATGAAAAATGCTCCCAATTCAGATACTTTTCTGGCTGACATTACCAGCAACCTAAAAACCAGTGTGATGGATGGAAAAAGTTAAAAATATTTCACTCTGTGGTTCCAACATTTCAGAAGGGCAATTGCAGAGAATGAGATTTAAGCTTTAATTAGGAAACGGATATATCATCAGGTTGCTCCTTCCCTGTGATCAGGGGATTTTTTTTTTTATGTGCATGAGTTGAAATGCAGAGATCAATAAGAAGCAAGTTTGACAACCCCAGGGCTACAGAAGCTTTGAGGAATTCAGAGATTAAAAAAATTATCTCCATAAACCTGGGACCACGCTATATAATTATTCTATTGCTAGGGCTAAAAATTAGATGGGGGAAATCCTCTGCTTAAACATTAATAATTGGGCATGTAACACCTTACTCTAAAAGAAAAAGAAAGTGTACTTCATGAAAAGTTCGTTAATTATGCAGTCATTAGTTTGTTTTGAGCAGTAAATATTTTATACTTGCGATTATTAAACATTAGTCAAGAGGCATAGTACTATGGAGGGGATGGATTAGAAAAGGATAGAAAGGTGAACAGGACAAGTGGAAGAGAGAATGCTATTTCTTTGCTCAGATGAACTACAGGAGAGAATAGAGTAAGATGGTTGATGGCAGTGTGTGTGCATGTGTGTGTGTGTGTGTGTGTGTGTGTGTGTGTGTGTGTGTGTGTGTGATCACATAACCAATATAAACCATCACAACAAGTAATTCAAGACAAAATTGTGATTATGAACCTCACATCTCTGCTGAAGGTCTAAATGAGCTGGTCTGGAAGGCACGAGGAGGCCAAGCCTCTCACGTTTTTCCAAGGGATGCTCATCCTCTCACAGGGGCTTCCTATCCATGCATTTGACAGCCAGGCTTCTGATCCATTTCCACCTTAAATGCTTTTATGTGGAATGTGGAGCTGTAAGTGGGACAGCCTTCAGGTTCGATGCTAACAGCTTTGTTGTGGGGATCCCTAAAGCAGAGGCCTATAAATAGGACCAGCTACATTCACTCAAGTTGCGTACATTGACCCAAATAAGAACGATGCGTATGATTCACAAATGTGTACAACAATACACTTCTAGCTGCTTGGACCGGCCCAGTGCCCAAGCTGCTCAGGGCTTCTTGGAAGCAACCTCAGTGCTTCTGCCTGTCCTCCTAGATGACAGTGACAATATTTGCAAAAGTCTAGACTAAGTACAACTGGAATAAAAAGCTTTTGGCACATATGCAGATACAGAAGTCAGATGTCCCAATAAAAACATACCCTACAACTACATTAGAAAAAAAAAAGCCACCCACAAAATAGAAAAAAAAAATGGATAAATGAAATGAATGGCCTAGTCACAACTTTATCACAAATGGCCAAACAGAGCACTCACAGTAGGGTAGACAGATCTACTCTAGCAATGAGGTAAACACCCATGATAGTAAAAAATATTTTGTATCATCAAAGGAAGAACAATTTAAAAAAGGGCTGAGGGGAGAGCACTTTGTGTGATTATCATGCTAAAGACCCTGAGCTTTTTTTTTTTAACTTTTAAAAAAAATCTCCAAAACAATAAAAATACATAAATAAAAATGTTGAAAAGGCTAATAACCATAGTGACACTAATAATGTAGGTAAAGCAGACACATCTTTGCATTTCTGAAAGGAGTGTATGGATTATGACTACTTCTTTTTATCTAGTATTTAAAAATGATATTGAATATGCCCCAATAATCTGATTTCGAGAAAAAAAATTTCTCCTAAAAGAATGATAAACACATGCATGTGTTGGTCTACAGAGAAGTTTGGACACTGGAGGAGAGGTTGCAGGAACACAAACTGAACTGTGGGAAGGTGTGTCATGGGGATGGAAACAATGACATTTTAGCTCATCTGAGACTGTGTGGTTGCAGGAAAGGGCCCTGGTGTGGGATTCCTATGAAAATGATTTATTGAGAAGTGCCTCTGGGAAATCCATGTAGGAAGGTTGGAGAGGCAGGGAAGGGAGGCAGGTCCACAGAATCCACAGTAGGTAACTGAGATGCATGAAATTAGATTCCATGCTGTCCCTCAAGGATCCCTGCACATGTCAGTCCCCCTTTGCAGGCTGCCTGAGAGATTCTAGCGCAAGTTCTGGCAGCTGGACCACAGGGATCTTCAGGGGAACCAGATCCTGGCTGATGGGACTGAGCACACCAAAGCCATGGAAATAAATGGTGGAAATACATGACATGTCTGTACCAGTGTCCAGTCATGTATCATGCACTATTGGAAGTTTGAACCAGAGATAGGTTTGCCTGTCACTTGGACTGTGGAAGCTAAGTGTTGGGACAAGCACATTAGAGAACAGGCCTTTGAGTTAGTATTTAAATAAGACCTTCAACTTGGGAGTGGGCTTAAGTGGCGGAATCTTATTTATACAAGCCTGTGCCAACCTATCACCTTATAGCCTTGCCATATTTACATAGGTTTAGGTTATTTATATAGGGCTCCATAGGATGCTGGACAAGGGATCAATAATGACAAAGTGAACAGAGATCCTGGGTGGCTTTTCTCCTTGTGTTGCCCTTGTACATTTTCGGACCTATGCCTGCACAGCATTCATAAATTAAGGAATATAAAATAAAGTAAAAATTAATTAGGCCCTACCAAAAGTTAACTACACAAGTTCTCTTCCTTATATCGGAAAAGCTTGGAGTAAGATGGTCCCCCTGAGTTAACAGAGTTCTCCTTTTAAGCTGTGACCTGGGAAATGCCTTTGGGACAGTTTCTCTGTTTTTAAGCTGAAAATCAACAAGTGTGCACAGTGATTCTAGGCAATGGAAGAATAACACAAGAGGTAGAAACATGTATGTTAAGGCATTGCAACAATAATATTCAAAATACAAGCATCTTCATTTCTTATAAAACTGGAAGTCATCAATAGTGGTAGGATGAGTAAATGAATTAAAATGTGCCAAAGAGAATTATGTACTACACAGGCATTAAATAATGGTTTTGAAATTTTTATTGAATTAAAAGAGAAGCAACATATAATGTAAGGTTTCAAAATGAAATGTGTAGTCCCATATAAATAAGTGGTACAAATTTATTGTACAAATTTAAATACATCATTTATATATGTATACACATACACTCATATGTTCAGAAAATGCACTGATCTGGTAGAATGGATAAATGAATAATATTAATTGTTGAGGTTAGGTTATAGGCCTAGGGCTCGTTTCAAAATACTTTTTCTTTTCTGCATTGTTTTACTGACTAACAATATCATCCCTTAGCGTTTAGGGGGAGGTAACCCCATCTGATGACAAAACAACCTGCCCTGAGGGCCATGGGCTCCTCATTTCTTAATGAGTGTGACGGATTAATACTGGAAAACAATACTCAACTCTTCTCCTAGTGAGCTGACCGAAGTGAGTTCCCTAAAAAGTATCTGGTGTTTAGTGACTACATTTCAGCAAAAATCACATGAAGAGGTGACAGAATGTCCAGGATTTGAGTGGACAATGTCAGGGCTTCTAAGTTGTTTCCAAGGATATATTTGATGGGAGACCCAAAGCTACAGACCCTTTGGGGGTGAGAAGGCTAGCTTAAGATCAAAGATCTGGATTTGCATCCTCCTTGCTGTGTCCTGTCACAATTATCGGCAGCTAAAGCGAAAACAAGCCTTCACTGTCACCAGTGACATCTACAGACATCAAAATAAGAAAGGACTCTTTTATGAAAAAAAAAAGCACCTCAGATACTAGAGTTAAAAGTTCAGTAGAGCATGCATTATTTGTAGCAAGATTATCTCCTCTTCTATACCACAAGAAATGGAAAGAGCCTAATAAAAATAAAAAGTCCAAGATTGGGTCCAAGATGGTGGTACAGCCTTCGCTTTGCTCATCATTGTAACTAAAACTTAGCTGAGCCTCTAAAGGCGGTTGTGATAGATCTCCATCCAAAGCCTGCATTCCCTTGACTGACAAACTAGTGGAATGCAGGCAGATCTCCTCTCACACTGCCTATCCTCCAGAGACCATTCTTAGCATCCCAGGAACCTCCTACACACTGAAGGCAGGAAGAAAGAGAGAGAGAGAGAGAGAGAGAGAGAGAGAGAGAGAGAGAGAGAGAGAGAGAGACAGAGAGACAGAGAGACAGAGAGAGAGAGACAGAGAGAGAGACAGAGAGAGAGACAGAGACAGAGAGAGAGAGAGACAGAGAGAGAGAGAGAGGGAGAGAGAGAGAGAGAGAGAGAGAGAGAGAGAGAGAGAGAGAGAGAGAGAAGAAGACCCTTGTAGATTCCATACTCTATTACTGTATTGCCCTGGAAACCGTGAGGTAGTGAAGGGACTCAGATTTCTAAAAGACTAATACAATTATTAAAAATTCCTTCTTAGGTCTTTGGTTTTGTTCAAAAACTTGTCCCTTGATTTATTTTCTCTTAATGACTTGCTTTGGAGACATTTTATTGACCTTTAGAATTTATTTATTTATTCATTCATTCATTTATGTATTCATTCATTCATTTATTTATGCTGACTTGATATTCCAAACATCTTAAGGAAAGAGCTGCAAGGAAAAGTAAGTTCAAAGGTGAACTCTAGGTGAACAACACAGTTCGATTGAATTCTTTTTATTTCTGCCTAAAGTACATCGGACAGGCTTCCTTCTCCAGCTTCTCCTGCACAAACCCACTGCACAGCTGAGGAAAAACTCTCCTTTGGCATTCAACAAGGGAAGGCCCTTCAAACCCGGCATGTTACACTACCTGGAATGCACACACTGCAAACTCAAAGGCCATTAAAAAAAATCTTTTGGGCCGGGCGGTGGTGGCGCACGCCTTTAATCCCAGCACTCGGGAGGCAGAGCCAGGCGGATCTCTGTGAGTTCAAGGCCAGCCTGGACTACCGAGTGAGTTCCAGGAAAGGCGCAAAGCTACACAGAGAAACCCTGTCTCGAAAAACCAAAAAAAAAAAAAAATCTTTTGGTGCATCACATTTTGCTTCATCACTAACAAATCCACTCGTATCCAAATGATAAACCACACACCTAGTCACTGGGTGAGCACATTTTCCCCTCTTAATTTTATACATAAAGATGTCTCAGAAATAAGCCAGTGGATCTAGCAAGTACATTAAAAATTGATGGAAGGCATCTTTCACTGGCTTCCTTTCAAGCAAGCCCCACCCCGTGCCCCCCCCCACACGTGAAATAAAACTAAGAAATTACTTAACGCTGCCCCAGATAAACAGCTTTTCTACAGGACAGTTGCTTTCTATACTGTAAAATGAGGCTTTACTGAAGGATAATGAATGGCGAGCTTAAAGCCAATATGGTACAGTTTAAATAAAACATTCCATTCATAAAGATCAGAACCAAAAACTATACCTGTATTTTTCCAAAATATAATGCAGTTTGGTACTCCTTCTTCTGATGCAGAAATAAGCACATTCTCCATCAGTAAAAACAGAAATCAAATGTTTTCTTGAGAAAGACTTCAGTGACTAAGCTTTAAGTCATCTTCTAATACATCAAACTTGATCTATTGTGATGGGAAAGTGCAGAGCTGTGAATTACCCATTATGTTGGAAAATCCAGAAGTTGTTTTAATTGGTTTTGAATGAAGGCATTATTCTGCACTTCTAATCATGTTTCTACCCCTAAGGCTAATATTAAAAATGAATTACAATTCCTGAGCAAAGGAATTGACTCAGAATCATGGCTGGGATTAACACTGTGTTCTAGATAATCTGCAAGTAAGAGGCCCTAAAAGTTGAGTGTATTTATAATGAGGTAAAACACTCATTAGACACACTCCATGTGAATAATGAACCATCTGATAGTGAACATGTGTGTGTGAAGCATTTTACATCCATCTGAACAAGGAGTTTTTCTCCTAAGATCATCAAAATAAGTATTCAATAGTCACTCAGTTTTACTGTTTCCAGAAATGAGACATATGCAGATTTATCATCTGTCTTTCCCTGGAAGTACACATACCTTTAGACTGCTCTTAAAATTTAAAGATATAAAATTTAAACTTCTACTTTACCAATGGGTGGTGTGTGGTGACTGTCAATGACACATACACCTGAGAGTTGAAGGTAAGCCTGATCTGCTGGTCACAATAAATTAAGCTAATGCTACAATGTCATTTGTGCTATGAAGTGGTTTCTACAAAAACTTCAAATATTAATGAGGAAATACAAACTGACCTATTCACTGACAATTAAGCAACTCTGACTGGAGTACCAGGAATCATTTGCATAATGGAAATACCCTTCCCCCAATTATTCAAATTATAGTTTGAAAGGGAAAGAACACTCAAGAAGAGGTTTTTATTGGTAGGGACATTTTAATGAGGTGATAGGTATCTTAATAAGTGTTCTTGGGTGAAGACACCTGGATTATTAAGCAGCAATTCTGCTGTGTCCTATATTAATTCACGGCGAGATTTTATCACATCTGTTTAATTTATTAGCGACTTGAAGGACTTGGTATCACTTGCATGGTTTAAAGTAAACCAATTTAAACAAAAGATGAAATAAATGGTACGTTTTGAAGATTGGAGTTTTTCAGGTATTTTTCTTTTAGCTTAACAATAATTCAGCAGGAGTACAAATCAGGAAAATCTTCATGAAATTAACTTCAAAGCAGATTTTCAAATGAGTCCTAGAGGGTTTATTGTGGGGGAGGGGGCCCACCAAACAACATGAATTTTAAACATATTCATTGTACTGAACTATATTTTATGTACAGGGACATTAAATGGGGGAGACAGATCATTTCCAGCGACCTCTCAGTCAACAGGAAAGCCAGTCCTCTCTGAAATAATAAGACATTCTTATTGCTGATCACTAAGAAATTTTGAATGCTTTAAATGTATTTTACTCCAGAATGCCTGAACTCATCAGTATCTATATATTTACTCAGTATACAATTTTAGAACATAGTGCTAATTTTCTACTTCAAAATAAAAAATGAACATTTCCTCTAACAGCACATGATTTGTTTCCTTTAGATAAGTGTAAGTTTGATAGATTTTTTTTGTTGTTCAAGATTCTTTCCTTCCTCAGTCTCAAACTTCATTCTTTATGGGGTTAAACTAAGTGTTTTAAGTGATTTAGAGTTCTGAAATGGCTATGTTTCTCCAGTGATATTTTTCTGAAAAAGACCATTTTTACTGGTTCTCTTTCACATGAACTAGAGACTGTCCAAAAATACCCCTTGTCATTTTACTGTTACAAGAAGGGTAGAAAGTTATTGTGAATAATAGAATCAATTTGGTATAAGTGCAAAAGGAATTTTTATATGATATGAATTAAATCAGCTCAACCAAGTAACTCTTTCTGTAAGTGACTCACTGAATGCATAAAGGCAAGAGCAGGAGAAAGCAACATAAAACCAGCATTTGGAGACTCCGAAGAGATCTGTCTATATAAAATAAAGGGCAATTGATGTCCAGCTATCAACAAGCTTGTCCTATGCACTTTCTATATGAAACAGTCATCACCACCGATGTGATGATATTATTTCTTTGATCCGATGGACTGTTCTCATGCTAACAGAGAAAACAGCATCCACAATGCAATGTGACAGGAAGCATTCTGCAGCTAGCCTCAGAAAACACTAAAACTTGATTAATTCTCCTTGCCAAAGACTGTACAAAAGTAAAGAACTGTTAACCTGGTTTTTGTCAATTAAAAAAAAATCTATTTGGGTCAGTCCTGGACAATACTCTTTACACACAATGGAGTCTAGAGGCTGAAGCCCACAGTTACCATCAAACCTCCTTCAGGACCATAGGTCATGTCCCTCCTGGTGCACAGAGAAATCAAGAGCCAAGATCAGTGTCCACACAACTGAGAATAAGAACATGATATATGAATGCCTTGAGAGTCTTTTTTTTTTTCTTTTCCATCAGAGCTAAGAAAATGAGAGTAACTCATGGTACTTTTAGCATTAAGACATAATTCTTTTCCTTTATCCAACATCAGTAATTTTAATCAAAGCTAACCCACAAAGACAGGGAAGTCAAATTCTTTCCATTAAAAACTTAACAGTTATAACATTAAGACTTGAGGGTCTCTCATCAAATCAGGGCTGTTTAGAAACTGGTGGAGAGTTTGGAGACAGCTTTTACAGTAGCTTATATTCCTATCTCTACACTTCTACAAAAGAAAAATCAAATCACTCTGCTAAAAATTAATTAGCTCACAAATAAGTCAGTGTAGTGACTAAATGAACAAACTATTGTTTAGTACCAGGAAAAATAGAAATTATGGGAGATTTTTTTAAACACATACCTCCAAAATCAAAACAAAACAAAATAGAAATAAAAAAAATAGTGACTTGATTTTCTTCAAGAGTCTGGTGACCAGAGAAATTTTATGTGAATGAATTCCAAAATTGTTTCAACCCCCCTCCATCAAATTTTGGAAGCAAATATATACGAGTAAAACTAGTAGTTCAAAAAAGCACTTATCTGATGAACAATCTCAGATAATTGTTCAACTATTTATTTATTCTTCAAATTAAGCTCTGTACAAGCTAGTGAGATAATGTTGTATGAGAAAGCATTGCTTCAGAGTTTTCAGAAATGTTTACTCCCCTTTATTGCTTGGTTCCTTGCTAAAACGTTAGATCAGAACAATTTTGATATCTTCAAAAAGCGAGACTATATTGAGATCCAAACATCTATTATTTTCTTCACACAGAATACTTTCCCGATTACAGTCTTGTCAAGTTTTCCTTTCAGCAACAAACACACAGGAAAATGGCAAAGTTAGAGATGGGTTTTTGCATCATAAGGGTCTAGCAACAGATTTTTCTTAAACACAACCTCAATTTTAAATTCTAATGTGTGGTTTATAATATAAAGCTTCTGGCAAATAATGTGATTGAGAGAGCAAGTAAAATTAGAATTTCTGAGTATTAATTGCATGAGAGGGCGAGTCCTAACAAATTAAACATGTATATATTTGGTAAAATATTTTCGGATATAACCTGCCTAATTTACATATGGTCTTTGCCCAAATGGTATAGCTTCCTTGTTACCATGTTCTGGATGGATTAACCCAAACCAGCTGCCCCTTCTAGAAATCAGATCTTGTTAAAATGCAACAACAATGTCCTAATTGTCAAATCACATGTGCGCATCTTCAGACTCTAGCACCAGTTTGATGCCCTGCTTTACTAAAACTCTTTTCTGCCTCGTTTTGTTGGCATCGCTCTCCTGACCGCCCCCCACGTTCCTAAGCCTGTACTCTAAGTTCCAGTATTGTTCCATCTTCTCCCTCCATCCCGTTCTTTCTTATCTTCTTGCAATTCAGTTAAGAATTTCGTCCACACTGCAAATAAGATTTTATATAAATCTCACCCTTAAACTCCACAATCATAACTTGGCTTCTCACCCTTCTGTTCCACACTTGTTTTGCTCTGCCAGAGCCTGTCTGTCATCTACCACAAGCACCTCACAACCTCTTGTATTGCTTCCTTTCCTTCTTGCTTCCTCCCCCTGAAAGTGGTGACATCCCTATCCTCTCTCAGTATTCTAGCTTTCAAAACTTGTGTCAATCTGCTCAGCACCCATTTCCATAGGCACACTGGTCTTGCCCTGCATACTCTCTGCCTCCACCACTGGTCTTCTACAGTTCCTCCCCAGACAATCTGCCTACAGTGGATGCTCTTGACTTGTAGGTGTGGTTCTGACTTTGCCCTCCCACAGCTCTTCCTTCTCGGTAAATGGACTCTCTGTGCACTCAATATTCAAGCCACATCCCTAGAGGCCTTCCTTGTTTTCTACCTAGTCTTCACATTTACATCCAATATATCAGTAAGAGCTGTGGATTTCATCTCAAAAATGTCTCCCATGGGACTGGGGAGGTAACTCAGTGTGTAAAGATACTTTCTAACAAGGATGATTGCCCAAGTTTGATCACTGGACTCACATGATGGAAGAAGAAAAGTAACCCCTAAAAGCTGTCCTCTGGCCTAAAGATGAGCACCGTGGTACACACACACACACACACACACACACACACACACACACACACACACACACATAAACAAAACAAATAAATATAATAAACTTAAAAAAAAACTTGCTGGGCAGTAGTGGTATATGCCTTTAATCCCAGCACTTGGGAAGCAGAAGCAGGTGGATCTCTGTGAGTGTGAGGCCAGACTGGTCTACAAAAGACACCCTGGGCTGTTACACAGACAAACTCTGTCTCAGAAAAAAAATAATAACCCTCATATATATCCCAAGGTTTCTAAGCCTCACTGTCTCTCCTTTGGAAATCCACGAGTCCTTTATATTCTTGACATCTTATTCTCCATTCTCCATGCACTATGTATTTTTTAATGCAAAGTTAAGGAAAACTTCAAACACACACACACACACACACACACACACACACACACACACACACCATGGGGGGGGAACAATCTTCAATATAATGCATACATTGAAGTGCACATATTAGCAGTGTGATGGCCTGATGAACATTCCGTACTTCATTAAACACTTTCAACATGGTCAGAGATGTCTTCTCTATAACATCATCTTCTTGATTTCCATTTTACTTTGAAGCAAAGTAGCAAACTATAGAGTTATTTTATCTGCAAAGCTTTGATATGGATTCTTAAAAATAGGTGATTCTACTTTTTGAATAGATCTACAATGCTACATTCAAAACATTGGCTTCTTAATATTACGTTAATTTGTGTTCATATTTCTTTAATTTCCTAATTTGTATCTGCCTCCAATCAATCAATTAATTAATAATTTGGATCAAGATCTAAACATATATGGTAGATATTCAGATCTTAGGCCTATCTATTTTTTTCCAACTTTGTTGAACCTCTCAACTTTGTTGGCCTTTCCACTTCATTGAAAAAACAGATACTCAGTCTTATAGATCTTGGAAAAAACAGCATTGTACCAGTTATATCCCACTGTACCATTTCAACAAAGTTCTTACAGCAATTTCCTACACATTAGTTATAGCAGGGACATTTGATAGATGTCCTTTTAAAGTCGAGTTCATAGAACTATAACTTAGACTTAAAGGAAGGTGATTAGCTTTTAAAAACATTGTTACAGTATTAGCCTAAAATCTTCCAGGAAATTCTTTCTGTGCTGAAAGTAAAATTTAAAAAATTTTTCTCATCAGCACCAGGGTCTTCATGACCCATTGGTCACTAGCTTGCCCTTCTTGAATCGCTCTCAATGCTTGTTAAATGAATCAATGACTAACTGGATAATTTGATTCTGACACTCTTACCCACTGACATTGTGTCCTTCCTCTTCTCTTTTTTTACCTATGGGTTGAGGGCTTCCTATACCACATACTCCCAACCATGGTGAGCTTCCACAGGCCCCAAAGCAATAGTAATGGGGTGACTGACAACAGATAGAAACATTCAGAATGATAAATGAAGATAATTTTTGCTTTCACAGACCCCTTAGCTTTATTATTTTTTTCTCATTTGTATATGATATATATATATGTATGTATGTATATAACTTCTTTCTTTTTGTCTCCATTATCTACCTCATTCATTTGGATCCAGTTTTCACATTTTAGTTTAAAATAATGGGCTCCCACTCATGCCTTATCACCAGCATTTGTACATATAAAATATGCTGTGTGTGTTTCTGTGGGACCCATGGAACAGCGACAAGTAAAATACTTCATTGACACATTCTTGGAATCCATTCTGTACTTAATCATTTAAATATCCAGATAAATGATTTAAGATTTATTTGCCTTTATTTAAATCTCTTATAAAGTATGAGGTTAAGAAAATGACTTCTTTGCACTCTGCAATGGTTTAGATAGGTGTCTCCCAAACATACATTTGGTGAAGACCTGTTTCCCAGCCCCTATTGAAAGGTCACTGGGGGCAGTGACTTTAAGAGGATTTTTAAGACTATGGCTTCATCCTCCTCTTAGCTTTTTATTCTAGCAAAGAGACAAGAGCTTCCTCAAGATTTTTATTTCTATGATGTGCCAGCACAGGTCTAGAGGCGATAGGCTGACTAATCAAGGAATGGATCATCTTTAGTGATAAGATCAAACTTCTTGTGTCTTTAAGTGGATTGTCTCACGTGTTTGTTACCATAGTAGAAAGCCAGTGCAGACCCCCTGCCAAGAAGTACAGGGGAGTACTTCTAAAGTTCTTAGAATGGCTATTCAACATGTGTCATTGGTTCTTGTCGTTACCTGTTATGTGCTCATATTGAAGGGGTTTGGTTTACTTCTGCTTCTTACTGCTAAGGGAAATTACAGGACACACTTCCATTTTTCTTTTTTCTAACCACAGGCATATGAGGATCTAGTGTCTGATGCTTGCTTCTGGATCCACTATAAATGAAACTGATTTCTCTGGGAAAGAAGTACCCTGAAAAATGGGAGCTGAAGATTAACACCAATGACGTACGAATAAACACTAAGAATGTATACTTTGGCAAATCCGATTGAATGACAAGTAATTCACAAGTAACTGCTATATGTATATTTTCAGAAGGGTGGAGGCAGCTAGCTCAATTTGCACCCATATATCAAAAAAAAAAAAAAAAAGCTCAAATCATGAAGTACTTTTCTTCGAATATGTCTCCCTCCCAACTCAAAGAGTTACATCCATTCTATGATAAAATCAACTTCAGGAACAGTATTGTTTTGTCCAAATACACAGTCTTCTTTTACTTCATATGCACATTCCTACATCACCTTTAACATCCAAAGGCAGGCCATACACAACAGTGTATATGAGCACTGAGAGTGGAATACAGGCTTTGCCACATTGCCTTCTAGGCACCACAAACCATACTTTTGGTGAATGATAGTGAAGTTTTTCTGTTAAGTACCAAATAATAGTTTCTTGTCTTAACTCACAGACTTTCCTGATGTCCTAGTAAAGTAACAATTGGATGAGCATGGATGTAATCTAATCATAATCTATTTGTGGATGAAGAATGTTTAGTTTAACACAATTGTCAAGTGTCATGAAATATTCTTTCAATTATTTTCAACTATTTGAAACTATTTTCTAAAAATGTTCTTGATTGATAATCATATAACAAATAGGTAACAGGTAGTTCTGGCCCACAGGGTGGCCTTTTATAATGAACTAAAACATAAAATGTGGTGTCAATTCTAACAGTAAACTCATTGCATTAGCTGTGTTCCTAACTTCTAAGATTATGGTTCTCTGTGAAACTGCGAAGTAGGAAAAAGAATGAAAATTTCAAAACCCAACCCAAAGTCTATTCTTTTGAGAAGATCTTCTTGAGCTCAGAGGGAAGTGATTTCCTTATTTCTGAAATAGTGGGTGCAATTATAAAATTCCAATACATAGCATGAAATCAAGAAAATTGATATACAGCTAAAGTAGGACTCGTAGGGGTTCACAGAGACTGAAGTAACAAACACAGACCTTATGTTGGTTTGAGCTAGGTCCTTTGCACATACTTCATGGTTGTGTAGCTTGCTGTTCTTGTAAGACTCCCAATAATGGGACTGGGGGATGTCTCTGACTTTTATCCCTGCACTTGGGATCCTTGTCCACCTGCTGGGTTGCCATGTCCAGCCTTGATATGAGGGTTTGTGTCAATCTTACAGTATCTTGTTAGGCCGTGTTGGGTGGATATCCCCGGGAGGCCTGTTTTTTTTTCTTTTGGGGGGGCAGAGGAGGAGTTGATTTGGGGAAGGGGGGGTGGGGAGAGGGACTGGAATGAGTGGAAGAAGGGGCAACTTTTGTCAGGACTTAATGTATGAGAGAAAAACAAAAGTTAGAAAAAGAAAGAAAACTGACTGAAGTCATTCACACACACATACACACACACACACACACACACACACACACACACACACACACACACCCTCCAAGGAAAAGAAAATCATACTGAGTTCACTCAATGTAAGTTTATCTAGCACATACTGTACCTGTGCAAAACAAAGGAAATGAGCCACTGGCAGTTGAAGGAGAATCATCTGTCTTTTCTTTTTGTCGATTCACAAGTAAGTGTCTGAAAGAGTTAAATTTTATACACACACACACACACACACACACACACACACACACACACACACACACAAAAGCCTCAGAAGAAATGCAAGCACCTTCACTGCAGGATCAATAGGACCATGGGTTTCTTGATTCAAAGTTCCTCAAGGCGTTGCTACAAATTGACAGACAGTCTCTTAGCACTTGACTTGATATGAGAAACAGTGAAAGACATGCAGACTTTGGAGTGGAGAGCCTTATCTCAAATAGTTCCATGCTGGCCAGACAAGCACCGTGGCTCAAGAAGGCGAGCCAGCTCATCCATAAGTCAATTGTGAATTACTCTCTCTAAATTGGCTCCACAGCTGTGGTTTCCAATGCCTGGAGTACCCTTCAAATCAGAGAGAGAGAGAGAGAGAGAGAGAGAGAGAGAGAGAGAGAGAGAGAGAGAGAGAGAGAGAGAGGGAGGGAGGGAGGGAGGGAGGGAGGGAGGGAGAGAGGGAGGGAGAGAGAGGTGGAGGGAATGAAAGCCTGCTTTCCCCACAAACACACACCTTTTGGCTAGCTGCCATCCTAACTTGTGGAGACGTGCAGATCTAAAAGGACCACTACTGGAACTCTATCAGAAAAATGTCATGTCAAGAGTTTGGCATAGGAGCTGCCAGCAGGCACTCAGACACATCTTATTCCAGGCCTGACCTACACAGGAGGTTTATGAAATAACTCAGTCCTAAGACAGCCTAACGTTCTCAACCCCCTCTCCTCCAACAACAGGAATCAGGGAAATAGTGCTGTGATTTTATTTATTTTCGAAAGAAAATGGGGTTCTTGTTTTTAAGACAAACAGAGGAATCTGAGGAATAACCTACAATACTAGCCCCTTCCTTAAGATTTTAAGAAAACCAACAATCTAGCAATAGGTACGAGTTACAAAAACTGTATTTCACTCTCTCCAACAGCAGATAGATTGCACTTTTGTCTAACCCACTGAATGTAGTTGTAGAGTTAGATGTGGAAGCGAATGATAAATGCAGATGGGAGCTGATATTTCAGGGTACAGCAACAACCCTGCCTCCTGGTGACATGCTATATAGGTGTGATATATGTATATGTCACACACACACACACACACACACACACACACACAGAGTTGTGCAAATGCATGTACACATGGCAAGTGACTGGAGGGAAAAGAAGTCATCTTTGACATGCAAATATTACACATAAACACAGAGAAAGATGCCAGGCAGTGGTGGCACACATCTTTAATCCCAGCATTTGGGAGGCAGGGACAGGCAGATCTCTGTAAGCTTGAGGCCAGCTTGGTCTACAGAGTGAGTTCCAGGACAGGCTCCAAAGCTACACAGAGAAATCCTGTCTTAAAAACAACAACAACAACAAAAATTAAACACAGAGAGGCACGGAAAGAATGCAGAGGACACACTATCATCACGGAGAATGCTAAGGATGAGTCCATTCTTAGAAGCCTGCTTCCTGGGCCTGGATCCTTGGACAATGCCTGCACTCCTATTTTACACAGATATCCTTGGGAAAATGTGCCAATCATTTTATCAGCAGGTTAACCGTGATGCTATTATCACCCGGCATAAGCTTACCACCCTGCACCTGTCTTCACAACTCTCCTGGTTTGTGGCAAGTTCCCCAGCTTGACATTTACAACCATGGCTAAATCCTAAAGAGGGCTTAATAAAAAGATTAATTTACTCTTCCTTTCTTTGCACTTTCACTCTCTCTCTCTCTCTCTGGTTTCCCCCATGAGTCACGGTTGGCCATCTACAAGAACAAAATATCTAACTGAAGAAAAGTCTCTTCCAAAGGCAGCATCTGTCTCCCTGGCAGGCTCTGCTGACAGTTGGGGCCTGGCTCTGGAGCTTTTCCTTCAAGAAGCTCTGTGGGGCTGAGCTATTAGTGGGCTCTCCTCTTCCCAGGTGCTGTTTCCTACTGGCTCTTCCCAATTGGAAAGAGGGATTTGTATATATTTATCCTTTTGAGAATCTGCTATTGTGTAAATATCTCCAGTTGAGACCCCCGTGGGAAGCCACACAGGACAAGGGAGCTCTTACATTTCTCTTCTTGCGGAACCTCCATCAAATAGCTTAGCAATTCCCAAGGGTCTGCTCCTGGGTATTATTATGTAAGCAGTTTCTCCTACAGAAAGAGAAAGAGATGCGTAGAGACACTGAAATAAAAATGCCCACAGCTCTCTAAAGGAATTTCAAAATAGCAACTTTCTTAAATACCAAGGAAAATACCTGGTTCTTCTCCAAATCCCAAGATAGTCTGTGGTAGATGGAGAAATAGATGGTAGAGCTGGGGGGGGGGGGGGAGGTGAGGGGCGGCAAGGAGGCAAAGGGGACCATGAATGACACTAGGAAATATAAACCACACCAAGTCACGCAGCAAGCTTGAGCTGAGGAATTTCTGTCACTTTGGCAATTTAGTGAAAAATACTTAGATAAAGCCATTCTGCATTTTGTTTGGAAAGTGCCTCAGGTGGGGGCATGATTGCAGAGCCACGGTATTCTAGGCTTGGCACATCTGTCTAATTCTAATTTGGAGCTTAAAACCCTTCTGTCAGGCTCTCCCTCTCCTTCAAAATTTCTTCTCAAAAAAAATTTTTTTTTTCTTTTCAAACAATGACTCAAGCCTTAAAACCTCTGGAGGCTCTGGATTCTTCAAAAAAAAAAAAAAATTAGAGATTGTCTTCTGCTACTCCCAAGTCTCCTCATAGTTCGAAGAAAACAGGGAGCAGCCGGGGAGGCCAGCTCTCTGTGGCTTGAGGTGCTCCCGAGTTCCCCGGAATCACGTGAGATAAAAAGTGTTTGGGATCAATTATCAATAACCTTCTTGTGGAAAGTAAAAGTCATTGAAACTTAAGACTTAAGCATTTAAGAGAATCGAGGAGCTCCTTGAATTTAACATTTTCTAAGAATAAACACAGAGAAAAAGATTAAACCTTCAAAGATCACACTTATGTAAGCCAGACAACAACAAAGAGCTACACAGCGGAAGACTTGATCTCCAACAAAGTTGGGAAGAGAGGATTTTGCATGAAACTGCTCCTCTGGCTAGACCGCTTTTGTTTACAGTAAGTAGAGTTTGGACCCATTACATATTCTTTCTTAGGTTTTCCTAGTGAATTGAGGTTGTTAAAGTAACACTGTAATTATCTTTTATCTATGGCATGATTTATTTATAATATGAAATTTCCTTTTACATTTTTAAGTTATAATAATTCAGTGTTCTCCTTAATAGTAAAATAATGGAATATGGAACAAATATTTATCTCACCATTTCTTCTCAAGAATTCTTTGATGATGCTTTGATTAATATATATATATGTATATATGTATATGTATACATGTATATATATATATATATATATCACATTTTGTTTTAAAGATTTAAAGTTTTTTTCAGTTTTAAAGGTCATATTTAGAATGGATCCAACTATGAATATGAATGAGCTGGAGGCTACGCCTAAAGCTGGTGCCTTTTCAAGTAAAAAAAGACTTACTAATAGTTCCATTTGTTTTCCATTAAAAATCTCCTCATTGTATTCACAGCAATCCACATGGCAGTATCTGAGCCTGCTTGGACAAAGCATTTGCTTTGTGTGTATCAGATGCAAAATTTACTTAAATTCCAGATAATTACAAGTGCATCTGCTAGGCTTTGTCACTGGTCTATACGAACATTTTCACAGTGTATACAAAGAGCAATTACCCAACAACTAAAGAAAAAGAAACAGTGATTTCTGAAAATTATAGCCAGCTTCTTTATCAAGGAATAAGTTTGTGCTAAAAGAATACAACCCCAAAACACTTTAAAAAAAAAAAAAAAAAAAAGCTTTCACTCACACCACATACATTATCTACAAAGAACAAAAAAGGAGCCTTTTCAACTGTTAAATTACTAGGTATGAAACAAGGATAACTGCAATTTCAAATAAAATCATCTCACAAAACATTAAAGTTCCCCTGGAAAAGGGTGGGGGCACAAAATATCCCAACAACACAAACACATTTAAACCATTTTGATGCAGTGGTAAATGTTCTCATTCTCTGTTCATGACAAAATGTTGCAAAAATAGTCACTTACCCTATTTCTCATCAATTCTGAGTTCTCTAATTTGAAATATAAGTTCACAGAATCAAGAACATCAAAACAGAGAAGATCTGAAAATAAAATTCGAAAGTATTGGCTTTATACATTTAAGTACTCAATTCAAGGTCTGCCTATGGAACGCCAGTTGGGCCATTTGATCAACAGCTCTTTCTCTTCCCTCCCCCCACCCTTTCCTCCCCTTTGCTTTCTTTTAACTTCATGCACAATCCCATTTCAACTGTCACACTCTACACAGCCAGCCTTCCTTCAAAGCCCAATCCAATTTTCAGACTTTTACACCTCATGCCAGCTAAACAACATCAACGGCTCTCCTGTGCAAAGGCCTAATAGAGTAGATCTGTTCTTTTTCTTTCTTTCTTTCTTATTCTTTTTTTTTTTTTTTTTTTTTTTTTAAGAAATTCGCAAAGCTATTCACAGTGGTCACAATAGTAGCGTAGGAATAGTTTCAGAGACAGAGCTATTTAACACTGACAAATTTTTGTGACCTTTGACTTAGATGGAATCCATCAGTTTTGTGGTCACTGATTTCCTCTTCCACCTTCATTTAAATATCTTCATTATCATTCTGTAAAATGTATTATGTTACTGGTCAAAGCTATTCGTCAGTAAAAAGCCATCTTCATATTCCCCAAACTGGAAAATCATCATTATCATTAATATTTCATAGAACTGCATTAAATGAGACAATATTCAATATTTAACTATCTAATCCTACAGTAATTTATATTAGAAAATACCAACCATGTGAGAATTCAGGCAGTCAGATTATTTTATTGGATGAACCTTTGTCGTTATTAATAACACTTCAGTGTCTCATATTTTTTCAGCACAGAGTGTAACATCCAAGGACTGAAAGTGATTTTGTTTCTAATTAATTCTCAAAATCCTTGGGAGACAGTGATGGAAGGATAAATATATTAATTCAGAATTGAAGAATTAAAGACTGAGCCTTCAGAAGCAAAAGTTGTATCTGGGATACGAATTACTTGCGTGGTCCCGTACCTCACTGGGTTTACTAATAATTTAGTAAGAGGCAGAATGCTTTAAACCTCAGAGAATCTGAACACACAAGTAAAAGGAAATTCAGTTGTATCCCTTTCAAGTGCCACAATTATTCTTATTTCAAATTGACAAATCGAGGCATAGTTTTTATGATATTTCATGCACAAATCATGTGGCTGATTGGCTTACTGGCCATTGTTAGGCCATCCAGCTGATCCCTCTATCCTCTGCACAAATTCTTTCTACCTTCTACTTAGCTGTTTTTGAACTTTGAATATTCACAATTGGACAAAGATTGGTCCATTGCAGGTAATTTATATTTAACTTTGAACATAAGAAGAGTTTGAGTGGATAGCATTTTACTAAGTTTCCTGGTAATGAGAAAATGAATTTTATAAGTTACATATTTTAGATTGGTGTATGTTTATGAAAATCAAAAGCATTGTGCTTAGTAATTTTATAATCAGGAATAGCCTCTGATTTGTCTTTAGGAAACAAAAGATCTTCATGTTGCTATTGACTTTTCAAGTGCATATTCTGAGGTACTTGTTATATATCACCTAAGATCCTATAGCTCAATATAAAGAATAATAAAATATATTGAAGTATTGTTGTTTACATGTTTTATTGACTCCCTTCTTTCAGTCTGAAGAAATTCTGTTTATCTTCTATAGACTGTCCACTGTTGTCTCACAGTACGGAACACCAAAGAGTCAGCCCCAATAGCTTAGAGTTTTAGTAAGAGGGGTGCAACCACCACAGAAAGACAGGTCACCATTAATTGGATGGGATACATCAGCCTAGAACTTTGAATAGGAAACAAGGAAGCCTCAGAATCAAGGGCAGAGTGATTGTCCATTTGCACATGATTGATGCAAAGACATACACTTCTAGTGGTAACAGCAATGGCAGTGGAAGCTCAGTTGCTAGTGCAAAAGACATGTTGGGCTCCAGCAGAGCAACGGAACCCAGGGGCAGCAGCACTGAGCTTGGTTTCCTATCTTTCTCAAAGTTCCTGAGAGTCTGATCAGCCTTATAACCCAAGATTATTCTCTCTCCCTCACAATGAGAACACGACCTGATTCCGAATACAAAACATTTCAAATTGTTTCAGTTAATTATATAATAAAGTAAGGAAAAAAAAGATGTGTTTCAATATTGTGAATTGAAGAAAAATATCGCTTATCAAAAAGACGTGCATCCAGAAGGACCCCAACAGTCGCTGATAAACTATCTCATAAGTGCTTAGACATTCTCATAACCAACCAACCAAAAAGAAATGAGCCAAGTGCCTAAGTTTAAGAGAAGAACACACCATCAATGGCTCTACATATTTTTTCACCCATTGCTTCTCCAATTCAAACAGTCAAGGAACAGATGATGGAAAAGAAATTTGGATGGTTTGTCTACTATTTGCTGGAAATGACTTATGAACATCTTGAAAGTCACAGTCAAAATGAGCATGAATCATGAAGCTGACAGGGGATCTCAAAAGTCAGAGCAGACGGACCAAAGTCCAGGAAGCTATTACCTGGAGCCTCAGAAAGGGTCACAGTGCCTCCATGCACTCTTCCTTTACCATCTACTTTCAAGCTAGTCACCTCATGCTTTTCAAGAACATTACCTTTCCTGCAAATGACTGATAAGAGATAAATTTACGAGCATCATCACATGAAAAGTAAACCCCAGAACTTGCATATTAACCCTGTGATTTCATGTTGAGGAAAGAGATCTTCAGAGACGAGTTTTCACCCTTGGGATGTGAGGAATGAATTAGCAGTTTCTGGAATTGTCAAAATTATCTTCTTGATCTCTCTTTTTTTTCTTTTTTCAGGAAATCATAAGTATCACTTATGAACAATGCAAATGGATAGCTTGGGGTATGAAGTGACTTAGCCACTCACTCACTGATTCATGTCACACAGGTAAGAGGCACAGACTCTGAAAAGCTCCAGTATTAGGATTTCTTCTTATTCGGAAACCCAGAAGTTGAGGAGGACCTGACTTCTGCAGCTAGAGACACACCGTTGAATACTCACCTTCTGGCTTCACCCTGTGGGTAAGCATGCCCGTGACCAGATAGCTGAATGTTTCCAAACAAAGAAATGGAAGGAAAAGATCCCTGACCTCGCCTAAAGCTATGCTTTTCGTAGAATAAATACATTTGAAGTTGCAAGGAAGGGCTTCAATGTGTGCTGTACACATACACCAAAACAAATCGGTAAATAAATAAAACGGAAAAGGAAAGGAGCATAGTGGCAAAAACTTCTGAATGTTCCTAATTAAAATCGTATTTTAAACATATACACATACATCAACATAAGGTATTTTCACCTATAAACTATAAACGTCTAGCACACAAACCAGTAATCCTCATACACACATGCCCTAAACTGTGTATGATTCTGTGTGTACCCCATGGGGGCTTAATAAACACTTATGAATTGACTGACAAGAGAAAAACCAAGAAATGACAACCTTCAGGGTAGCCGTAACACAATTTTAACTTGAAAATTGCCCAGAAATAGACTTCACAATCTATGGGAACATACACAAATCATATAAAAAAGAAGTGGTGCCCCTCATATACCTAGACTGGCCTTAGGGAATAGCTTAGTGAAAAATCGCTGCTGTAGGAAAGAGAGTTCAGCCTCTGTATCTATTTACTGTTTGGCTTCTACAGCGAATCCAGCTACAAGCAACGTTTATTCTGTAATAAAAGGTATTATAAGATCAGGTTTAACATTAAGATTAGAAGAAATACAAAGCTGTGCTCAATCTTTAACACGTTTCTCACAGAGTCTACAAGGATCACCCACCCTTCCTTTCAAGTCTCAAGATTCATGTTGCCATTTTAATTTCTTTGCAGAAAAAAAAGTAAAGAAAAAAATTGTAATCTCTAATGCTGAAATAGTTCTTCAATAGAAGCTTTCCCAAACAAATGGAAATTAGTAATACATCACAAATCTAACCATCATTTTCACAAAACGACACATTCATAGTGCACTGAACTCCTGAAAACACACCTCATCCTGCATCCTGGAAGAAAGCTTTCGAATGTCTCAAGTTCCAAAGTGCTGTTTTCTTCCCTGAAGTTCATATTCACTTCCTACCTTGGGAGACCAGAATGGGCCAGACATAACAATTTACCAGTCCTTTTGGGTGAAGAGTGATTATCAATAACATTCCTCCTATCAATTTGGTTTTGCCAAATCTCTGTGAAACAGTGAATAGTTCAGCCACTGCCTACTTTGAAGAGCCATTTCCTTCCACCTTAGTAGATTTCCAAAAATATGATGAGAATTGGGGGCGGCAGAATAAGAGAGAAACCACACTGAAGATTTATGCCGTTAGACTGATAGGGTAAAACAAGAGAAATAACCAGGGTTAGTTGCAGAGGGAATCTTAAGTGAAAATACACAAGAGAAATAATAAAAGCCTGCTTACATGTATCTGTACCATCAAAGGCCAAATACAAGCACCTCCTTTAAATGTAGCAATGCTGTCTTAGCATTGGCCTATTTGAGCAATTCACAACCACAATAAAACTTTGCACACACCATCTTATTCCCCTCTTTAGTACCACCTTATTCTCTCTGTTTCTCCCATCCTGGAACTGAAAAGCAAATGCAGCGTCTTGTGCTTGCTGGACAAGTGCTCTGCCATTGAGTTCACCTTATTCTTCGTACCTATTCAGACCCTTATATTACTAACACTCCCTGCCTTTGTCCCCAACTCACAATCCCTCTCCAGGATGGGCTTGATCACCTGCTTGGTTAGAAAATTGAGTCTGTTTTCCAATCTACACTTTCAACATCTAAATCACTACGTGTTTCTAAGAGTATAAAGCATGCTAGACTTCTTAAGGATAGCGATTGTTTAGGAAAGTTACTGCTTTCAGATTTCCTGACCTTTCCTATGTCAACACAGACACACCTTGATTTTCAAATGATATCTTTCAGGTTTTGGATTCTCACCATACTGCAAGGGGAAAGGACACGTTGATTTTGCCTCCTGTTTATTTTCTTGGCTGCCTCATGTAGCTGTGAGATTGATGATTGATCGTTTTTCCACACTCACCCACAGCCTTTTTTGTAGCCACATGTAAATTTGCCAATGGGTAATTAAGCAGCAGACACATCCAATAAATATAATAAATAAATTTGATTTTTCCCCTCTTAGTAATTGGTTTCATCTGACTGAGTCTGATGGCATGTAGGGATATATAAACAGGATTAGGAAAGAGAAAAATTAGATGCTGGGTCATATGAATTGTACAGCCCTAACCACTGTGAAATGTCTCTGTAATATCTATGTTATTCTTGGGGTTAAAATAGAGAGAAGCAGGTTATCTTTTCCCAAGACATTTCAGTGAAGTTAAAAATAAAACTGGAGGCAAGAGCATTAGTGTAAGAAAAGGTTAACCAACTACAGAGCTTCTTTTCCTTTCTTAAGTGCCCTCTTCCCCCAACACCCACTATCCTTCCCTTGTTCCATCACTAAACTAGTACTGATAGTTCCAGACCTTGACTGAGGTCTCCAAGTAAAGTTATCACATCAGACAGGGCTACGTGAATAGAAAGGACTTGGATAGACTAGGAGACAAAAAGGTACCCAGACATTTGTGCACAATTACTGCCTGTGCAAATGCTACAGTGACACGAAATGAAATCATTTTTCCCATACACCCTGCACACCCAAAGAAAAGGGCATTTTCCTGCATAGTAAAGAAAGTGCCCACTTCCATTCCCATTTGATTTCTTGGATATCATTTTGAGAGCAGATTGCTCTTGCCACCACAGGCACAGTACCTGACTTGTCTCTGGAATCCTAATATTGAATATTGAAGGAATAAACTAAGGTAAAGACTAAAATGTACTCTGGTACAGTTTTCATTTTTCTGTGTGTCTTCTAAGTAATCTCTGCTGAAAATGTAGTATATATTCAAATGCCCTAATGTCCCCGATGCCTTCAAAATGAGCATGGTTAATATTTAAAAATGAGCTGCAAAGAGTCTGTAGTAATAAGTATGATTTTGGATGTACAAATATACAGATTACTATAGGCATAGATATAGATAGCTTCTATAATACTGTCTCATCATTAGAAATAATTTAAAAACTTAAATTTTTTTCAACATTTAGAATGGAATTTCGATGTAGCTTTAAAAAATGATACTAAATGCTTACATTTTTTAAATGGTTATTTTACACAACTGGATTTTCTTAATCTCTGCCCAAATGAGGTCTATTTCAGTATACTTTTCCCATATATGCTCTTATTCCTCCTCTTAAAGCAGGAGAGATATCAAAACATTGGATATCAGTTAAGCCCTAAGCAATAACAACCAAAAAACAGCATTTAAATATAAGTTCCTACCAAAAGAACCCTGTCCCCTCTAAAATTTAGAATTGGGATATCACCCTGAGTATCAACTTTATTGCTTTGATATAACTAATACTCTCCGACTTTAGCTTTACCTTCTAGTAGGTAAACATTAAGGAACATAAATAAGTTAATAAATTTATTGCTTATTCTTTTGAACCATATTCCCAACTATATCATTTGACAGGGTACAAAACTCCTTTTTCTATAAACTTCCAGTAAGCACAAAGGACATTTCCAATGACGATGTATAATGCAAAATGTCTAAACTTATAAAAAAAACAAAACAAAACAAGCCAAAGCTTATAAAGCACTAAGTAGCTTACTGATTAAAGCAATAAAATGTACTTTCTGGAAGCTGAGTTTTAAACTTTTGTAAATCTACCTTCTATTCTACTGCATTGAAAAGAACGAACAAGCAGAAAAACTTCGTATTTTGTATTTGTGTCTCAAAATATGTGACAGAGCTACCTCAGCGAAGACAGAGCAGCAGGAGGGACAGTTCCCCAAACCGGGAGATCTGCAGGCAGACACAGTCCCCTTCCCAACTGCAGGCCAGTCCAGAACTGGGCACCTCAGAGGAACCAAGTCTCTTCCCAAACACACAGCACTGTATTTCTTCAAGACAGACTTGACTGTTTAGCACTTCTCATGCATGCACACTCTAGCAGGGGCCCACACTGTTAGTAATATGAGGGATGCTGTCAACTGGTCGGTTCAAGTCACATTGTTTCAGGGGAGGAGTTGTGGAACTCTTTACCAAGAGAAATAGATTTTACTTTAACATACCACTGGCATTGTTTTGTTTGGATTTCTCTTTATTAAGCTTACTGAGTTAAAACACCTGCTCTCTTTTCACTCATAGCACAGCCAACCACTCCCCCCCTCCCCCATCCTGAGAATTCCTTTTGCCTATGAAGATTGCAATTTTATGCCCGGGGCTAATGGACCAATGAAAGAGTTTTAGGGAAAAAAACTAAAGGAACTTCATTTGTGGACTAGTTCTCAGAGTTCTTCATGTTTTGCTATGCAGCAACTGGTTTTTGAGAGCTGCACTACTTCAAGTTCAGAATAACAAGGTAGTATATACAATATACTACATTGTGCAGGGACACATATGTTTTAAAGAAATGGATGTATGCTTCTATAGCTTCTAGGGCCTTTTGAAAAAATTAGCAGCACAACTCTTAGTTCATCTAAAATAATTACATTAAGAAGTGTTTTGTCTTTCTTACCTGGGAAAAGAGACCAAGATAGTAGAAATAACTGTATGTTGCTGGTTGTACATATTATGAAACAATGCGACTATTTCTTATATAAATCAAACTAAAACCAAGAAATACAAAGAATACTTTAGCAAAGCTGCTATTGACTCTCAGCAGAAGGAATTCCATAAAATTACTAATATATTTAAAAAAAAACATTAAATTCATTATTCCCTACTCACAAAATTTATCTCATTTAATCAAATACCATTACGTATCTTTTCACTGAAAATGCATATTAAAACTGCAAGTATTTAGGTGCTATCTGATGGCTGAAAGTCCTCTGCTCCACCTCTTCAGAGAGTGGAATGGAGAGTGTGAACACATAAGGGTTACCAGGAGTCAGCAGCAGATCAAAGAATAAAACTGTTGCTCCATGCAAAGTAATGAGGAAAAGAAAAGATGCTTTGTCCACAACCTTGTGTGAGGTAAGCAGTTTGATAGTAAGTTTTCCCTCTCCAAATCTCACTATCAGATTAACTTGCAGCCCTCAGATGGGGAGGGATTTAAAAAAAAAAAAGCCCTTGGAAATGACCTTGATCATATTTCACCAGAAATCACTTCTCAAAATCAGTCTGCACAAAAGGGAAAACTAGGAAGGAGCTAGGCGATGCAGGTGCTCCTGAAAAGCACACAGTTAGTTCAAAGTTCCTTTCACTCACACAAGGAAAGGGAATTGCAATTAATTTTAAGAAACATTCAGTAGCTCTAGCATAATCAACACGTTGGACATGCAGAAAAACCTCCATTCCTATAAAGATGCAAGCAGGAACTCTAACAATAGAGTCAGACATGATTGTCAAGGTCTGTGAATCCAGTCTCAGACACCTGTCCTTCTACACAGCTCCCTTGCCAAAAAAGAAGTTACTTTCTCCAGGAAGTGCAAAGCTTTTGCACATACTGAAATGCCACAGGAATACCAACTGAAAGTAAACTCTCTAATTTACCAACAAGCCTGTCAAGATGATGATACTATTTTGATACATTAACTTGAAATCAACATCAGGCACATGAGTTAAAGGCTCTTAGTGAAGATTTAATAATAAACTTAATGATAATAATAAACCCATCAACTACACCAACAAGCCACAGACATGCTACCATAGAGAAACCACATTAGAGCAATTGAAAATCCAGTTAATTGAACAGTGGTATAGCTTGCCATTGAGTTGAAAACATGGAGGTGTTGAATATTTTAACACAAAATATCAGAGCGTTTTAGAAGTTGCCAGGAAACTAGAAGTCCACAGAGGGGTGGGGTGGAGGGAAACAAAACAAAACAGAAAACAACCTCAGCAGGAAAGAAATGTGTTCTTAAAAAAAAAGCACAGTCCTGGTCTTCCTCTACAGTAAAGATGCTAAGAAGGAAGCTAATTGTGATGTTTGTATATAAAGGTGTGCTTTGAATATGTTCCAATTAGATGGCTTGCCCCATGGGCCCATCAAAAGAGTCCTCAATGTGGTGGTCAGCTCTCTCTTAGTGCCCATGGTTGTGGGTGTTGTGGACTACTACTGTAGCTGCTCAGCATGGGGTGCACTGCCCTGGGTTTGGTCTTAGAAGGAGAATACTAAGATGTTTTGGATGCCTTAGTTTCAGAGGATTGGGGGTTACTATGTGAATACATTTTTGTTTCTTTATGATTCATACAAGCAAATCCTTCAGTCAAAAACTGTTCTAAATGAATAGAAGCGGAGTGTTTTGCTCCTCCAATTTAATCAAAATGGTAAACTCAAGGGTCCATGAAAATATTTTAAAACGGCAACATTGCCATCTCAAGAGAGTCCTGAATAAACAGCACTCTCTTTCCAAATAAGATGCCTCGGTTTTTTATTAGTAGGATACAAAGGCAGAAATAAGGTTTAGATCTCAGGAATTTTAAGAATGGCTTTTGTCAACCCTAGGGGAAACAGAACAGGTGAACCTGCAAGGTGGTTTAAGGGAGATTTGCTCTAACATACAGCAGAACCTGACTACTTGAGTTAATTTACAGCTGGTTTTATTCTTCAGTCCTGAATACACTATGCTACCTTCTGCAGTTCTCCCAACACCAGCTAAGTTTACATTAAAGTGAAGTTTAACAGTATTACGGCAAGCCATGCTCCCTACACCCAGGCAGCCTGCTGCTCTTGAGGTGGCTACTACACCGTAGAGGCAGTCTTCTTTACAGAATAATATTCTCCCTGTGCAAAAGCACATGTGCCTCGGAGCATTCCTAACCTGGGTCTCCTCATCTGAGTTTAGAGCCCCGTGCATTTGGAGGTGATAATGTACAAGCACAGCTCTCCTCTCTACTGTACAGCTCCCACAATACCACCAATGCATTTCTACATGGCTTAGCAGAAAATTTCCAACCCTAAACCCATTTCCTTCTAAATCGCTGATTTGCCTTTACTTACTGACCCTTCAATTTTTCTACTGAACTGGAACTGGGAACTTGAGGAGGAACAAAAAAGACAAATGAAATATCGTAACTACCCAGAACCCTCTAAAGGACTCAAATTATTTGATGGCATTAAAGAACTATTATATGTGATATTAAAAATAATGTTTAAAATGGACCCTGGCAGCAAGGGTGATGGAGTGAATTCTGTTTTTAAGAAAGAGTAAGGGTCCAATTTGCATGCATTACACTGGCTATTTTAAATAATTTCATTCCATGTGTATAGCAGAAACTACTCTCCTTCTCCCCAATTGACAAGACACCACTTCAAGTAAGAGCTGAGAGAGGGCTGGTCTGAGGTTAGCAAGCTCTGTATGTCTCACAATTGTGAATAAAACAATACCAGCATCCTCCCTGCTTCTTCAAAACCCCAAATTTATTATTAAGTAAATTTAACCATAGCTCAGTCAGTGGAGTGGAGGATGCACTGAGCCACTTATCTGTTTATTATCTTTGCAAGCCACATGAAAAGCCGTGTCTATTATTGCTTCCTGCAAATCTGCAGCAATGTAATGCAAAACAGCATTTTTAAAGAAATTCTCTTTCGGAATGCAAAGGATTCTTCCTGCAATTTTGAATATTTTAGCCAGCGTGTACCATACAGTAGGTCTGGAATCACTGGCATCGGTCATGCTGTTAAAACTGAGTCAAAACGCATTGTAATCCCGGAGAGCGATAACCTTAAACATGAATGCAATGTTAAAATGAATCCTAAAAGAATCCCTATAATTGCGATGAACATTAGAGAGAAAGCGGCAAGTCCTTCTGCAGGGAAATAACAGCCGGCTCTACCAATCTTTCCCCTCCCCGCCCCCAAACTCATGCAACTAATGATGACCTCCCGAAGTGCCGAATTTAAATGTTCCAGCATTCATCTGAGGATGAAGGGAGAAAGAAAAAAAAATAAGAAAAAAAAATACACAGAAAACCATGAAACAAGTTGCAAACTGCACAAACGCAAGGCGAGGGAGAGAAAACTGCAGCGATTCAGGAGCGATTGCAGAATGAAGAGCAACAGAACGGAAACGAGGAAGAAAGAAAAAAGAGGGGGAAAAAAGCCTTAAGCATTAAAGAGTAAGAAGTGAAAAACATTTACCAGCAGCTCGGTCAGTAGCTTCGCTCCCTGACACCATCTACATAGAGAGAGAACTTAGCCTAGAGTCTTCGGTCCCAGCTCGCTTTGGAGCAAAATTCCTTCACTTCGAGGGGGCAACACACACCCTCCAGAAAGAGAGAGAGGGAAAGAAGGGGAAAAAAAAATAATCCCAAAGACCTAGCCAGGCTTTCTCCCTCCTCCCTCTTACCCGCCCCCCAGACTCCCCAAACGGTGCTCGCTGCTTCTGCACAGTTCAGGCTTTGCTGCGGAGGCGCCGCTGCCGCTGCTGCCGCGGCTGCCGCTGCTGCTGCTGCTGGAACTGCTACTTCAGAAACGATTAGGAGGAGGACGCCCAAGCACGACCTGAGCCTGCGAGCCACCCAGGACCAATGTGCAACCTGCTCTGGAATCAAACCCATAACACACGCAACGCACACCCAGTGGCTCCTGCACGCGCACACACGCGCCCGCCCGCGCGCCGCACAGACACACACGCGCGCACACACATATGCACACGCGCGAGCGCGCACATACACACATGCAAACACGCGCACACACGCACACACAGAGGCGCGGAGCTCCGCTCACCGCCCGCCCGCCCGCCCGCCCGCCCTCCCGCGCTGTCCCTCTGTGGGAAGTGAGAGCCAATCCCCGGCCCCGAGCGCGCGCACAGGGCCCAGTAGCCCCAGCTGGGTTGGTGCCTCTGGGTCTACCGGGTAGCGAGCTCCAGGAGGGGCTCTCGGCTGGGAAAAAGGGGCGCTAGGGGCACGTGTACCCCTTTGTCTGCAGAGACACCCCCCTCCTCCTTCCAGCCGGGCGTTTCCAAGAGCAGAAACTGAGCGCGCCAAGCCCGGGCCGCGTAGAGTTCAGTTCGGCTCAGGGCTTGTCCCGGGCAGGCCCAGTTCCCTAGCTGCACGCACCGAGAACTCTGCTTTGCTAAACCCGATGCACCACGGCTGCACCCGGGGCTCTGCGAACTAGGGAGCATCGCCAGCCTACGCATCCTGCTGGCGACCGGAGCCTGCCCCGGCTCGCGAGCATGCCCAGTGCTCGGCTGGACCCAGACGGTTCCTTCCAGGGTTAGGAATGCAGAGCGCAGCAGAGAGGGCAGAGCCTAGGGAAGGCAGGGTTTCCTGAGCCTTCCCAGCTGCAGACCTACCTCCCCTGGATTGCCAGGTGGTGGCCCTAAACCTGCCCCCAAGTGCGCGGAAATAGGGAAGTGAGGCTTCCAAGCCTCAGAAAACAGTTCCTTTTCTGTCTTTCAGAAAGAGAATTCCAAAAGAAACAACTGGTTCAGTTTTGGAATAATTGGGAGGAACAAACAAACAAACAAACAAACAACAACAACAACAACAACCCAGCAGGGCCTGGCAGTTATTGTAATAACAACAGCTAAATGTATATTGCCTGGTTGCCATGTGCAGGTTCATGCTGTGTGCTGCCCGTGAATTATTTGATTTTATTCTATCCAGATACTGTATGGTTAACTCAAATGGAAATGGGGCCCCAGTATACCATACCAAATGCCAGTCAATTACAACTGATGCTTCCTAAATTTAAACTCAGGGTCCGACTCAGCCCCTGGAGACAGAATGCAGTGCATTTACAAGCCCTGGGCATTTCCACCAAGGGGAAGGCCTGGTGGAAGGCTGGGGATAGATAGCATCCCCTGGCCCCTAGCTGAACCTGGCTAGCCTCCAACAACCCACAGACCTTGAAAAACTTCATGGCTGATTTTTGCCAATGTTTTCATAGCAATGACATGAACGCTACTTATGGCTTGGCTGAATACTGTGAGTCTTTCCCCACACTGTACACAAGCAGAGACCAAAACCCGGAGAGGGTTTACCTCCTTTCAACGACAGGAACAAGGATGTGGTTTGCCAAAATCCAAGGTCCATGCTATTTTGGCTGAAATATGTTTCTTTCTTAATTGCATCCCA
Organism: Peromyscus californicus insignis; assembly: GCF_007827085.1. NCBI lineage: Eukaryota > Metazoa > Chordata > Mammalia > Rodentia > Cricetidae > Peromyscus > Peromyscus californicus. Next base: position 85,383,886 of record NW_026294551.1, on the reverse strand, counting down.
GATAAAGCCGTGAGATGCAGGCACAGTGTTTTAATGCCATTCAGCAAACACGGTGACATCGACCAGTATTTAGTCTCTTCAAGGCTTCTGTGTTGGAGGTTACAGAAGATGACAGACACCTTGCCTGTATTTTTTGAGTTCACATTCTAGCAAGAGGTGATCATATGCTTGTGATGCTAATGAGGGACAGAAGCAGAAAGCTTGTTAGGAGTCTCTTTCCTTCCCTGTATTCATCTTGAAAACGTGTATCTATCCTTCATGCTCTGCAGGGACCTGTGATCTCTCTTGCTTGGGCAAATTTCCCTTACTATAAGTTTTCTTGGTATCATGTATGTTTTCTTTTAAAATTGTCCCGCACGTGAAAATTTCCACTTGTGATGTATCTTTAAAGTCCTCAAACACAAACTCTCCAGACTGTAAGCTTCATCCGGGAAGGAACGAAGCAACTTTTATGCTCCAGAAAATGGCAGGTGTCACCCCCCACAACCACCACACCACTCTCAGAAGAAGAATCATTCCTGAGGTATGACCATTTTTTTATTGCCATCTAACAGAGAAAGGCTGAGCAGGTTGTCCAAATCCAGGTAAGTGACATAGACTCTCACTCAGATCTGCCTGGTGCTAAAGTCCACAGGGCTTAGGCCCAGGCCACCCTGCACCTGTTACTCAGTAGCTAATTAAATTACATGAGAGGGGCTTATGGGAAGTAGGGAAGTAAGACATCCAGGATGGCATTATAGTAAAATGCTGAAGCAAACAATTCGATATAGTAAGCGTTAATAAGGCATGCATTGAGGTAATTGTAACTTACTTCTGTGCTTCCACCAAACTCCGGGATCTTCCATATTAACTTATCTACAATTCTGCATAGGTGCTAATACTCTCATTTGATAGATGAAGAAATCAAATGGCCCTATGAAGGCCAAGGTACTAGATTGGAAACCCCAAAGGTACATGACAGACATTAATCTCACCCACAGAGCATCTCTGCTCCCCTCCCCCTTCCGGGCCAAACCCATTTGCCAAACACGAGTAAGTGGAGAGGTGGGATTTGAACTGAAGTTTATGTATCTTCAGAACCTCACAGTTGACTGGGGTTGCACAAAGAGTCAAGAGTGCTCTGGACTGGAGGAGACCTGTGTATGTTTATCAACAGGAAGATCCCCAGTGGTACCGTCCTTTTGGCATTAAAGCCTTAAAGAGCCAGAGACTCGGAGACTTAAGTTGTTTCACAGGGGCCATAGCTATCTGATAATTCTGAGTTAGGTTTGAAATGCAGGCCTCTTCTTACTCCATTCAGATTTGTGGCTCCCATTGTCCTGAGTGGCAGAGGCAATGGTCAGCATGTTCAGAGACCACTGGCTGGAGAACAGGGGAGTCCTCCCTCTGAGAGGAGGTGCTTCAGAGAACCAGGCCAGCCCTGTGCACCATCCCTCCCAGCTGCTATCACTCCCAGGTTCCACCTCTATTTTGCCCTGTCGCTCTGACTTTGCAAATAAGAACACAAAGTCTCACTGGTTTGATGGTCACTTGCACTAACAGCAATGGCCACAGATCACAGGAAAGGAAAAGGTGCATTTTGTATAGTTTTGCTGGCAGCGAAATGTTGAACATCCTCAGTGACAAGGGGAAGGTTTGATTACAAACAGGCTTTTGTTAAATACCTTTGCAGTTTTGGAGTGTTACTACATAAAGGGATTGGTGTATGGGCCTCCACAGGGGTTACAAACCTATGTAAATCAATCTTAAGAATAAGATTCTTAGATCTGGAAATGTATCTCCATCCTTTCTATTCTCTCCTACCTCTCTAGTGTCTATCTCCTTGTTTTCAATCGTGTAGGTACCCAAACCACACACCCACAAATTGTATCCACTCTATTTACATACTTCAGAGCTACTTATGCGTGCACGTGACTATACATACATATCAATCTTTAACCATGGATTCTTCTGTTGCAATTGTTTAACTTCTACCTTGCCCTTTGCTGAAGCACCATGAATAAGATGGGTCCAAAAGAATTGAGTAAACACAAACCCTTCTTTCCTTCTTTCTCAGAATAAATATATTCACAACAGAATGCTTCAATGGACAGTAAGGTCCCTGGGATTCCTGATAACTCCCTTCCTGTGTATATGTTAGGTTGATTTTTGTCATGGGGCAGCAGAAGATTTATTCGTGCTGAGAATAATTCATTAAGAAAACCATGAAGGGCAGCCTGCAAGGAAACCTTCCTGAACACTTGAAGTGTTTCTCAGTACTGCATTCTGGCACAAATATATAGATTTTCAAGCTTTTTTTAAAAAAGTCATTAGTAATGGTTAATATTGTCAAATTGACGGCATCTAGAATACCCTAGAAGAGAAGTATCTAAACAACTGTGAGGTATTACCTAGACTGAATTATCCTCTGGTAATGTTTGTGAGGGGTTCTCTTGATTAAGTTAATTGAGGTAGGAAGACACATCCCAGATGTGGGTGGCACCATTTCATGTGCTTGTGGAGTAGACAAAAGGCGAAAGGACCTCAGCAGGATAGCTATCACTCTCTGCATCCTGCTCATTGATGAAATGTCACCAAGCCTCATCAAGATCCCTCTAACCCGATGTCCCTACCGTGATGAACTGCATCCTCAAACTCTGAGCCAAAATGAACACTTCCTTCCCTATGTTGCTCTGGTCCTCTTTTTTGTTGAGGCATGGAGGATAGTAACTATTGCATATTATAAGACATTCTAAAGCTCAGCATGTTAATAAAGATCACCATAGTTATTCAAGATACAATTTGTCTACATTTTATTGATGAGGAATCAGAGGATTGGAAAGAGTGTACCAAGAAAGTCAAGTAATACGAGTCATAAGAAATCAAGCCAGGATGCAAGTCCAGGCTTGTGAAATCTGCCTCATGGACCACACCCCTGGCATTGCCTTTGATGGCATCAGGAACCAAGGACATCAACACAGCCCTTGATTGCCGTAGAGCTACAGACCCAGACATGGCCCTCAGCAGCAGTGCTGGCCCAGTCAACACCATGGCCCCGGTGGTAGCACAGCCCTCTGACACCAACATGGCCACAGGATGTGGTCTAGACCCTGGGCATCCATGTGACCTTTGGTGGTATCATGAGCCACAGACATCGCAGACTTAGACTGTGATGGGACCATGGACCCAGACATGATCCTAGGCAGCAGCCCAGGCTTGGATGTCACCATGGCCCTGGTGAGCAGCATGCACAGGCCACTCAGATCGACATGGCTCCCAGGGCAGTGTGGCACTCAGACACCAACATAGAATTTACACTTTTGTTCAGAGTACCTTGAACAAAAGATAATGATAGATGATGTAAGATATGGATGATGAGTATTGGCCATGAAGCTTAAGGTAGAGATAGTGTATAGTCTCCTTTATGATAACCATATTTTTTCCCAAGAAATCATTCTGGTAAAAAAAAAAAAAACACAACAACTACACTCATATCTAAGCAGATCATATAAACATAAAACATCTGCTTTCAATTCTGAAAAGTTTCCATAACTTTACCCAGAACCTATTATTTTAATTTTATGCAGCATCCTAACAAGTTACAAGCCCATGGGGAATTAGAAAACAAATGGTAAACCCTTATTATTAGAAAATTAATAACATGAAGAAACTGAGACTAAGAAGACCAAATTTAAATATTCTATAAGGCATTCAAAAGTTTTAACTCATAAGCAGAAAACCTCCAACATACCACAATTCTATAGAACTTTTGGGTACCTGAGGTTATAATACCACAGAATATCCCACAATATCAATGATGTTGACTTTCAATAGCTATAGCATGTGACAAAAATAAAGGGTGGATTCTTTGGCCTGTCACTCAGGCTGTCTATGAGATGGCCAAAGTCACATGTGTATTTCCTCTCCTAACAAGTACTGCCTGGTCCAGTGACCTGTACAGAATGTGTTTGCATGGAGTGATGTCTCAGAAAAGGTTTAGAGACCATTATCAGTGGATGATTGACATTGTATTGACTAATGATATTGATCAGCAATGACTAATAATGATAGGAAGAGGTATAATACTATAAAAGTCATGTATTCCCAGAACATGCAGCCCAGTCACATTCCCTTAACCACATCCTGTATCCTTCTTCCTCCTAGTCAAAGTCACTGGCTCCAACACAACTGTACTTTCCTTGGTCTTCTTTCCCCATCTTATTTTGATGCCATCTTGTATTTCTCTTCCTCATCCCCACCGGCCACTTTCTCTTTCAATATCCCATTGATGATCCATTTGCTCCATGAAGCCTTTCCCTAGCATCCCACCCATACAGCCTTCTCCTGCTTTCTGCAGATCCTCCCTTACAACCGTAGTCCACAACTCCCTTACATGAATATTACTTGTGTTCTTGCTCTCTCTTCCCTGATGGACAAGAGACTTCTTGACTGCAACAATTCCATCTGGATCATCTTTGAATCCATCACTGTGATTCACAGAAAGCCTTACACTGGATAAAGTGTGTGCTGTAAGAATGTATAAATACATGAATGGTGGTGCTCAATATTTGCTGAATTAATGAACATAAGATTATTGTCACTACTCCTCTGATGTGGCACACGGAGATTAAGTTATGTTTTGTAGGTTGGAAAATAGGCCTAATGTTTTGGAGGTTCTGTGAGTAGCTAGGCTTTAAGGACATGACATAAAACACCAGCTTGAGTGATTCTCGTAGGACAATAGATGGGGGCAGACAGTGACATTGACACTCAAAGAGCAGGAAAACCTTGTCATGAATTTGTTATGGGGTCAATAAAAAAGCAGATAAGCAAAGTGGATTCAATAATCTTAAATAACATTGAAATGCATTTAGTAACAATGAGCACAACCCTAAAGGAGTATCGGTGTTTGTTGGTGCATGTGTGCTTACATGTGTGCATGCTTGCTGGGGTGCACAGAGTGTGAGGGGTGTGCAGAGTTTCTACAAGAGCTGAAATGTCTCCAAAAAAAGAAACTGACGATTCCCTTCAGAGAAAGAGAAAACATCGCTGAATAAATAATACCTTTCAAGAGGCTTTAATACATTGTAAAGAGCATTTTTACTGATTGGTAGAAATTCTTTTTGATTAATTAATTAGTTAATGTTTTCAAAGCACTTTCAAGATGAAAAACATTTCACGAGAGCTCCATAATTTTTATTTTTCCCATGTACATCAGTTTTCCACATTACTGGGTTTGTTTTTCTCTTGGGTTGCTCACCAAGCTGCGGACCCTCACAGAGGCATGGTGTGGAATATGCCAAGGGAATAGGAAGGGAGTTAGGCTGGCAGTGAGCGGGCGGAGAAAAAACAACAAAACTCTTCAAATATATTTAAACTTATGTTTGAAATACAATCACCTAAGCAAATGGAGAGAGCTGCCATGCTGAAATCTAATCATATTATTTACCAGCCCAATTTATTTTGCACAAAGCCTGGATTGATAGCTGTATGTTTAAGGAATGGTGATAACCAACTTTTACTAATTGCTTAGTATAGTCTGGGTTGTGTTCTAGGATTCTGCATGTATTAAACAATATTTTTTCTCTCCAACAATCATTTGAGATACTATTATTAGAAGCATTCACGGATGGAGAAAATGAAGACCAGAGAAGAGAATTCACTCACATCCGCCATGGGTAGCTTTTAAGTGGCACACTCCAATGCTGAGCTATGATATAGGGAGGAAGGAAAAAAATGAAGGGTAGGAGGAGGAAGGGAGTGAGTGAGGGTCTGAGGAAAGAAGAAGGAAGGTAAAAGAAGGAAAATAGATGAGAGAGAGAGAGAGAGAGAGAGAGAGAGAGAGAGAGAGAGAGAGAGAGAGGGAGGAAACAATTCCATTGTTAGTGTTAGCAGTTCTGACCATGCCCTCCCTTCATAACATGTGAAGTCCCCTGTCTCACCGTGAGTCTTCATTGTAACTTGATGTAATGTAGGTCCACCTGGTGGACCTACTTCTAAGATTGTCTGTAAAGGCATTTCTAGAAATGTTTACCTGAATCAGAACACCTGCTCTGGATGTAGCAGAATGAATCCTGGCCTGAATAAAAAGCAAAAAGTAAGCACAGTACCATCATTCCTCTCTTTCTGTCTCCCAGCTGCAGATACAATGTGACCAGCTACCTTACAGAGCCCCTGCCACCCATGGTGCCATGACAACCAGGACGGACTGTCTCCTCAAACTGCCAGTCCAGATAAACCCTGCTGGAAGTTGCTTTTGGCAAGTATATGATCACACCGGGAAGAAAAGTAAAAGAGACACTAATAGATAATGAACAGAAAGTAAATGTGACCAACCTCTCATGTTGGAAAAACCAATCGACATGGCAAGGATAAGTTAGTCCATTTCCCAAAGAGGTCTTTACTCAATGCAGTGTCACCTTCCATTTTGCCCAGGATCCTCATTACCACCACATGACATGACATCTTGGTGACAACAAGGTCCTGGATCCTGGACCTCTGATTTTCTTTTGGCTAAAGTAATGTCATCTGGTATTTCTACAAAGGTTTCTGACAGAATTAAGAGGGAGCCATCTCATCCTTCAACTAGCTGTGTGGTCTGTTCCCATCACTTAACATCCCGCTGAATCTCAATCAGCCTTGTTGTAAAATGGGACAAAACAATCCGAAATCTCCCTGAAAATTCTCTTTGTCAAAATACTTGGGAAGTACTGTGACTCAAACACTGACTTGCCAGGGCTACCCCATGGCATGCTGACTACTTTGCATCAAAGAACACGCAGAAGGGTCAGGAGCAAGCAGCAGTCTCTGCACCAAGGTCTCTCCTAACATATCCACCCCTCTCATCTCCCACCTCCTCTGTTCAACACAGAAGAGAGGCCTAGAAGCCAGAATTCCTCTTCCCCAAGGTGACTAATGGAAACTAGAACTGTTTCCCCTAAAAAAAGCCACACCACATCAAAAACAAGTTATTCTGATCTCACTTTGCCTGTTTAAGAGCTGGCCATTAAGGACATTTCTGACCCATCAATGTATAAGAGGCCCTAAGACCCTCATTCCAGAGGGCTCCAGGCCTACACCTCAGAGGAAGGAACTCAGTAGGTTTTACCACTTAGCATCCTACAGTTGAGATAGACTCTTTCTGTTCAATCAGAGAGAGTTTTTGCTCTCTTTATCAACTCTAAGCATAAGCAGACATTCAATTTTTGGTTTTAGATCTTCATATGAAGGCTTCCAGGTCATATAAACTATAATTAATTCATTTGCCATGCCTTTCTCTTACTAGTCTGTTATTTGTTATGGTGGTGTTAGCTACGGCTCTTATGATGAGTGAAGAATGGCATTACCCTTTCCTACTCTACAAAAAAACAACAAAGAAAGACAAAACAAAACAAATACCTAGATTAAAAGGTAGCAATCCTCACAGTCCCCCACCTCTTTTTCCTCTCAAATACCCATGGGTACGCCTATTTGCAGACATACTAACTAATTTGCAAGCAAGAGTCCAGGCTGCTAAAAAACATAGTTGGAGAAAAAAATGTGATATCTAATCTGCACCACCACACACATTAAAATCTCAATGGAATGGAGAGATTTGAGTTTCTGAGATGGGTAAGCATCTCAGAATACTGTGAACAAGTATCTAGCACAAGGACAAAGGGGAAAAGTAAGACAGAAGTGCATAATTTATTGGCCATTTTGGCTGCAGGGTTCTCATTAAAGTGAGTATAATTAACAAATCTCTTTGCAGATATGAGATACAAAGACGCTGCAGCCATAAAATCAAGACAGGGATGTGGCAGAGCACTTCTCTCTGACTCCATTGACTTGGTGATCTCAAGCCCAGGCTGTGGCCTCTTTATGGCTCAGTCTGTCTCATCAGAGAAATGGCTGCTAACCTCACTGGCATTGGATGGCAGAAGAAAACAAGTTCACCCCAAGAAAAGACTCAGAGCAGTGATGCTTAAAGCCCCCAGTTAACCCCCTTCCCGAGAAATGGTGTTATCACAAGGCAAGCTGTCCATGGCAAGATGGGCTGCAGGTGGAGAATGAAGGGACAGCAGCAGCAAATCGTTCTCTGTGGTACACAGTTCTGTGAATGAGCAGCAAATGTGTTGAGAAGCGGGCTTGACATGCACGAGTTTTCAAGAGGCCTCAGACTCTTCCTTGCTGTGCCCCCTTGCACACTCTACTCTCTGAGAGGCAAAGTGTACTGCCTGCTGGCTCAAATGGTAAGTATTGGATATTGAATGGGTTGGAAGTCCGCTATTCATTTTCCTTTCCCCCTTCCACCTCACATCCTTCGAGGAGTTTGTAGGAATCAGGAAGCATCCTCAGAGAAGTATCAGGTGAAGGGTGGGTTAACACTCTGCCTGTGAACCTGTGAGGAGGCTGGTTAGAAGAATGTCCAATAAACTATACTGTCCTGACCTTCTGTGCTAAACTTGACAGTCTCCACCACACAGCTTCCAAGAACATTTGAAAGTATTCTGTGATTATGTCATAGCGAACCAGAGGAGAAGCATGCCTTCCATAGTGAAATGACATTTGAGAAACAAGGATTTGGTTCTGAGATTAAGAGCCTTGTGTGATTCCCTGACAGCCCCAACTGTACCCCACCCCCACCCAGGAGCACGTTGAAGATGCCAAAATAGGGAAAGGTGCCAGATAATTGTCAGAGAGGATTAGTGTGATCGGTGACCAAGCTGTGAGCCTTCGGTCTCCTGGCAAACCACACTGAAAGCAAAGCCAGCTCCAAGAATCTGGTTCTAAGGCAAATAGAGAAGTGGCCTTCATCCCAGGGTGACTGGGCTTAGGCAGCATTTAGCACCCCATATGAACAGACCTATTCTTAGGACAGACCAGAGAGAGGGCACATTGCCTTCCCTTTTATTCTGTGATAAAGACCAGACATACAAAGTCAAGGCAAGCCATAAACAAAGTAGCCATTAAGGGATTTAGATTAGGATATGTAATTGCCCCATTCTTACCCCCAACTGAATTCCAAACGGGTTCCAACGCTTTCAGAGAGCTCAAATGGTTCAGGGTACAGCCATAGCCACAGGGAGGCAGGGAGCAGAAGGGAACGAGGCCAGTAACATACTTCTAGTCACATTTCAACTGGAGAAAAGGGAGTGAAAAGTCAGCAGACTGGTTCTAAGGAGGGACTATCCTACATGTCAGTGCTCATGGAGTTCACTAGATAAATAGGTAAATAGATACATAAATAGAACAGACAAAAGTCTGCACTGGAAATTGATTTGATGGCCTGAGTGAAAACCCCTGCCTCCTCTCCAAGTATCTCCTTAGAAGCCACATTCCCCCCAGACAAAAATTGTCACCGTGTGTTTATTTACTTAGGTGCTCTTCAAGTTACTCAGACATGTTATTATATTGTTTTTCTCAGTCTTCCTGAAGGGGCCCCGTTGTCTTTAATAAAAGGTTCAAATCTATAGGTACAGCATTACTTTGACCTTGACTGGTTTAAACCAGTCACTGAGTACTGTGCTCTCCCAGTTCCTAGTCACAAGCATGCCATTCTGAGCTTAAGGACTCACTGGCAAGGCATACTTGTTTCTTCTTCTTTCAAAGCTCTGGTTATTGTTTGTTTGTTTGTTTGTTTTTCTTTTCTTCTTTCAAAGCTTTGCTTATGAGAATAACATTATTCAGAAATTGCATATTTCTCCCTGATGAATTCAGAATTCTCTCTTCTGTACTTCTTCACATCTCATTATATACTATGAAACAATTTTTTCTCTGAATAATTTCTGATCTCATATCTTATTTTTCCAATAGCTCGCTGAAGTGTTGAATTATTTCAAGGATTAGACCCCTGTTAAATTCTGATTTGTCTGATAAATCATTGCCTATATAATGTAATTCATTATTGTTTTCATAGTCACAAAGGACTGAGTTATTCATCTTTCTGGTGTCAGTTCACCTAGCCTGTTAAAAGATGTTAAGGATTGAGGTCATGTGATTGGGACTAAAGCCCACATCGCTGCCTGGTGGCAACATCCGCAAATTCCAGTATAAAGATGTAAGACATGATTTTGGAAATTGCCATCTGAAAACTTGAGTTTCAAAACAAGGATGACAAAAAGGAGTTACTCATTTGTGATCATTTTGGTAACAGATTCCGATACTGACGGGTAGCAGATAACCTCAGAGATATTTCCACTTGGTTCGGTTATTCAGTTTCTCCCACTGTGTTCAGAATTGAAAGAATTGATTCCTATACTTATAATTGGATGCATTTTCTCTTGCGTAAGTTCCCAAGTTTTAAAACCTTATTGATAATACAATTTCTTTTCATATAGAGTTCCTGCACTTACTGCTTAACTAATGAATCTACCAAATGAGGACAATGTACTAGACACAGCATTATAATTTTCTTAGATTAATGCACATGTCCAGAATATAGCTAATCTAACTATCTACAAAGCTAGCACATTTATAAGATTAAGGTAGTTAGTGTCTCTCATCAAAATAATACTTACATATAGTAGTTGCTATACATTTTAATTCTACATTCAATATAGATTCAGGATTAAGCATAATTATTTGGTACAACATATGAAGATATCATTTCTCAAGACTTAATAGTAACCTTTCTCAACCAGAATATTTTTATCAAACACAATACTGTTGTCCATGGCCACATGGAAAACAGTGACATGATATGACATGATAGCTATTATAAAGCTGCCAGATAATCCTACATATCTTCCTTGCACCATTAGAATTCCCTTTTAGTTTCTCTACTCTGTCTTCCAATACTTTGGAAAGTATATTATAGATGAAATAAGAAAAGCCATTCTGCGTACACTGCCTGCCACTCTGAAGAAAATGTAGCCTATATCTCTATTCAGATACATAATGTGACTCCAAAGTCAGGCTGCTGCAGGAGATAAGACTTCCTGAAAGTAAAACAAAATGTTTTGAAGATAAGAACTTGCCTACTGAATCTCACTGGAGTCTGAGTTTCACTCTGCCTATCTGTGAGCGAGGATTCACTCTGAAACCTCTGAGAACTGCCCCATGTCTGCCCTTTCTTTTCCCTAATCTGTTCTGCAGATGGTCCTTAGATTATCGTCTTTACCATGGCAGCACATATCACTTTTACCTGGAAGTTTGTAGACGTTCATCCTTCTGCAGAATACAGTCTACCTCCTTATTTTAACAGTGGAGACAGTGGGTAGCTAGGCTACCCTGTTTCAATTGCTATGTTTTCATCTTCACCTGCTAGCCTGGATACCGTTTTGCAGGTTCAAACAAGCTCTGTGGTTTCCCAGGCATGGAGATTTTGGTTAAGGAGTGTAGGGCCAGACCTGAGCTTCCATCTTGCTAACAGATTTGATGATGCCAGCGCTGAAGATCACAAAACCCCAATCTGAAGACTAGGGATGGAATGTTCATCTCAATATGACCATTCACCTCCTTTTCCCATCCTGACATTTACGGCCTTTAAGATTTCTGCTTATTCTTTAAACATTAATTCTGAGTCTCTCTCCTTGCTAACATTTGCCCTAGTCCTTCTAGCTCTGTAGTTTTCAACTTGGCTGAACACTGCAACAACCTGGGGGGGGGGGGGGTGGAGTAGGGGGGGCAGTCATTAAAATCCAGTTGCACAAGTAAATGCCAGGTCAATTAAGTCAGACACTGGGTTTGGGACAAAGAAGACATCAGCATATTTCTTTTCCTCAAAAATCTTTAGACGATTGAGGAAAGTTTGAGAAAACAACCTGCAGCCAAGTTTGAGAACCACTGGATTTTGGATAAATTCATGTATTATTTCAAAACCTTTTTCTTAAACCTGTGTTTGATTTGAGTTTGCTGTAAAGTATTCTTGTCTTTGGGGCTGTGTTCTGTCTCTTGCTACCCTGCCCGTATTTTGAGGACAGATTGTTTCTCATCTCTTGGCTTGATAAAGGTCTTAACACTTGTGCAGGGAGTTAAGTACGAGTCCCTATTCAATTTTCAGATTTACCATGTACCATCTTGCTTTGTATACCTGGGTCTCCTTAGGTTTGTTTTTGGAGCTTCCTTGGGCCTTAGTTTTCTTATCTATTAACTGGAAATAATTTCAGCTATATGATGAGGTATGTTTAATGGTTATATGAGATGAATGATATAAAGTACTGAGTGCTGGCTCAGTGTCTACTCAACAAATGCTAACCATTATTATTATTAATTAGCCTTCTTTGTATGTTTCACGTTGTATAATATAGCAGTAAGCAGTCAATAATCATTTGCTGGATGAATAAGTCAATAAATGATGGAGAATAAATCATACTTAATTGCTCTAAAATAAACCCATAGCAGCCAGTCTTCTACTGCAACATTCCAGTTAATGTATGTTAACTATTTACAAGTGCTTGCTGGCATCGTTGTGGCCAGTGTCTTTGTGACTTCAGATTGGAGTGAAGGCAGATGACTTCTTCAAAAGACAACATCTGAGGAAGGCAATGGCCATCTCTCCAGGTTTCATTCTCTTTAGTATGTATCCACTGAAACTCACAAAACTGTTCATATTGCTGGGAGAGCTGCTTTGATCATGCTATTATCTAGGGGATACATTTCAAATTTAACTCAATGCCAGTGAGGACTATATTTCATTATCTTGAGAACGCATAAATACCTTTGCTTTAATGAGCATGGCCTCGCCCTCCACTGAAGGGACATGGTTAACATCATCTGAAGTGTACACTTTCCAGCCGTATATTCACTCTTATGCCAGCAGAGCATTTAATCACTATTAATAACTGCAAAATTGGGAGAGACTGTAGCTACACTACATAATGTGATGGAATGGGTGAAGTCTGACTATTACCAGCATGAATAGAGCCTTTTTATTGGAATCCATCCTGGTGGGATGAATAGCCTCTGTTCTGTTTATTGATTACACCCTGAGTATTGAGGTAGAGGTGTCGAGAGCTGCCCAGGAAAATACTCAGATGCCATTGTGTGCCTTTCATTTTGGCAAGGCTAGATAATCAGTCAGAAATTCACTTTTAAACTCTAAACAACATGTTCGATATCCTTACATCCCACAAGAATAAAATCACACAGAAATAGAAATGTCTTAAGTCACTTGTATCCAAGCCCCTTTCACTAATGCGCAGACTGCCATCCTAGTCCACAACATCATTGAACTTTACCTGAGGAGAAGCTCTCGGGTCTCTCTGCCCTCCACTCTCTTCCTACACAATCAATAGGATTTTAAGAATTCTATCTGATCATGGCACTGTCGAATGACTTCTTATTGTACTTTGAATAAAACTCAGATTCCTTGTGGTATTGCAAGACCACAACTCATGGAGCCTCTCCTAAGCATTTGACCTCTCACCCTCCCTGGATCCCTGCAAAGCAGTTGCATGATTCTCTTTCTGTCCCTAACAACAGGTGCATTTCTCTTTCCCTATACTTACCCAGACATCTCTTTTCAGGGAACTCATGATTCTTTCCTTATCCCCCAGATGCTCCTTATCCCATTATTCTTTATTTTGTCCTTGGTGGTAAAGAACCATCTTTATGTAATTATTGTTTCATTTGTTTAGTTGTTTGGCAAATGTTTTCACAAAACACCATTCGAAATGTGGAGACCCTGGGTCTAATGGTCATCTGGTTCACTGAGCAGTTCAAGGCAAAGTTGTTTTTTTTTTTTTTTTAATAAGCAGGTGCACTTAGTGACTTGCTTATCTTTGTAAATGCTATTTGTGCAACAACACTCAGTTTTAGTAGGAGCTTCGTTCAAAACTTAGCACTTCTCACTCATTGAAAACAAATATTCAGAGGGATTTCCTATATGTAAATGGTAAGGTAATGAGTTTTCTGTTGGTTAGGATTATCAGCCAGTGCACATTTTCAGTCAGAGGCACAGAAAAGCATTGAGACCTGATACTGTCAAAGACACTGATACCAAAGAGAGGTGCCATGACCACCACAAGTCTTTCCATTCACTCCCTGATGCTTTCATCTTTGAATATTGGGTTTTGCTGTGCTGTATGCATGCTTTACTATTCATTTGCTAATATCCAACTATCTCAGTTTTAATAACCATTGGTCCTGGACTCGCTTCACTAACTTCCTTCTTGTGAATATATTTGTTTGGGTGGAGCCTCTGGCTTGCCCCTACATAGTCCAGATAGCACCTCCCCCACCTACCAAACCCAGCTCTCAGAGAGCATCCCCAGTTCTGCATTCTTGGCTGGTACTGTATCTTCCATCCCTAAAAATTGCCAACTGTCCAAGTCTCGCCTAAACATTAAGTTTTGACCATACTGGTCAGAAACCCAGTTTGTGCTGGGCATGTTATCACCCCTCGCCTACAACCCATAAAATCTTCCTGTTTCAGTTTGCAGGCGTGACTCCTGGGGGACCTGCTCAGTAGTTGCTCTTAATAAACTTGTAGTTATATTTTATTTTTTTATTTTTTGGTTTTTTTCAAGACAGGGTTTCTCTGTGTAGCTTTGCACCTTTCCTGGTACTCGCTTTGGAGACCAGGCTGGCCTCGAACTCACAGAGATCCACCTGCCTCTGCCTCCCGAGTGCTGGGATTAAAGGCGTGCGCCACCACCGCCCGGCCGTAGTTATATTTTAATTTGGCTTGATCTGGCTTACTTTGTCAGTGGAGAAACTCATTATGGGGGGGGTGCAAAAAGTTGTTAATATTCTTGTTAGTTTTCCTTTATCATAAAAAACAATTCCCAAGACAACTTAAGAAGTAAAGAGGGAAAGGCTTATTTTGGCTCAAAGTTATAGAGGTTTATCTCTATGGTCAGTTGGTTTTATTGCTTTGGGTTGGTAATGAGGCATCATTTTATAGCAAAAACTGTGATGCAATAGTGTTCATCTCATAGTGCCCATGGAACTAAAAGGAGAGGAGAACTCTACATCCTTTTGGCAGACATTTTCCCAAGGAAAGAACACCCCCTCTCTGTTTTTTTTTTTTTGTTCGTTTGTCTTTTGTTTTTCCAAGACAGGATTTCTCTGTGTAATAGCCCTCTCTGTCCTGGATCTCACCCTGTAGACCATGCTGGCCTCAAACTCACAGAGTCCTGCTTGCCTCTGCCTCCCGAGTCCTGGGATTAAGAGCAAGCAACATCATGCCTGGCTTGGTGGGCTTATCTCTTAAAAGCTCTCTACCACCTCCTAATATTCCCAGAGTCTGACGATTAGGCCTTAAATATGTGGATCTTTGGGGAAGGGTGACATTTAAGATCCAAACAATAGCAACATTAAAAATTTAATACTTTAATTATGAACAATTTAGACAATTATGCTGCAAGGAAATGTGTTACATGTGATCATGTTTTGCAGACTCAGAGAGCACCAAGGACATGGTTCTGGTTCCATTTCTACTATTGTATTACTGTGGTCCATCAGAAATTTAGGCAATGGCACTGGGGGAGTGAGGTTAGGGCCATCTCTTTCACAAGGGAGAAAAGGGTAGAGGATTCTAAAACTAATGAGGGCTGAACTCTCTACTCCCTTTATTTTAGGGAGCACTTATTCCTAGAAGCACACTCTCATATTAGGCTCAGACACACATAATCTTCTTTACGGGATTTGTGAATTAGAAAAGGAAAGAGATATTTAAAAATTGGAGCATGGAGCAGGGGAGATGGCTTAGCATCTAGAGTGCTTTACTACTCATCCAGAGGACAGAATTTCGTTCCCAGCACTCACAGTGGGCAGCACACAATTACCTGTAACTCCCAACTTCAGGAGACTCTGACTTCCTTTTCGGGTCTCCACAAGCACACTCCTCCTCCTTCCACACAGACACACACACAAAGACACACAGACACAGGACCCCCCCACACCCCCCCCCCACACACACACAAACAGAAGTAAAAAATAATATATTGGAGCAGAAATATATTTTAGATTATGTGAATATATATTTTTTCTTTTAAATATATGTATTTGAAATACATATCTTTCAAGGCATAAATAGTGAAAAATCTATCGACAACACATTTTGAAGCCTTCTTGTTATGTTATGCTCAGTGGTGATATTCACTGTAGTTCTCTTTAATGACAGTGTGGCTTTAGGAATGTATGTTCTATATCACATTGACTCATCTATTACTGTACCCTTATAGCTTAAGTAGACTAACCAAGTCCAGATTCTTGCTTTTAACTCTATTTGGTAACCTAGCCTTAATCCTCATAAAACATGCTAATAAAACCCCTATTGTGAATCAGGCTTCGAGCAGTGGTCTGCCCTCTCTGGTCCTCAATTTATACCTCCCACCACCCCCCACAATCATAGAGGATATGGCAGGTGTGTTAGGGATGTACAGCTGTGTTATTTCTTGAAACAGCTGGGGGCAACTTGTCAAAAGCAAAGCCGTCCTTTCTAAATATCGCAAGCCCTGTGTCAGTAGACATAATGTAAGCCCTGTACCCACAGTTATTGATTTGGCTCATTGACAGCTGAGGTGTTTAATATATCCATCCTCTTTGTAATGCCATTTTAAAACTCTTTGAGGATTAGGAAGGCAATTTTCTCAAAGGGATTCTTCTGAGAGCAAAGGCCAACTCACCCTGTATTGGTGAGGGCTCCGACAGAAACTTAAGTGAGGAAAATGGAGCTGAGGAACTGGCAGATATGTTCTAGCCTGCCACAAATAATGATTTTTAAAAAGCCCCCAGAAGAATGTGCTTTGCTGCTTTACATAATGCTATAATGCATTAACTCATGTAATATGACTGGTGAGAGTTTATTTATTCATTTCTTTCTGCCTCAGGCAAACAGCGGATAAATGCTTACACTAGTAGGTTACCAGGTGTTTGGGCGACAGAGATTAGTAAGACCCCTCCTTGTGCAGTAACTGTTTAACTGCTCGGCTAGTTCGAGCCCACGTGGAAATTGTCAAAGTCTTTAGTGATTTGCAGAGAGCAACCAAAACAATGGCAGAAATTTTACACAGTCACATTTAGATCAAGGGAGGAATTGGTGTACTTGTGCTTGGATAATCGGCTCACAAGAGAAATGTCAAATGTGTATTGACTATAATTTGTATAGCATGGGATTCTTACCCATTTTCATGATCACTCATTGTTTTAATTATTTACCTGAGTAGAAAAAAAATTCTGTATGGTATTCAGTTGCCAAGATGAATATGCCCTATGCTGATGAAGATTAGGTACTTCTTTAGCAGTCTGCCTTTATTACTCTGTGTGGTACACATTGGGCTACTGAGTGCAACTGTAGTTTTTGTTTTGTTTTCTTCTCCCTTCCTTCATTCCTTCCCTCCCTTCTTTCATTCCTTCCTTCCTCCCTCCCTCCCTCTCTTCCTTCCTTTCTTTCTTTTCTCTGTCATACATTGTCCTGTGTGTCTGGCAACTCACAGACCTCAATGGATGTAAATGAGGCTTGAAATGTTAAATACAACTTGTAATATCAAAGGTTTTCATATTGAATAATTTTGACCCAAGAGGATCCTAGAGATATTGAGGATATGCACAGTATCTAAAGTGTCCACCAGTTACCTGAGATGTCCCAGCAGTCAATGGATAATTAGCAGGTCACACTAGGGATACAAGAAAACACAGGGAGTTTACCCTGCCCCTGTAAATAGACTGGGGGAGCTTTTTCTCAGATTTAGGTCCTTATAAAACTAACTGAATTCACAACCCAAAATAACTGCAGACATCTGTCTGCTAGAAGCTTTTATGATTAGGCCTTGAGGTAGTATTTTCCTTACAACTACAGTTGCAACAATTTCCTAAGCCCAGCTGAGAAGCCAAATGTGTAAGGCTGGGCTTTCAAACTAGCCCCTGTCAACTTATCTCAAAACCCTGTGAAATAAGTTTTTCTTAACTGTAATGCTAAACTGATTTTCAGGGTATGTTTACACAGCTGTTTTGTGCTCCATGTGGAAGAATTTCTTACTCTGGGTGCTGCGGGAGGGAGGCTTGGGGAGGGAGCCACCATGTCACCCAAACCAGCTTGAAATCGAAATCAAAGGTTTGTAAAGGAACTCATTGGGGTTGCCTCCCTTGTGAGGCAGCCTGCAAGGAGACACCATGGTCTAAGGAGGTGTTTCTGGAAGCCAGTTTGCATTGTTACAATACAGTAAGTTCAATTATTCTCAACCTGTGGGTCGTGACCCTTTTAAGGGTCTAATGACCCTTTCACAGGGATCACAAATCAGAATCCTACATATCAGATGTTTATATTACCATTCATAACAGTAGTAAAATTACAGTTATGAAGTAGCCATGGAAATTTTTTATGGTTGGGGTTACCACAACTTGAGGACCTGTGTTCAAGAGTCACAGTATTAGGAAGGTTGAGAACCACTCAACTAAGGCTAACCATTAGCAAAGGGCAGACAGACCTCTAGCTCTCTCTCATAGAAATTTTTCTCCCTGAGGAGCCTTGATGCTGTCTGGAGATATTTGGGGGTTTAAATGTGACAGGATCAGGGTAGGTGGGTACTAATGCCACCTACTATTTCCAGAAAACCTACCAAGTTACAGAAATCAAGAATGCTGCTGAATGTTCCACAACATGAATGTTCCTTCTCCAAAAATCAATACTGAGCTGGTTATGAGAAACACAGGTGTAGAACTACCTTGATGACTAATGAGCAGTAATTTAGAAATGAATTGTCTAGATAATTACCTTAAACTGGAGAATCTTCTTGACTCTGTCCATGGAGGGCTTGTTTAAGACCACAAACAAAGATGCTGCAGCTTGAGTTAATCAGTATAAACATGTAAAAGGCTACTGAGGTTCCTTCAGAGTGCAGGCCGAGATCAGCCAATCAATTGTATCTGGTTTTCATCCATCATGAGGGGCAATCTATCCCCCAGGAAGTGACACTGGGAGGTGACATTTCAAAGGACTAATGCTACAGCAAGGCACGTGCTGATTCATTGATGTTGTAACCTCATTCCTGCAAGTACCATTATTTAGTTAAGGTTTATAAAGCATTCTGGAGATTGAAAATGCCATATAAATGCTAAGCATTGTTACTGTCTTTCTGAGGAACAGCTTCTGTGAGCGATGTCACAGTGCAAAAACACACAGGGACACACCACTTTATCCCCATTTGTGGTTCTGAGGAGAGGTTACCATAATAAGTAATTCACATTGTGCCATCTCCTCCGCACTCCAAGTTAAAACAAATTAAATAAAGCTTAATTAGACAGTGTTTTATGCACTCCAAAAAATGCAGCTGATTGATATTCTAAGTAAATACAGGTTAGTTGCTGGAGAAAGAATATTGAAAAGCTTCCAGAAATATAAAATTGAGGCTGCATTTCTGTCGTATCAAACATATGCACCAAGCAGATTAAAATCCCTAAACATTGCTTATTTTTCCCAGTGGGGTCTCTCTCTGTCTCTGTCTCTGTCTCTGTCTCTCTCTCTCTCTCTCTCTGTCTCCCTCTTTCTCTTTCTCTGTCTCTCTCTCCCTCCCTCTCTCCTCTCTTTTTGGTATTATACTTAACACATTATATATTGTAACATTTCCCCATGTTGAAATGCTTGCCTTTCCGGCATTTCACATTACTAAAATTTGCTTTTCATTATGCAGAGAAGGGTCTTTTAACACACACTGTGTGAAAAGAAGGAACAATAAACAAGCAAATAAAACCCTTTTTAACCAGACCTAGTAAAATGCTAATTGTAGCAACTGCCAAAAAATAAGCGCTGATGCAGTTGTAAATTATTTTAGATTTAATCCTCTGATGCTAGTGACTTTCTGAAGTGGCAAATTCTCTGTGGGATTTTGATTCAGGTAGAAACTGTCAACCTGTCAATAGATGCACTAGGCACATTCCGACTGTCATGCCTAAGGCACTGTAAGAGATACGAATACAAAATGGCAGCAGTAATGATTCCATCATCAGAGAACACAGGCAGACAAGGTCTACGCTTGCCTGCGTGCGCTGATTGTGTTTTTCCATCAGCTTGTTTCTGTTTCATTTTTATAGGAACCTACAGGAAAACAAAGTTTTTTCAACTTGACACAAATTCTTGCCACTTTTTCCCTAGACCTAGTCAAACTCTTTGGCCTTCTCCCTCACAACTTTTTTTTTATCTTTTACACAATTAAAGACAAGAGAGTTAAGTCATGGATTTAGAGCACAAGCAAATTAATTTCCTAAAGAAAAAAGAAGAATATGTCTACTATGGAAATGGTAAAATCACAATATGGTTATATTCTCACATCAATGGTGAAGCTAATGTTTCTGCTAACTTACTCCACAGACAGACAAAACATTACTTAGGTATTAGAACCATGGTACAATATGTCATCAAGGTAACAGAGAGAGAAGCAGAGACAGAGACAGACAGACAGACAGACAGACACACCCCCACCCCCACATATAGATTGATCAAGAAGGCAGTTCAGATAAACATACCTAACAATATTGCTGGGAAGCTGTAATATTTTCTACCTCTGTGTAATTTGTATTTATTGTTCTTATAATTTTCTCTTACTTTGAATTTTATATATATATATATATATATATATATATATATATATGTTAGAAATATGGGCATTTTCTTATAAAAATCAGGGTCCTAATCTACCCCTGTCCTCATCTTTTGATATTCGAACTTTGACAAGGGAAAAGCAGGGACCCCGTGACAGGTAAGAGTGGAGATCATCAATGGAGGAGAAGACTAAGGCATTAACAATTGGGAAAATATTTCAATTCATCTGCATTCACATAGACCATGCTTTTCATTCTACATCTTACCAAATAAGTAAACATTTTCACAAGTCTGTGGAGTGGCCTTCTTCTTTTCCAGAAAGATTATCCAAGAACTTGTCATTAGTGTGACATGAACACATGCAGAGTGGTAGCTGAAATCATCAATCAACTACTTATGTTACTTTTATTAATCATTCATAGATCCCTAACAAAGTGTTGCAATTTAAACACTTTATTTGCCTATAATGTACACTCTATGTTATTCACTTCACTTTGTTTGTAGCAAATTCATGGAGTTTTGAAAAGAAATCTGAGCTTTTGGCTAATGTCTTCTCATCCCATCATACTTATTCCCAGCTTTAGGTCACATTCATTTGATCCTGTGTAGACTTCCGTGTGTATCTCAGATGCATGGGATTGTTGGGTTATTTCACTTAGCATGGCTTCAACTTCATCCACGTCACAGTACATATTGGTGCTCCATTTGTCCTATGGCCAGGTAGTATTCCATGGTATGTGAATACCACATTTTTGGTTATGTGATGTCCCTCAGTGGTGGATTGTTGAGTTGTTTAAAACTTTGGGCTGCCATGTATAATAACACTATACATATTTATGTTTAGTTTTGTTTGGCTCCATACTCAGGATTTTATATGTGTGTGTATGTATATATGTATGTATATATATGTATATGAATTTTTTTTTATATATTTACGTTTTCTGAAAAATATTTTACTCAAAGTCTTCACAGGTACCTTCACATTAATCATTAAAAATGGAAAACTCACTTTTGTGAGATATAACTCCTACCCAGAGAATATCAACTTTTCTTTTATTTTAGTTTCCTGGAAATATAAAATTTCTCAAATCTGTATATTATGACATTCTTAGAAAATTTATCTCAATCCTTAAGAGCTCTTGAAGTTAACATCTGGATTCATTGTTTGCTTTTATTCTCAGTTATCTCAAGATTTCCTATCTATAATCTCAAGATGCAACCACTTACTTTGTGCCATCTCTGTTGCTCTGTTGCATGTTTTTTTTAACATAAGAATCCAATATTCTCAAGTGTGAAGTCAAACTACAGCAATGATTACTAACTTTGAGTAGAGTTTCTTTGTCTCCCTATTTCCTTGGTTGCCTAAGTTGATAAGTTGATATCTGTAAGAATTCAGAAGTTGCTTTGACTCAGATAATCTCTATACTCTGTTTACCCACCATTTTGCCATTTCTGCCTGGGGTACCATTTCCCAATATCCATGTGGCTGGATCCCTCACTTGCTGAACTGTCATTGCATTTCAGAGGTCACATCTGCAATTGTAACCCCATTTCAGAAGCACTAAAAGATCTACTATTTCTGCCTCATTTTTCTCTTAAGCACTTATGATCACTTACTTTTTCTCACTTAGCTCTATTTACTTTTTATCCCTCTTACTATGTTTTAAGCTCTAAGAGTGCATGGATTGATGGATATGCTTAGGGTTGAAACTTAGAGCCCAGGAAAGTGTATTGTACTTAACAAACTTTCAACATTCGCTGAGTGAGTAAAATAGTTGTGGAACAAATTGGCACGGCTAAAACATAAATTACTTGAGACTTGGTTCTTCTTGAGGAGAAAGGATTCATAATAAATCAACTGTGCCAAGCTAATCTCTGATAAAAACTCATTTAGAGACTAATCCTCTCTTTAACATGTGACATATTTGTACTGTTAACATCATTTTATTTGAACTCCTATTGTTTTAGAATATTCTCCTAGGGCGTTTGGCAATGTCTAGTTAAGTCTTTCATCATGAAATGTTAGGACATCTCTACCACCCTCTTCCTCTGCTCTCAGTATTTATCCTGAAGACATTTGGAATAATCACTTCCTCACTGTTCTTTGCGGTTTTTGTACATGTATGCCCTAAACTCTATAACTTGCTTGTCTTAATTTTTAAATTAATTAAATAACAAAATATTTTGTATCATCCTTACTTTGTAAAACTATGGATCCATCACTATATTCTACTGTGCTGAGAAAGTTTAAGTACAAATTATTTCTCCACAGTACTGTTAGTCAACATTTATGAAGTTACTTTTTTAACATTTCATATAGATATCCTTTTTTCTTGTGAGTATACAGTTTCACTTCTTTCTTCCCAATCAGTATACCAATACTAGACTTTTCTTGCTTTATTTTTTTGGCTAGAACGCTTAGTACAATATTGAAGCCCTGTGCTTTTCTTATTATGTCCGACTTCAGAGGCATGCTTGCCATATTTTACACTATAGAAAAGTGGGCTGTGACTCATTTATTTATACTTGTGTATAACTTTTCCAAAAGTGGAAAGTACTTCCAGGTTGCTAAGCTTCTCATCAATAAAGGTACATTTTATTAAAAAAAAAAAAAAAAAAAACTTTAGCATCTCTTATCATGATTGCGTGCTTTTCTCTATTAATACATTGCATATTGATTTCCAAGCATTAAATAAACCTTGACTTAATGACTTAAGTCATCTCATCAGGCATTATTCTTTGTTAAAACGCTAGATTTGAATTGCTAATAATTAAGGTTGTTTTCATCTATTTTTATGGCTGATATCAGCCATCAATTCCCTTTTCTCCTTAAAACCTTTTTATGTTTTTGTTACAAGGGCTACGCTGGACTCACAAGTGTAAAAATAGTTGCTCCTTTTTCTAAGCTTGGGAGGAGATGGTGCTGAACTATCCTCATTTATTCATGAAACATTTGATAGAATTTTCTGGGTTTTGAAAAATTTTGAAGACCTTAATTTATGATTGAATGTCTTTAGTAATTACTGACATCATCATATCTTCTATTCCTTCTCAAATATACATCTGCCTAATCTATATATTTATCTTTATTGGCATAATATTGCTATAATTTTAATCACTTTCTGCATACAGACATGTAATATTGACCCCTTTCCACTCCTGGCATCAGCTATTTGCTACTTCAGTCTTTTTTTCTTGATTACTATCAACATAAAGTTATCAATCTTTTGATTCTCTCAAAGACCGGCTGGCATTACTAATGCCTCTATTTTATAGTTCATTTGGTTTTGATCTTTTAAAATTTTTCCATTTTATGTTCAATTTGATATTATTTTCTATATTTTGGAATAGTTGTTTTTAAGCATTATCTTACCTTCTAATAAGCACATTTACTGACATTAATTAATATGTAAAACGGACTCTCTTGCAACCCACATCTTCATCATCATTACTCAATTCTAAAGTGTTTTAATTCCTTTCTTGATATTCTCTTGTATCCCATGAATCTTCCACAAGAATACTTATCAGTTTATATATATTGTGGTTTGATTATGTCCATTAAATTCCACATATAGGGGGCTTAATACCTAGTATCAGTGGGCATAATCTATAAGATGTGTTTAGGTCATGATCATTCTGTATCCTGTTGGTTATTACAAAGATATCTCCTTTTCGCTCTCTCTCCTTCTCTCTCTTCCTTTCCAGTTCTCTCTCTTGCTCATACCATGTTATAATGCCATAGGAAACACAAAAATGTCTTTACCAGATCCATCCTCTCTATATTGTGACTTTTTAATGTCAAGAATTATGTTTATAAACTACAGAATCTGTGATATTCTTTTAAATTACCTCAATACAGACTACAGCTGTCCCATAAGTTATTATCATGTGATCTAATTTTGGGATGGAGATTGAAGCAAAGTCATATAGCATGCTAGGCAAGCGTACTAACCACTACACTCTACCACAGGAACTGTGATGCTTCTTAACTAAACTCTTTGGTGTGAAAAAGCATATCCTTTATGATTTGAAAACACTGTTGAGGGCAGCTTGTGGACCTTTCAAGTGTTCCTTCTGTGATGTTAGATATGCACTTTGGTTTTACTAGGTATGGTCTGGTATATGTATAGCTACATCAAGTTTACCCATCAAGCAATAAAAATGTATCACCTTACAGAGTTTGGTTTTAACTATTTCGAGAGGTATAAAATAGTCTATAATTGGATATCTCCTATTATTTTTCTATATGTTCTATATTTATATATATATTTGTAAATTTATACATATGTATATGTGTCATACAGAGAAATTTAGAGTTATTATATCCACCTGATGAATCCAAAGTATTAATCAATTTTACCAACTGTATTGGTCAGGGTGACCTAGAGGAACAGAACTGATAGGATGTAGAATGAATACGCACATGTATGCACATGCATGCATGCACACGCACACACACACACACACACACACACACACACACACACGAGCGTGCTCACACACACATTTTCTGTTAAAATAGTAATAACAGTTACTTAAACCAGAGAGGTTGAATAGTTGCTTAGTACTTGAGCTTGGGTGCCCAGCAGTCCCAATGTGGCATTGAAAACCTGAGAGGTTCCTGGAGAGCCTTGGTCCTCAGGCAAGGATGGAACCTCACAAACTCTGTTCTGTATCAGTAAAATGAACAACAGCAGCATATCAGCTTGACAGCAAGAAGGAAAACCTAGCAAGCAAAAGGCACATCATCTTCCTTCTAACATTCCCCCCTCTTTTTTTTGTTTTTGTTTTTTTGTTTTTCGAGACAGGGTTTCTCTGTGTAACTTTGTGCTTTTCCTGGACTCACTTGGTAGCCCAGGCTGGCCTTGAACTCACAGAGATCTGCCTGACTCTGCCTCCCAAGTGCTGGGATTAAAGGCGTACGCCACCGTCGCCCAGCGATGTTTTTCTTCTTACATGGAAAAAAAAAAAAAAAAAGAATCTTTCTGACACTCAGAATCACAGTTAACCTGTGATTGATCTGTCCATTGTTAAGTTTGTGTGAGTTTGGAGCTGATCTGATGTCCTTGTGAGAATTTACCTGGATTTCAATGTACTATGGATCCAGCCCCTCACTGTCACAGACCACGTGACTTCAGTGCAACAGTCTCCCCACTTCTTCCTTTTGTGAGCTTCACTGCCTGTGTCTCAGCCTCCTAGCTCTCTCACATTGCTGCTGAATATTCAGCTCCTAGCAATCTCGTTAATAATCAGAAGACACAACAGAGCAAACAAATGCTGAGAGCAGGACTCTTCTCCGGACTGTCACCAACTTACAGAGCCTGTTTCGGCATTGTCTCCTCTTTTCTATTGCTTTAAATGGACATTTACTTTAATTTTTTCAAGATATTCTAGCTGACTTCATTGGAAAGTTTGATCTTCATTACTCAATGTTTTTATTGCTAGGAGTTAAATTCCTATAACATTTATAACAACATAATAAATATACTTCCACAGTAATATAATATTGTATCATTTAGGACATAAAAGAAAGATTTTAAATTTATATTTTATCATTAAAGAAAGGTGACAAAAATAGAGTTGCACATTCTAAATGATAAGGTCTAGAAAGAGGGTAAAGAACTTTGAATAATTGCAGCATTAATATTACTGTAACTGACTGACCTAAGTGCTAAACTTAATAGTCAAACAACATAGAAAAACTAATATTTATAACCATGTATAGCTCACTAATTAAGATTACATATAAATATATTTTTAGTTCTTCTGAGGCTTAGAGAAATTTGTTGACCTTTAAGTCATGATAGAGACCTATTTTCCTCCCTATTACTTGTTAGATGTATAACATTTTACAAATTAATCATCTGTGTCTAGGCAATAAAGATAAAAACAGTTCTACTTCATAGTAATGTTATGAAGATTGTTCTATGAATACAAAAATGTAAAACAATGGCAAAAACATGATTATCCTGTTTCAGCACAGTTGTAGATGAGCAATCACATCACCAACCACCATCATCACCAAATGCTAGACACCTTGGAAGACTGGGCATGAGAGAATCTGAGAAAACCACAAATATCAGGAGGCACTATTTTAGACGAATACCATATAAAACAAAACACCATAAATGATAGATCTCCGAAATGGCTTTCTTGCTGTCCATTGTGAAGACACCACTTTCTGATCCTGACTGACCTGTGAAATGAAATGTATTCCTTTGAAACAAGTTAAGACACGTATGTCATAGCACATATGCCCCTTGGAGTCTCCTGGATTCTTAAGGACATGAAGCCCTGACTAGGATGTGTCTTATTTGTATCTAGGTAACTTTAAGATGCCTGCATGGGTTTTCTTGAGATTGCTGCAGGACATGCTTTAAATATTCATGGTCTGGATCATAAACACAACATACCTTATACTAGAAAGCTGCATACACTCTAATTTAACGAATATGGCAGAATGAGAGAATAACTGATATCTATGAATGAATTTTGGGTCCTAAGTGTTTCTGAAATTACTATTTCCTACACAGAAATAAATTTAAAGGGGTTTACTCTCCATATTTAGTAGCTTCTCTCTTGCCTAAATGAATGTAGTCTGACTCCTCTCAGGGATTCAGTGTGTTACCTTCTGAAGTACAAGAGAAGGTTGGCAAATGTTTTTGTAACAGACCAGATACTAAGTAGCTTTGTGAGTCATATTTTTTTTTTTTTTGATATAACTATGCAATCCTGCTGCTGAAGTTCCAAAGCAGTATGGGAACAGGTGATGTGTAAACAAATGAATAGGATACAGTTACAATAAAGCTTTATTCATAAAACCAGGAGGGTGGCTGAATTTGGCCTTTGGGAAATATTTGCCAACCTGTGAAAAGCAACTTCAGGTTGAGGTGCCTTACACAGCCAAGAGGCTTTCTTTGAGGTTCCTCTTGCTCTGGTATATGGCTGTGACTCAGAAAACTGGGTATCTACTTAGCATCTATAAAATTCCACCTCTCTTTCTGCCATGGCAGCAAAGACAGTGAATTCATTTTAGTTAACCATAGTTTGAAATCTTCATTTTTTTTAAGGCTAGCACTGTACGATATTTATTATTTATTTAAAGAATGCTATCTCGTGACAAAAGAATGTATGCATTATTCAGACTTGCAATAATTTTTTTGTAAGTCTCAGGTATGTAAGGATACCTTCAGTGTAAGTGTATTTGAAAAGAATTCTTTCCCTCACATTGTTATGCAGACAACCCTGAGCTGCAACAAATAGTTTGCACATCTGATTCTTTTCAGTATTTTCTCACCAACACTTTCATGAAATACAGTCTGTTATTTCTAAGATCACTTGAGAACGACCACACTTACATTGTAAAGACTGCAGTTTGACATTAGCAGGGAAATAGCAGATGTTTTTAAGAAGAGGAAAAGATTTTTTTCTGAGCTTTCTATCTCCCTTTCCCCTCTTTCTTTTTCTTTTTTTTCTTTTTTTTTGTTTCTTTGCATATATTTGGTGGTTGAGTATTTGTCTCCTAATTTTTCTTATTTGTTTTTTCTTTTTACTATTTCTTAAAAATGATATTTTTACTTATACTTTTAAATTTTCATACATTTACAAAACATATTTTGATCATGTTTATCCACCACTGCCTCCCTTCAACTCCCTCTAGAGACCCACACAGTGTCTCCCTCCTAATTTTATGACCTTCTAAAAAATGTTGTTAATGATTTCACATTACTTGACAGTGCTCAGGCATGTGACTTTGTTTTTTTGTGTGTTTGTGTTTTATTTTTTTCTGCTGTTGTTAGTTAAGGATCAGAAAAAAAAGCAAAAGTAGAGGAGACATGGCTCAGTCTTGCGTAGGCTCTGACTTCTCCCAGCACACATAATCTTGTGGCTAACAATTTCATGTTAATTCCATCTCCAGGAGAAAATATGCCCTCTTCTGGCACTTGCACCCCCTACATACATAGTCATACACAAACACATACATACACATAACTAAAAATAAAGAATTTAGCAGGGCAGTGGCCGCACTGACCTTTGTAACCCCCACACTCAGGAGGGAGCCAGAAACAGGCAGATCTCTGCAAGTTCAAGTCCAGCCTGGTCTACAGAGTGAGTTCCAGGGCGGCCATGGCTCACAGAGAAACCCTGTCTTGAAAAACCAAACCAACCCAACCAACCAAACAAACAAAATATTAAAAGAAAAAAAAAGAATTTTGACATGGATTTTCCACCATCTGGTCTAGGAAAAAAATAACTTCTCCTTTCACTTGTACCTATTTTGTTATAATAAGATGAAAATTAATTAATTGGTGTTAGTGAAACACTTGGAAAATAAAAACTGCTTGATATCATTAGATAAAGTTATCCCTATTGAAATGAATGATTCCTGCCAAAATGCTTTCAGAAAGAATATTGCCTTGCTTTTGAAGCCATAATTTAATTTTCAGCAAAATATTAATGCTTTTTTGTTAAATAGATTGAGTAACCAGAAAGACTTTGATCAAATAAATACTACGGTTGATAAAGTATCATCACATTTTAGTTGTGTATGCCCCATTTTAGTAGGGACATACACAAAATATTAATCTTAGTTACATTTTCTTCATTTAAGAAATAATGTTCCATTTTTACCTAGGAAGTGTTATATATGCAACTACAAATCTTAAATATATGTTTTTGTTTTCCCAATGCATTCAAATAGCATTTTTATTAGTAAAACTAAGAACTAACAGGCCTGGTGCATTCTGACATCATAGACTTTGCTGTGGCATCTGTAGATCAGCACACAAATTCATTCACTTCCATTTCATGAAAGCTGCATGGACATCAGTAGCAGCAGATGAAAAGTAGTCATTTTTCAAGTAAAATACTGTTGGTAAATAGAACAGCTCACTGAGCCTCCAACCTGTGAACAGCGCTAAACCAAGCATTAATGGAACTGGTGGAGAGTAATTCTGCTATCTTTCTGTCAGATAAATCCTGACTCATACCTGTTTAAAGTAATGATGCTTTAATTAGTATGTTGTAATTTTTGTTCTTTTAATATGCAAAGTGTTACAAAAACATTTTCTGTGAACGTCTCTATTTTTAGTTTGGGTTTTGTGTTTGTTCAATCATCTAAAAATAAATCAGTGGCTAAAATGGAGAATACTCCTCCTCACTGCTTAATTGAGGATGGAATAAAGGGATTGCTCCACTATAGCTGGTGGTACTTTGTGTAATAATACTGTCTCATAAAACGCTGTCTTACCCAGTGTGGAAACCCAAAGTCAAGATTCCTTTCTTGAACAGCCAGTTGAGAGTTTCAAGTCTTCCCACCTTTCTTAAGTTCTCACTTTCTGTACCACAACGCCCCCCCCCCCCCCACACACACACACACACTCACTCACCTTCACAACTGGCTAACAAAGGACTGGGGGATAGCGCCTATGATCTCCACCGGTGGTGTAATTTAAGCTAGCCAATGCAAACCTTTTGCTTGCCTTGCCTCCTACTCTCTTGTAAGGGAAACCCTGACAAAGGACCTTCACACAGTTGTCTCCCCTCCCTCTTCCATGTGATAGACGCCATGATGTTCTGCGTGCGCATTCCCTGCTCCCTTCAGGAATCACGTATACACTCTATTATGAACAGAAGGAAGCATTTTGTTTGGGGGATTTTTGTTTCTGGCATTGGTTTGTTTGTTTTTCATCTTTTGAGGCAGAGCCTCATTCCATGGCAAAGGCTAGTCTTGAACTCGTGCAATCTGTTTGCTTCAGGCTTCTAATGACTGACATTACAGGCCTGGGCCACCATACCCAGCCCCCAAGAAACTATTCTAGGAGAATAAATGATTGACCAACTTGTGAATAAATGAACTGTCTTTCAAATGTCAGCCATTTCTTAATCTACTAATAACGTTATAACTAATTAATAACAAAACTTATTAAAATAAGTTGCAATTATTTCTGTGTGTGTGTGTGTGTGTGTGTGTGTGTGTGTGTGTGTGTGTGTGTGTGTGTAGGGCCCATTAACATGTTCATATGGGTATATGCATTTGTGCGTACATGCATGTGGAAAGCATGGGCTCAATGTTGGGTGTTGATTACTTGCGACCTTTTGAGATGGCATGTCTAGCTGAACCTGAAGTTTACCAGTTCAGCTGGGCTGGGAAAATATCAAACTTCAGTGACTTACCTGCATGAACCTCCCCGGCATGGCCATTACAGGCACACAGCCTCTGCACCCAGCTTTGACATGGGTCCTGGAGACTCAAACTCAGTTCTCAGGTTTGCACAGTAAGCACCTTACCCACTGGGCTCCAAGTTGGAATTCTTATTTGCCTTTTTTTCCTTCCTCCTTCCCTTTCTTCTTCCTTCTTCTGCAGGGATTGACAACTTTGAAGAAGACCAGTGAGCATGAACTCTCACTATGATCAACTTTGAGCCGCAACTCCCATTTTCCAGGTAACACTAGAAATATAAACATCAGTTTTGCTACTCTTTATGATTTAAATTAACACAAAATGGGCCAAATACCTGGATTATTTTGAAGTCCATTAAGGCAAAGCTATTTCCTCCTAAGAATAGAATTTTTTTTTTTTTTTTTGGCTTTTCAAGACGGAGTTTTTCTTTGTAGTTTTGGTGCCTGTCTTGGATCTTGGTCTGTAGACCAGGCTGGCCTCGAACTCACAGAGATCTGCCTGGCTCTGCCTCCCAAGTGCTGGCATTAAAGGTGTGTGCCACCACAGCCCGGCCTAAATTCTACCTCTTACCATGGGTGAAAACCCGACAATCTAAGCTACCCCAAACTAGACATCCCAAGCTAGCCAATTAAGTAGTACTGACTCCTCCTCTTCAAGAGTTAATCCAAGCAGGCCTGTCAATCAATCGTCTAGGAGTCTACACCCACTCATCCAAATGAGACTCACTTGAGCACAAGTTAAAGAGAGGGAAAGACTAATTTTCACTTTAATATGATATTGTATTGTCTGTCCCCGAAACCCTTCCGTGGGGGTCAGACATTTTCAGAGCCTCTATCACAGCCCAGCAGGGCCTGACTGCTTTTCTGAGTTACTAAGACAAAAACAAAAACAAAGAAACCAAAAAACTTCAGCTTTCTTTTTCCTTCCTCTCATTTTTTTTTCTTTCAGAGACCAGTCAAAGCCTAGGCATGCTTTTCCTGAAACTGGGCTTTTTCCGTCCTCTGAAGCGAACCTCTCCCTTCTCCTATACTGCTATCTGTCTGGTTGTTTGCTGACATCCATTGCCGAACACAGCAGCCTAAGTAACATGGCATGACTTTTTCTCTTCTTCTTTCCCTTTTCCATTCTCCTGGCATGTGCCCACCCTGTCATTTTTCTCTGAAGCTCTAAGAAAATTGTCCCCAGTTTGTTCCACATCTGTTTCTAAATTCTTTTATTTACAAGAACTGAGAACCCCAAGGCTGCTGTGGATATTGCTCTGTATAATTAAACACTGATTGGCCAGTAGCCAGACAGGAAGTATAGGCAGGGCTAACAGAGAGGAGAATTGAGGGAACAGGAAGACAGAGGAGACTGCTGCCTGGAACCGCCGCCAGGACAAGGAAGATGTAAGGTACCAGTAAGCCACGAGCCATGTGGCAAAGTATAGATTAATAGAAATGGGCTAAATATAAGAGTAAGAGCTAGACAATGATAGGCCTGAGCTAATGGCCAAGCAGTTTAAATAATATAAGCATCTGTATATTTATTTTATAAGTGGGCTAAGGGACTGCCGGGGCTTGGCGGTGGGACCCAGAGAGAAAACTCCAGCTACACAAGGCAGCAATTACAGTTTGCCTAATAGCACCTACTCCTTTCTTTCCTTTTTTTTTTTTGTAGCCACTTATTCACCCACCAAGTACACAGATATCTGTGTTCTACTTTTCATTTGCACCATATGATGCCAAATCTCATGTTTAAAACCAAGAGCAGAGCATTTAGAGGAATTCTAAGCAGCTGTCCCACAGGGATGAAGAAATCCTGTTATAGCCTCATGAACAGAGTGTTGTGGAAGTGACAGTTCCTATGACCTGACATTACAATACTGTCCAGCTCACTCAGTCCATCCCCAAGAAGCTCATGAGCTATACTGAAGAACTTCCTTCTGTTTCCTAGTGAAGGAAATTTGGAGAGACATAGGCAGACAAAAAAAAAAAAGCGAAAGTGGGCTTCCTGAGATGGTGCCTTCTGGTTCCCAGAAGACATTGCTAAGAGTGACTGAGGATAAGTATATGGTTGTGTATATAATCATGACCAAAAGAGAAAAGAAGGGGAGCCAGGTACCCTATCATGCCTATTCCACTGTCCTTGAGTGGACTGCCAGGTTTAGGCCTCTCCATCCTGATGAGATAACAATGTTAGCTTCCTATTGTCCATGCCATAGTCTTCTGCCTTCCCTGAAGTTTGTTCTTTGTGCCAGGGAATGAGCTTGGTGATCTCCTAGATGATCAGCAGCACCCATGTAACATTAGGAACTTCTTGGTGCCTTCCCTGCACCCTGATCTTGGCATATAGTACTTTGATGATCTGTGGTTGTATCTATGGGATAGAGAGGTCACATTCATGCAAAATGGTACTCTCACCAGATGTTACCACTATAAAAGGCACTTAATTCTTGGAGCTAGCACCCAAGATTTAGTGCTCAACTCATACAAAGAATTTTCTTACTAGCTCCTCTACATAAATGCCACAAATTCTATGCTTCATTCTCGGTGCTGGTCATAATTGTGTAATGTATGTACTTTATACCAATTATCTATATTAAAAATGTTTTAAAATACGAAATGGTTCTATGGTTATGGTTAGATATGTTGAATGCAGACTGGTGTTACATACTGCTAGGTAGTCTTACAAGTTGCTTACGTTCTATGAAGCTCAACATTGCTACTGCTAAAGACACATAAGAATCCTAAACTAACAGTGAACCACTGTGATGTTGGCTGCTTATCCTGTATCCTTTCCTTTTATTTTTTTCCTTTGTAATTTTGTTCACTCTTTTCCATTCTGCACCAGTTGTCAGGGACACCTGATCTTCTCTGCATCCAATTAGAAAGTGGAAGTGGGATGTAGCCATTGCTTCTCTATTGCTGTGATAAAACACCATGGCCAACATGACTTTTAAAAGGAAGGGTTTATTGGACTTTTGGTTCTAGAAAGATAAGAGTCCTTTCTGTCAGGGAATTGTAGTAGCAAGCAGCAGACACAAGGGCAGGAATAGTTTAATATCACATCTCTGATACTATGCAGGAAATAGAGAGAGAAGATTGGGCATGGCTTATGACTTAGAAACCTTAGAGCCAGGCACCAGCAAGGCTACACCTAAACCTATTCAAACATCACTGCCAACTGGGGAATCAAATATTCTTGATCTTTGTCTATGGGAGACATTCTCATTCAAACCATGACACGGAGAGAAGTCTTAACTTGCTAATTTATTCTTGGCTCTCTCCATTGACCAAGTGAGTGCCTGTTTGATTTCAGCATGTGTGCAAAGCGTATCTGAGCAGGAGGGGAATGTAAACTATGAAGACTCATTCATTTGTCTGAGACAGGATGGTTTTAGGAGAGTTTTTCTTGTTCTTAAAATGGAAAACTATCATATTGACAGGGCCATTGTTTTCTTCTTTTCTTGATTTTTGGAGTTTCCATAGATGCCTGATACAGATGAAGGGCAAGTCTTGGAAAGAATTTTAGAACCTTGGCATTCTTCAGCAGGTAGATTATTCCAGTAACCACCTTCCCTCTGGGCTTCTTCTTGTGGGAGATAATAGCTTCTTCTTGTTGTTTAAGCCAGATTTAATTGAGTTTCCCATTACTTGCAGCCAGATGCAAGGGATAATAAAGATAATGTAAGAGCATGCATTTGAAGGTTCCCTGGAACATAGTGGGAGTTCATTAAATCTATATTTAAAACCAACTTAAAATTATAAAGGGATAAATTTAAATAGCCAATGAAATTATTTTAAAAATTCTGCCTTTCAAAGTAAAATGAGGTATGATTCTTCATCTACTTAATTAGCCAAAATTAAATAGAGGATAATGTTCAGTGTTGCTGGTACTGTAGGAAAATTGTTCTTTCGTGTGCTACTGTGAGCATGTAAATGGACACAAGCTTCTTAGAATGAATCACAGACATGTCTCTTTAATCAGAAATCTCCTGTGTGGAAAAAAATTACAACAGAACCTCAATATAGCATGGCCTACAGTAGACAAAAAGAATGAAAAATCTACAATATAAATTTAAATTAATAAGCTATGCAAAGCATCTATATTAGTCATTCAAATATTTTGAAGAATTAAAAACAAACAAACTATTACATTAATGGCTGCTTTCCAAAAATCATGACAATATTTCATAGGTATCCACAGCCAATTGCCTGCATCATGCACTTCTTACGTGGCTGGTTTCGGGGAGAGGGACGGCATGGATTAAAATCAATGAACCAAGCATGACAAATTGTTACTTGTTCACGTTTCTTAGTGGGTGTTTTTTGCAATCCCATTTCAGGGTTCCGTTTAGATTCTACATTTAGTTGTCCCCTGAGATCCCTCATGATGTGATGATGTCTCAGAATTCCCTGTATTCAATGACTTTGGCAGTTTTGAGGTGTCATGGGTAGTATGTGGTAGATTGTCCTTTAATTGAGATTTTTTCAGGAACCCACTGCTGTTGTGGATTTGGGAAAAATCCATAAAGTATCATTTATGTCAACCATATCAATGAAGACTGATCTCTGTTGACAGTGAATTCAGCCATTTGGCTGGCTAAAGTAGGACTTCACTTTACTATACTTCATACTGGATTCTGTTAATGATTACTATATGCAGTTTAACACTCAGTAAGGAATTCTGTTTCAACTCCTCGTGGGTAGAGTAGCTACAGAAATTGTTTAGCATTCCTATGCATGGAAATTGTCTCTTATTTCCCATGTGTTTACTTATTCACCAATGTATACTGTACATCTATAGATAATTTTTATTCGGCATAAGTTAATTTTATGCATTATTTTATGTTTGCTGTCTAAATTCTCTCAAACTTTGTCCATTGTGTGCTCTTTCATTTGAGCATTGCCAGTCACTCTAAATTCATGTTGGTTAATTTTTATCTAATCTTAAACTCACTCCCCCGCTGAAGGAATCATAATTTCTCTTACTAAAGACACATATTAAAACCAAGATCTCATAAAATAAAATAAAAATTACAAGGGAAATAAAACAAGATCTAGGCATTAATGCTGTTCATTGCCACTGAAGGGCCTTTGCTTCTGGACCTGGGTGAGAAATGAAATTTCTTTTGACTTAGTATATCTATTCATATTGGTAAATGTTGTCATATTTAATGACCCATAACTGTATTAAATTACATGTGAGTTCACAGTGATTTTTCCAACTCATATCCATTGCTATATGAATCATACTAACTCCCATTCCCCTTACTGACTTTGTGTAAGCTCCTGTTTAGACACTTGAGAAAACTGGCTTCTATTCTATGCTATCCATTTATTCAATTCTTTCATTCTAGAATCTACACATAGTTTCTTATACTGCAACATATACTCATTCCTTGGAGAATCAACTTTAACAATTAGTATAGGGTGCTTATGTGAACTTGGCTTTGATTTTAATTTTATAGATTATGCTTAGTTCTTTAGGTCAGCATGTTTTCTGCTATAGATACAATAAAAATATTTCAAAGATTTAGAAAACACTTGGTTGTTTAATTATGTTCTGATTTCCATCTGAAATCCTCAAGATACTTTATTTGTAATAATACATCCTTTCTCCAACAGTTTTCTTTGGGGGGGATGGAGTATGGGTCAGAGATTCTGACCTATAACCTTTTCCTTCTACTTAGAATGTTCACTTGGCATTGCTGTTGTTTCAAAAGCTGACTGTAAACCATAGGTTTCCTTATCATATCTCTCGCATGCACTTCATTTTTCACATTGCATTACTCCCTTTTTCTTCCTCCTCCTGTCTTCCATTTGGTCCCCTTCCATCCTACAAATAATCTCTCTTCTTTCACACCGCCCAACATAACTGTGTGGAAAATGTGTGATATTTATCTTTCTGTTCTGAATTTGGTTTATTATTCTTAATATGAAGATGTCTGGTTCCTTCTATTTTTCATCAAATGACATAAGTTCTTCTTTTATTCAAGCTGGTATAGTAGAGCTCCCATTTGTACGTGTTTGAGTGTGTACACGTGTTTGAGTGTGTACGTGTGTGTGTGTGTGTGTGTGTGTGTGTGTGTGTGTGTGTGTGTGCGCGCGCGCGCGCGCGTGCGTATGTTTGGGTATGTATACATACCTTTATCCATTCATCTATTTATGAACAACTCTTGTGAGACACTTATGGGTCTGGAAATAGATCCCTCAATTTTCTTTTCTCAATTTTAAAAGACAGAATTATTTTCTTGGTATTTTATTTCAATACTTTAAATGTTTCTTTTGACTTATTTCTGCCTTGCACAGCTCTCATGAAAAGTCCTCTAAATTCTTATTCTTTCTGGACAATGTTCTGTACTGCTCACCCACTGCCCAGCAAATTTCATCATCTTGTCTCTGTTTTTCTTTGCCTACATCTCCCATACAATGCAGCTGGATGTAAATGTCTGTATATTTACCCTGATTGATGTTCTCTGAGCCTCCTGTACCTGTGTTTTGATATTTTCGTTAATTTTTGGGAATTCTTGATGCTTTCATCTCCAGAATTTATGCTGATCCATACTTCTTCTCTTTCCTGCCAGTGTAATCAACATGTCAAATATTTTGAAGAAGTTTTAGTTTTAAGTTTCTGCTCTGTTCTACTTTCTCCTAATTTTTCATCCTTCTCTTTCAGTTTGGAAAGTTTCTATCAGACTATCTTCAAGCTTCCCAGTTCCTTCCTTAGTCACCTCCTATCCAGTCTAAGACTCTCAGAGGCATCTTTTATTTCTGTTGTGGTATTTTCCATTTCTAGTGTTTTGTTCTCTGTTAGGCTTACTGTCTTCTGTATGACACTGGCCATCTGTCCTTGCATATTGTCTGCTTTTCCCACGACAGCGCTCAGCATATT
Organism: Peromyscus californicus insignis; assembly: GCF_007827085.1. Classification (NCBI taxonomy): domain Eukaryota; kingdom Metazoa; phylum Chordata; class Mammalia; order Rodentia; family Cricetidae; genus Peromyscus; species Peromyscus californicus. The sequence continues at coordinate 85,346,384 of NW_026294551.1, read as the reverse complement.
GTAAGTAGTTATTTTAAATTCCACTTGATAACTCTAAAATCTGTCACATAATCTGAGTCTGGTTTAAATGACTTGTCTGTTTAGATTATGCCTTATCTTTCTTTGACCATGTTTTCGGACTGTTTGCTTTGGTCACGATATACAGTGTCTATGAGCAGCCATTTTGAAGTATCTCCAGTGTATTCTCAAAAGAGAGAGAGAGAGAGAGAGAGAGAGAGAGAGAGAGAGAGAGAGAGAGAGAGAGAGAGTTGTTTTCCTGGGAAACAGATTTTTATCAGAATTGTATTATACATTAGGCAGTAGAGCTTCTCCAAATCATGGCCTATGAGGAGTGAAAAATAATAAATTCTTTGAAAACAAAGGTAAGCAAGCCTTGATTGTGAAGTTTTGTGTTCTTGGTTAGGAGCGGGCTTTGCTTTATGTTTGCTATAGCAATAGGTATCAGAACCTCACAATTCTTCTAATTCCTTGGTTCTGATTCATGTGTTATTTATTTTTGGATTTTCCTAAGATTATGTTGTTTTTATTTTTTTTTAAGATTTATTTATTATATATACCGCTTTCTGCTTGCATGTATGCCTGCCGGCCAGAAGAGGGCACCAGATCTCATTACAGATGGTTATGAGCCACCATGTGGTTGCTAGGAATTGAACTCAGGACCTCTGGAAGAGCAATCAGTGCTCTTAACCTCTGAGCCATCTCTCCAGCCCAGAATTTCCTAACTTCTAATCAGAAAAAAAAAATGTGTCTTGTGGCTCTTTCACTTTAGTCCACAACTGTCCCACTAGGAATATGTCTCTGTAGTGGCCAGTCACAGAGAGGGCAAACAGTAAGTACAGTGCTAAATCTTGGTCTTTTAATGGTCATGTTGAGTTAGATTGCAATGTTTTTCTTAGAGTCTCCTCTCGTTAGTCCAAAGAACTTTATTGGAGAAGTCTTTCCTGATATTAAATGGGGTACGGATCTTCGCTGTGGAGAATGCACTGGGCATATTTCTCCATGGGTACATGTCTCCTTTTTTTTTTTTCTGTCAGAATTGGGGCATTGTTCATTTTTCCTTTCTTCAGTTGCCTGGTGGTGTTCATCAGGAAGGAAAGACTCACTGATGTGCAGAGCTTCCCACTCTCATGTTAATCCATGTTCAGCCTCCCAAACTGTGTTAAAATGGCTGTTTAAGTGTCCCCACATGTTTTAGGTCATAGCAGCTTCAGCTTGAACATGTTTAATACCCTGTGGCTTTTTAAAGCTTCTTCTCACTTTAGACTTTGTGAGGATCATTTGTCTTAAAAACTCAGTTCACTGATAAGCCAAAGGAAAATCAGTAATATTCAGATTATTCCATTTTTTCTTATTTAGGGATGAGATCAATGACTCCCCAAGTTTTTACAAAACACATTGAACTGAACCCCAAAAGAGTAAAAGAATTTTTACCATGGGCTTGTAAGTAAAACTAAAGTAAGTCTTAAAATATGATGGAAAACATAAGCTGTTTATGTGTACTTATGCATTTTATATATGAAATGGAAAACATGTAACAAAGTAACAATAAATCTCTTCTCTGAGTGATGGGGTAGAAAGTAAATTTTTGTTTTTGATCTATGTGTTTTCCAAGCTTGACACAATGAACTACACCACTGTAAGAACATACTTCCCTACCCTTTAATTGTGAAGGATATCAAATATGGATAAAGAAATGAGTAAGTATCTAGTTCTAACTTTTTAGAATAGCACCATTCTTCATATTTATTCGTATTTGATAAAGAGATTTTATATTTAGTTTATATGTGTATATATAGTTCATATGCTTAAAATTTGTGAAATTTGTTTCATTTATATATTTATATGTTATATATCATGTATATTTTATACATATATATATATATAGTTCAACTTGCACTTTCACGTTAAAAATATAACTTGCAACCCAGGGCCCTCTCTTTCACATAAATGCCCTAGAGATATTTTCCAATATGTGCATAACAAAATGTGTTTTAACACAAGTATTTGCATTATTTTGTGATAGTAAAAATAACTAAAACAACTATAAGTTAGTAGAAAATAATGAAAATATGTACACAGAGAAACACCAAAGAAAATTTCCAACAAATTAATTAGATTTGTAAATTATCAATGTAGATAAATCTCAATATTGTATAGTGTAGAATAATTGTAAAGCCATTAAATGAATTAATAGCTACTATTTATTCTTGTTACTAAAAATACCAATAACCTTCTCTTTTGAGTGAATTGATAAGAATCCTATGATTCTTTCTGTCCCATCACTTCCGACGCTCTTTACTATCTTAACCTTAAACTTAACACATATATTGTCATTTCTTAACACAATATTTTCATTTCTTACAACTTGTCCAAAATTTAAAGCCTCAAGTTTCTTTTTGAATGTTTTAAGTGTCAGTCTAAATAGTACTTGTAAAATAACCTTAGTGTGTTATTGTATGAGTGTTGTATATTTTTTAAATATATTACAACAATCAGGATATTAATTTTCCTGTAAAAAAAACAACAACTGATTTCTCTCCTCTCCCTTTAATTCCCTCCCAGCTCATCAACTCTCCATTAATACAAGGTCCTTTCAATGACTTTTGGGCTGTAGCATGAGTTGTTAGAAGGTCTTATTAATAAAAACAAACCTGGAGCCAGGTATTGGGGTGAACGCTGGAAGATCAGAGAAACAGAACAAGCCACAACTTCCTCACCTCGCCAATTCCTCAGCTGATCCTGTTTCCTCAGACTGGATGCCTCTGAGTCCTCATCCAGAATGAATCTCAGCTGAACTGCTGCTAAAAGCAAAAAGCTTAACCAGCTCTAGTTCCTGGTCCTCACGCCTTATATACCTTTCTGCTTTCTGCCATCACTTCCTGGGATTAAAGGCATGAGTCACCATGCCTGGCTGTTTCCAGTGTGGCTTTGAACTCACAGAGATCCAGATGGATCTCTACCTCTGGAATGCTAGGATTAAAGGCATGTGCTAACACTGCCTAACTTCTATTTTTAATACTGTGGCTGTTCTGTTCTCTGACCCCCAGATAAGTTTATTGGGGTGTACAATATATCAACCACATTGGGCTTGTTTAGAGCCATTTGGTTTAACAACAGCCATCAATGCGATCATCTCATCGGAAGCATCCTTTGAGCCTGGTGTGGTCATCAGTGGGCACACAACTGGAGGCAACACTGCTCTCTCTCCAAATTTATGGGTAGCAAACTGTCTGGCAGTGAAGAGTGGGGATCTTTCAGCCCCTCTTCCACCTGCCTCGGACTGTTGACAGGCCTGCTCTTGTACAGACCTAGCACAGATATTGTTATTTTTTACTTATCATGACGTCACCTCCTTGGTATCTTTAACTTTTTTATTTTTACCTTATTCCATTGAATCTTGGAATCTCTAATTTCTAAGTCTTCATGTCAGATTTAGCAATCTTGTTGATGTTTTCATAAATACTACACATTTGTGGCTTCTAATTTCTTTTTTGCTTTCACAAATCAGCTGATTTTCAACCTAAATGATTTCTTTATTATGGTTTTTATATGAAATGTCTCCTTGAGATGGAACATATGTGAAAGTCTTGGTCTCTAGTTGCTGGATCAGAGGTCACTGGCTCCTGAGGACTAATAAAATACGTGATTTATCTATTGGTGGATTTATAACTTGATAGCATTACCGAGATGTACAGGAAACTAGAGGGTTGGCCACATCACAAGCGGCATGTAACAATGGTTACAGGTTGATGAGCCTGCATGGGAAAGCAGCCACTTAACGGCTTAGTTTTGCTTTTTAATTAAGGAATTTTTTAATTCATTTTACATAACAATCACAAATTCCCCTCTCCTTCCTCCTCCCACCTCCCCTCACCAACCCACCCCCCATTTCCCTCCTCCAACAAAGCAAGGTCTCCCATGGGGAGTCCTTAGAGCCTGGTACATTCAATAGAAGCAGGTCCAAACCCCTCCCCCTGCATCAAGGCTGTGTAAGGTGTTCCACCATAGGTGCCCCTCAACTGAAGAATAGATAAAGAAAATGTGGTACATATACACAATGGAGTACTACTCAGCAGTAAAGAAACAATGACATCGTGAAGTTTGCAGGCAAATGGATGGAACTAGAAAATATCATCCTGAGTTAGTTTCTTATATACACATGGAAATGTTGAGCTTCTCTGATCTACCCAAATTACAGAAATAATTGATGACCTTGCTGGCTGGAAGTACTCCCATGTCATGTTGTCTTCCATTTTACCGAGAACATTATTTGCTTGAGTTGCCTTTATTGTTCCCATCCAGATCTCAGTATCTCTCTTTTCTGAGAAAAAGACTAGCTTAGAAGGTGTGACTCCCTGTCCTAACAGTTGCCTCTTTGTCCTTGTTTTGACTTCCTACAAATATCATCAAAATTTTACTCTGCTATCTTTTCTCTTACATTGTCTGTTTCCACTTTGTTCAAAGGCCTTCCACCCATCTTACAAACATAGATTTCACCTCTCCCAGAATTGGATATTTTCCTTGTTGCTTCTGTACATTATTATCCAACCTCTTATTCTTGTTTGCTGAAAGATTATTTTAAAAAATTTGCTTTATAATTTGCATGTATAAAACAGAAAATGTAAAAGATTCCCATAACAGATTAAATAAATATCAAGTTATCATATTGAATTAAAATATTTTAAGCTACTAATATGTGATAGCACAAAAGACATACTGCCCAAATATTTCTTTATTGCACTTCAAATGTCACTCTACTTAAGCAATGACAGTTCCATACATTTTTATATTTTCATACATATATGTAAAGCTATATGAAATATAAATACTTTTTGCAGTGTCTTGAAAAAAATTCAAATAGGGTTGCACAGTATATATAACCTTCCATTTGTTTTCACTTCACACTGTGTTTTAAAATGCATGCTAATAAATGTAGTTCTGGTTTCTTAAGTTTAATAGATTTATAAAACTTCATTGTATGAATAAACCAAACCCTAGTTTATTTATAGTTTTCCTACTGAAAGTTTTAGACAGCTTCCACTTCTTTCTTTTTTATTTTTCACCATTACTAACTGTGTGAACAATATCTTTATCACCATGGAAGACTGATTATTTGGGGAAGGCACCTGGAAATCAGACAGCTGGGTTGAAGAGCATGCATCATTTTATACAGTATTACTAAAATGAACTTGAAAGTATTTGTCCAAATTTGTATTTAAACAAGATGAACTGTCACTATTTATATTGACTGTAGCCAACGATTTCTTTTATCAAATTTAATTTGTTATTCCCATAATCTAGGAACAAATGTGGACTTGATTTAGCTTTTCTTTTTGATGATTATAAACTAGTCTGAACAGAATTTCCTGGGTTGATTGCTCATTTGGGTGTTGTGCTCAATGAACTGTTACTACTACCACTTGCCCACTTTCTATTTAATCATTAATTTTCATTCATTCAGTACTTATTGAAGGCCCACTATTTTCATCTGGTTTATTTTGCTAAAAATAATAATGCAAAAAACAAACAAAAATAAAAAAAAACCCAAACCCGCTCTTGTGGCCGAGGGGGAATTGTCATCAGTAGCCTTACTACGCGATGAATCCTTTGGGCAATGATACTGATTATCCAGGCAAGATATGCCCACTGGTGGAATATTGGCAAGTTTGTTATGGAGTAAACAATGTCTTCCTGATTAGATTAGACACTCACTCCACAGGAAGGAATTTGTCTGGTACTGTAAGCCTAGTCAAAAGCTCATGGTGGGGAGGGCATAGGCTCTAGACTGGAGGTTATTTTTGTTATTATACTACATGGACAGCATGTATATCTATCAAATTGCTCTCTAAATAACCACCATTTAAATTTTCCTATTTTGTGTTTTTTAGTTATTTGTATGCATGTGTATTCTATATGGAGTTATGTGCACATGCATGAAGGTGCTCATGAAGCCCAGAGAAGAGATTTAGATCACCTGGAACTGAAGTTACTAGCAGTGGTGAACTACCTGATGAAAGAAAAAGAATCACATGATTGTCTCTCTCGAAACAGTGTCATATAGACATGACATGGCTGTTGCACACTTTAACTCATAGACACTGTGGTTGCCTGTACAAAATCAAGTCAGTCAAAATTCCAACCTGGATAGGAGAAGGGCTCATGAGGTCCCACCCATCCACAGCCTTTGAGCTATTGGCAGTTAATGGCTGCTGGAGGAGGAAGAATCAGTTTTCTTCAGGGGTGTGGCCCCTGGTAGGTTGCCCATGCTTCCATGGGCAGCCTTACACCTACAGGCAACACTAAGAGTACTCAGTGAATCATTAAAACACAAACAAAAAAGGACGTAGAATTGAGAGGTGGATGCAGTGGAGATGTCTGTGAGGGGCTGGATGTGTTAAGTGAAGGGTGGATGTGTCCTAAACACTGTGTACATGTATGAAATACTCAAAGAATAAATAAATAATATATTCAAAGAAACATATACCACATGGATGACAGCCTTTTCAGCAAAGGGAGTGGTTAAAACTGGACATTCACATGTATAAGAATAAAATTACATCCATATCTCTCACTGTGTACAAAAGCAGATAAAATACCTTAAAGTAAGACATGAAACTCTGAAATTTCTAGGAAAAAACAAAGGGCAGAGACTTCAAGATGTAGGCCTAAGCAAAGATTTTCTGAAAATAATTCAAAGAGCTTAAGAAATAATTATGAGAATTGTCAAGTAGCATTATGTAACATTAGAGCATGTCCGCATAGCAAAAGGAATAATGACTGAATTGAAAAGAGACTTTACAGGATGAAACAAAATCATCAGGAAAACAAACCAGTCAGTAAATAAGCTAATAAATTGAATATATAGTTCCAAATGAAGAAATGCAAATAGCCAACAAATATCTGAAAAAAAAAAACATGTCAAAATCCTTAGCTCTTAAGGAAATGCAAATTAATATTATATACAGATCCCAACTCACCCCAATCTGAATGGCTATCAGAAAGGAAACAAATGAAAACAGCTATGCAGATGTTGGTAAAGAGGAATCATTTTTCATTACTGGTGGGAATGTAAACTGGTGTAGCTATGATGGAAATCAGTATGAAGGTTCCTCAAAATTATTGAAAAAAAGAGCTACAGCGTGAGCCAGCTATACAGCTTCTGGGAATACACTTATTATTTTAGTCAGCCATAAAGGTAAATGAAATTATGCTATTTCTAGAAAAATATGGGTGTATAGGTAACTATTAAATAAGTCCATTCCCCCCATTGCAGAATCTAGATCTGAATAGATTCACGTGATATGAAAGTCAAAAACTGACTATCAGGAGGAAACAAGGGGTCTAAATGGGGACACAAAGAACAAGCAAGTGTAATGTGGGAAGGAGGAGACAATGATTGATGTTGTCTTTCATGTGTAAAATCTAGACACACACACACACACACACACACACACACACACACACACACGAAAGTAGAAGTGAGGCTATTGTAGGGGAGGAAGAGAAGGGAACCACCAAGGAGAGGGTACAGTAAAAGATAACATAGCGAGGGAGCAAATATGGGCACGGTATAATCATACACATGTGGTGAAAGATTTCATTAATGCCGCTATTTTGTAAGGTAACTTAAAAGAATAACTAGTAAAAAAAAGTGGGGGGGGATATTGGCATTTGGATGACAATGTGGGTAAATCTGGCAGTCATCCTACTAAATGAAATGCTTCAGACACAGAAGAACAAATGCTACATGATGCATCTAAAACCGTCAAACTCAGGAGCAGGTGCAGAACGATGGTTGCTAGGAGCTGAGTTATACAATTCTGAATTGTACACAGAAAAGATTAGTAAGATGATATCTTATGTTAAGTGTTCCTATTACAAAACATACTAGATAATACTAGAGAAGAGAGTGGGAGGAATCTTGGCATTGTGATAAGTGGGCTCATGGCATAGATTATACTTGTTTTATAGATATATGCTTATCTTCAAACTCCATTGTGTATTTCACCATGTAAAAGTTGTGTATGTTAAAAAAAAAAAAAATCCCTACTAAAAAACTGGAAGAAAGGAGAAAGGAGACCAATCAGAAGGCTAGCTTTCGGACACAAAAAATACGCTGTTAGCTTGGACTGTGTACTAGCAATGTGTATGAAAACAAGTGGTCAGATTTTTAAAACGGGGAGAAGAGATATTAAGTATGTTTGAAAGAGAAGAAAAAAAAGAGAGAGAGTTAATGATTGCTCTACCTAGAATTTCCCATGGGTCTCTTGCTAAACAGAGGTATATCATCTGAGTTGTGGAAGGTTAGGTATGGACCAGTTTGAGATGTGCCTTTTACTCAGCAAGGCCCAGTTTGCCTGAGATGAGTGAAATCAGCAAGTGGAAAAGTTACAGAGAAGAGAAGAAGGGGCTGGGGTTTGTACTGGTGCAGCTAAAATACTGCCAAAGATCTTACTATAGTAGGGATTCTAATCCATTGAGAATTACATGTGGAACAAAATTCTCTCAGTCTAACATCTCTTTTACTTTGTTTATATATACCTTATGATACACACGTTTTTATTTTAATACAACTAAATTTTAAATATTTCATTTAATTCTTTATATTTTGTGGATGTTAATATTTTTTTAATGAAACTGAAGTTCTTTCAATATCCATTCATGCATACTAAATGGATTCAATCGTCATCTCTCCTAGATTTTTTGGTGGTAGTGGTGGTGGCGAATGGGAATATCATTAGGTTTTATTTGCACTTATGCTGATTTCTGGTGGTTTGCCCTTAGATTCTGTTAAATTTTCAATAACTGTTTTATTTTCCATTTCTATTCCACGTGTACAGTTTTTTCTTCTCCTTTTGTATTAGTTAAGATCTTTATACAATGCAATAGAAAAGCACAGAAAGACATAGTTGATTTTTTCTCTACAACAAATATTTCTAACTTTAAAAATATACTTTTATTATTTTTTGAGAACTTGACATAATGTATTCATTTTGATCATATTTACCCCATACTCTTTCCCAATTTCCTGTCCTTAAAAAACATCCCATCAAGTCCAATATATGATGTTCATATACTTCTGGGTATGGGACCATCAACTAGAACACATTTGACCTTGTAGAGACTACATCCTTAAAAGTGATTTCCTTCTCCTCAAGCCAACCACTCTCAAAAGCTCCTTGGTAAGGATTTCCTGTTCATACGACCCTCTCAACTCCATGCTGGGATGTTGACTGGCTTGATCTTATGCACGTCTTGCCCAGGCAAACTCAGCTGCTTTGAATTCATGAGTGTAGTGCCCTTATCATACCTAGAAGGCACTGTTTCACTTCTGTTTTCCATTGGCCTCTGGCTCTTACATTCTTTCTGCCCAGTCTTCCACTATGGCCCCAAATCCTTGAGAAAAGGGGTTGATACAGTTGTCCTGTTTTGGGTTGGACACTCCACTGATACTTATTCAAGGTGACATACTGGCAACTTGAACAGTTGTTTGTTTCTAAGTTAACTTCTGCCCATGATTGAAAATACTTGTTTAATGAGGTCTGAGAGCTGCACTAACTTATAGATACACTGATATGAGTTCAGAGGGCATTTTGAAATTATGTTCATTTAACAAAATAAATAGTAGTAGGTTTAACCTTGGAAACTGTGAACTCCAAACCATGAATTCTTGGTCAGTACCAGGTTTCCATTTACTTATGTGGAGTAAGTTTCTATCTAGTTAGAAAGAATTGGTTATTCTCTAATATCCATGACACTATTGAATCCATAGGCATGCTGGTAAATATTGCAGTTCACAAGGTTCACAGATGGGTCAGTTTATTAAATATATATATATATATATATATATATATATATATATATATATATATATATATATTTGTTTTTCACGGCAACCTACATAGTATGAAAATATCTACCTGATCAGCACCAACTTGGCTTCTCTGTGTCCTGTCACCAAAGTATGTAATATGTTCAGCAACAGAGACTTACATTGAGTTTGAGAGTGCAGTCAAGAACAGGTAGAATTGTTTTGGGAGTCTATGGGATACCTCTAACCAACAAGTTGAGGAGAAAGACATTGGGCATTTCATCTGAGAGCCTATGGCTTCTGATAGGAGCATTAGCCCCAGAATATTAGGGTATATCAAATTAAAAAGTGTGTGTGTGTGTGTGTGTGTGTGTGTGTGTGTGTGTGTGTGGTGTGCTTAGGAAGCATATAAATTGTCAGTACTCATGTGGCCTTTTCAAACATACTAGAAATTGTTTATCTCTCAAATTCCTTCTCTATCCTAGCCTTACATACCTCTTCCATTTAAATGCTTCTATCAGATTGGCCTATAGGAAAGTCTTTGCAGGCACTTTCTTGATTAATGATGATGTGGGACTGTGTGTCACCATGGGGCAGGTGAACCTGTGAGGTGTGAGAAAGGCAACTGAACATGAGACTACAAAGCAAGCTATCAAGCAGTGTTCTTCTCTGGCCTCTGTTTAAATCATTGCCTGCCTCCATGTTTCTCCTTGAGTCCCTGTCCTGACTTCCTTCAATAATGGACTATGATTGTTATATATGGATGGCAAATAAACTCTTTCTTTCTCAATTTGCTTTTGATTGTGGTGTTTATCACACCAATAAAAAGCAAACTAGGATAATAACCCATCTATTAGACCCCCCCCTCTGTATATGATGGAACTAAGAATTTTGTTTTTCACCAACAATGAGCAATATCAGAACACAGTTTTTTAATATTTTTGTTTGTCTGCTATACTTCATCATTTTTTCCCCATCTTCCCTACAAAAGTATAAACTCCAGGAAGGCTGGGACCTTTGTCATTAAAATATTTCTAAGGCCTGATATATGAGTTCTCAAATATATTCTCTGATTCAGTAACTTTGTGAATTTATTGAAAGATTAATCATACCCTTCATGAATGTCATCCAACTCTAATATGTATTATTCTCATCAATTGCTCATTCAACATGTAAATTTTTTTGTTAAACATCATCTATGACATCAGATAAACAAGACAATCTCTTGAGGATTGAACTTGCACTACCAGTGAAAACAGTAACTATCTAAACAAGTCAATTTACAATGTGTCTTTTGGTGGTCAGGTAAACTAGCTCTTCAAAACAATAAATGCTTAAGTTGGTAGCTTTTGCCAATGCCAGACTGTAAATATTTCGAAAATGGGTGGTTTCAATGGTTAGTCATTTAGCATTTCCTAGAAAAATCTTCAAAATATAGCAATTGACTCCCATGAGGAGGTGTGATTATGTCAGACAACATGCATCACAGAGAAATGTCAGCAAGGGGCTATGAGAAAGAATGCTGGGGCTGGGAGTGGGTCATACTACTTTCCAAAAGCAGCCAGGTAACCTGTGAGCCGAGACTTGAAGGCAGTGGGAACCTAATTTCGTGAAAATCTGGAAGAAGATAATGTGAGGGAGAAAGAAATGACAGCATAAAGGCTGAAGGCAGGGACACCCCCAGGACAAGCAGAGCAGTGTGGTTACAGCAGACGGAACAAGTGGTACAAAGATAGCTTAGAAAGGATCAAAGACCCTTGAAACCCATTTCAAGGACTTTTACTTTTATTCTGAATGAGATGGGACCCCTTCGGAATGGAGCAGAGGAATAACACGATTAATAATATATAGTCACGTTGAAATATTCATAAGTGTTGTCATGTTCTGCCTGAAAAATAAATAATAAACCTAGCATATAGCATAGGAACCCTACTGAAATCATTATGAACTTAAGCGCAAAGTCTTTTTATATACCTGCAGTGGAATCTTTTCGTTATGAATGTCAGTTACAGATGTGTGAGCAGCAAATGATTCTGTAGATAAGTTAAAATACTTGTTTGTAGGTCTACCAATGACTTGTGTATCTGAAAACACAAATGTTTGTTTGGCGATTGCTGGACTGCATGGTAAACATCAATCTATGATCTCAAACTACCAATTTCCCTGGGAGATTATTTTATGAGACCCATTCTAGTTTTTAAGGAGACATACACACACTGTTATAGTGACAGCATAAAGTACATTCATAGGTTTTTATAGAAAACTGATTTTTATCGTCTTTTTTTCATGTTAAAAGTAGTTTTAATGACCAATTTTATGCTGATAGCTTTTCAAAGGACAACTTAACAGTGCAACTGAAGAAGAGTGTGGGCAACATTGGGAGGAATGATTCTGAAATCTGTGTCCATAACCTACCTGGTAGTCTTGGTCTGTGAATGACACTAATGAGCTCTGTACATGAGACAGTTAATATCCACTTCATCTTTGTACAAATGCATAACCTGACATGAAGGGGGCTCTGTGAAGGGATGTGGAGGATTATGTATAGGTGTATGAGCAGATCGGAGAAGAAAAAAGAAAAGCTCTCTTACTGAGTGAGTACTTACTGCTTTCCCAGCACACTGTTAAGCAGACTGTTTACATCATCACCATGGATTCCACTGAGTTAAGTGTTGTGTAGAGGTTGGCTTCGGAGAACTGCAGTGCCACACAAAGTCATGTTGGCTGTGTAATAAGTGCTGGTGGGAACTTACAGCTGGGTTCCCACCTGCTGCCTTTTACTGCCTGCAGTTAAGAGCCAGAGGTAACTGTGCCATATCATCAGAGATGTTTCTCCGTTACAAGCTCATGTGTTAGCCCTCAAGTCACTAGAGCTCAGAACAGCTGTATGCTCACAAGCAAACTTTACCTTAAAAATTGAGTTACTTAAAGTTTTTAGTACTTCCCAAAAGCTATCCCTTAGCTATCCCATAGCTCTTCCATAGACTGATTATTGTGTCTTATAACCAAATTAGTAATGGGATAGCTAAGCAAATGCATGGGATGTACTAAGTAAATAAAGTCACATAAATACAATTCACAGATACCGTAGTAGTGTTTTCTATGTAAATGGCAAAGTTGGAATATTACTCTTTAGCAAAACAAGTTTATTTGGTTATAGAGTGGATTCAAGAGTTTACACCCTCCTGGTCACCGTGTGGTGTTCCCAATATAGTCAGTGTGTGCATGTATGTATGCGTGTGCAATCATGCATCTTGAAAGGGCCCTTGGGCACACCTTAGTTTTTATTAATAACATTATTATCAATATTTTGTCATCCAGTCAGTATGATTTCCCAAGAGGATATAGCAAAATGCTCCCTGGGCACAGAGAAAATGAATAGGGATGATGAGGACACGCTCCCTTATCTGCCGCCTGAGTTTGTTGTCTCTTCATTTCAGATGAATTACCTATGAGTGTGAATCAGAGAACCAGCCCGTTATACAATCCATGAGGAAGGCATTGTCATAAAAGAGAGAGCTTCAGAATTAGTGAGGGCTAAACTCCATCATTCCTCACCTACTGACTTCAGCTAGGCTGAACAGCCATTTTGATTAACTAGCTCACATGTTTTTTAAAACCATGCAAATTATTTGCTATAACCGATATCTCTCCACACAACTTTTATCACAGGTTTAGGAGAAAGAGCAAAGCAGATAAATCTTTTGACTCTGCTATTACCTATAAGTTGAGGATTTATACTATAAAGTCTTCTCAACCTTCCTAATGCTGTGACCCTTTAATACAGTTCATGTTGTGGTGACCCCCCCAACTAGAAAATTATTATCATTGTTACTTCATAACTGTAATTTTGCTACTGTTAATTAAGAATTGTAATATAAATATCTGATATGTGACCCTAGTGAAAGGCTCATTCAACGCCTTTGGACATGAGTAGGTGTGGATGCAAACTTCTTCACCTGTGTTTCCAATTCTGTCAAGTAGCTGTAGTTTCTAAGGGTTCTTTGAAATCTAAGCAATGCAGAGTATTTGAAAGAAAGTATTCCATTTCAGAAGGGTCTCATTATAAGTCACATGAAACATGGATGTTCAAATTTACTCTGGATTATCAGATTAGATGCACAAGTCTGGGAGTTTCTTGAGAGAGTAAGATACTGGAAGGCCATTTTTTTATATTTTTTATTTTTTTAAGAAAAAACATGTCTTAGGCCAGGGTCCAACAGGAGAGCCACAACAGTATGAGACTCTCAAAAGCGGTGGAAGTTGTAATGGAACACAGAGGGAAAGAGAGATGCTAAAACTGTAATACACTCTCATCAGATAGAAGACACACTTTTTATCTGAGTCTGCTAGAGACCCTGAGAGCACCCAACCCCTGCCTGGCTCTCCTGCCTCACTTTTAACAGCTTTCCCTTATTCATTACACTCCAGCCTCACTGGCCATTCTTGCCCATCTATCTATTTTCATGTGTGCTCCTGGTCTCAGTTACAATGCCTTGCATGCTGTGTGTTTTTCAGCTAATGAAAAATTTGTAATGCTACTCCTCATATTTCCCTAGAATTATCCTAAAGGTCATTTGAGAGGTCACTTACTAAAGAGGACTTCACTGGCCACTAAACTAAGAGTCATCCCAGATATTCACAAGCATAACATTTCACGTTAGGATCATTGCATTTACTAGTATCTGAGCATGTTCTTTATAGTTGTATTTAGTTATGCATTTTACTGTCTGACACTATTCTAATTTTCAGAATGTAAACTGCATTTGCCTAGATATTTCTCTCCTTCACAGGGATAGCTCTAAGCACCATGATTATCCCTGCCACCAAGTAAGATCTCAATGAAAGTTGTTGGAATGTTTACATGAATGAATATTACCTTGAATGAAATCCTTCAAAGGATATGGAGAAATGACCAATGATAACATCACCAAATTAAGATTTTTTTCCAAGGATAAAGAAGATTGCAACAATAATAATGTCCATTGATATCTCTAGATGGCTTTTGACATTTCTAATGAAAGGATTGTTACATTTTTGCATGTAATTTTGAAAAAGCGGTTGTTGTTCTGTTCAGTATCTTCCTATTTTGGGCAGTGGCTATTTCAAATCACCATAAAGGTGTATTTGAACCATGTCTCAAGAATTCTCTATCTTCATATATTTGTCTATTATAAGAAGTGACTTTTTAATTTCTATATGGGGAATTAATAATTATGTAGATATTTGTTGTCTATTACACACCTGAGAAACAATAACCTCTTGTATTTTAATGGATGCTCAGCAAAACATCATTATCTTTACTCTCTCCTCCAAACAAACACCCAAGTAATTACTTATGCAGTTTCATCTTCTCAGTGACAAATTTCATTAGTTTAAGACATTTTTTAAATCCCCCAAATTTACATATCTGCTATCACATTTCTAAGGATGTCAAACTCGGCTAACCCACAAAGAAAATGTCCGATGCCACTTTTGTCAAACTCAAGTTCCCACCCAGAGCTCCAAAGGCCCCTGCACTGCACTACAAACAGAGCAACCATCACTCATGCAAAACCCGCGTGGCTCCCTCAAGGCTTTTCAGAAATCTTAATTATTTAATCATTGTTCTTGATTTGTGAGGCTAGGTAGTCAATGGCTCCCCAAATGTGTCACATTGGACATTATCCAGATGGAGTGCCAGTTCTCATTTGAGATTAAAGAGGTAAAATCCAACAAGAAAGGTTTTCTACCATCTCAGACTATAGCTCAACTTATAGAAGATGACAAATCAAAGTAGGCAGCCTGTTTTGCCCATGCTTTTAAAACAGAAACTTCATTGAACTGTCAGTTACCAAATGAGGTGATTAACTCTGATGCTGATTAAAGTTTTATTCTATGTTCTTATCACCAACAAGTTTCTATTTTCTTTTCCCTTTAGGGGAGGGTCTAGTTCCTTTAATGTAATTCTCACCACCTAAGGTTTTTCTACTCCACTTAGGTTTTGAGATGTGCACTTGCTAGCACTGTTTTCGATTGCATGTTCGTGAAATTAATGTACAATGAACATTGGATAAAGGGAACCTCTTTCTAGTTATACACAGGCAACAGAGAGGTTCAACGTCAACAATGGCGTGTGTGTGCCTCTCTGATTTGTTGTTGTCATGTCGTTAACATTTCACACGCACAGTTAATGCTTTCTTTTAGAATTTGTGCTCCATATTTATACCAACACCATTTGACTGACACTTCTTTTGAAAATTAGGACAACTGCAAGTGAAACCAAGAGGGGATATAAAATACCACGTAGCTGGACACACCTTTGGTAGTGCAACTACTTAGAAGCCAAAGGCCTGAGCATCTGATGGAGCAATTACTTCTGATGTCCAGACTAGATAGGATCCAGAGACCAGGCTAGACACTATGTCAAATCAAGAACATCAGCACTGAGATCACAAGGATGATCTTGATCAAACAACATCACTAGACAGTGTTGGAGATGCTTCCCCTCTGTAGCTTGTATGCTATCATCCTGAAGTTTCCTGTTTGTCTTGCTCTCACTCACCGTGGGGCCTTGATAGTAATTTCTCTTCTCCCTACAATTCCTTCTTTTCCACTCCTTCCCCCATATATCTCCACGGCTATAGATTGCTTCTCAGATAGATTTCACCTCCTGTAGAATAATTTACTGACTATGTGTTTCTATGTGCCTGACACACTACAATTGGATTGTGTGCATCTAGAATCTCAGGAGCTATGGAGAAAGTAGGGACCACACTGATAATTACGCACCCTGGATTCACCATCCAGTATCCAACAGAACATGTTTCAACTGTTCAATACCTATTTCTTGAGGGAATGAACATTTCTCCTGGGTACAGGTTACAGGTGGCTCTGGGCACTTAGGTATATGCAGTAAATTGATTGCAGTTGCTGAGGAGTAAATACTAGAGTGAGAGAAATAGTGATATTCACAGAGGCAGTGCTAGTGGAACAAGATCATTGACAATGATGTAGGATGAGGGTCTTGTCTACAGTCCTCCATCCACCAGAGCCTGGCATGCCTGTTTAGAAATTATGAAAGCAGTTAATACTAAGAATGCTTTCCAATATCGGTGCACTTCATACCCAAAGGATTTATTACAGAGAGGAAAACAAAGGTAAAGAGAGAGAAAGATGAAGTGGTTGACTCTGGGTTAAGCGGTGAGTCAAGGAGAGCTTGCACTTGGATGTGAAGTTTTAAACTTTTAGCCTTGTGCCTAGTCTATTCTCACAGAAGAGAAGGTTGGAGGGCTGCTCCCATCCCCACCCTGGGGAGGATGAGTATTCTCTGTTCCCAGCTTTCACCTCCCATTCTGTATCACCACTGCCATTACCTTAATACATGTCAACTACTTTGGCTAGAGAATATGTATATATGTCACCAAATTTTGAAGGGAAGGAACTTGAAATATATTTCATTTTTACCATTTTTAAAAGGAAGAAACTGAATCTCTGAAGTATTAACTCACAATAAACTCTGAGGCCTGGGACCTCTCCTGTGTGAAATCCCATGTGGTTTTTTTCATTCAGTAACTTGAACACGTGTGCTCAGGTTGATGAATCAGGGGATTGAGGCTAGGGTGCAGGTAGATGATATAAAACATAACAAGCACAGACAGTTAGGAGGTAACTGATTCTCAGGAAATATGGCTGGAAAAGAGAAAAGATAGAAACCTCTTAAGATTCTAGAAAGCAGGAGCTAGATTTGAGCATGCGAAGGCTCAGGATCAGAGAGGATGAGCTGCTGTCAAGTTCAATGCCCTTACTCCTTGATGGAGATGTGGGGAGCTCAGATGCCCTTCTATAAAGGCGAGTAGAGGCTACTGAGGAACAACCTCAGCTATTTCTTCACCTCCCTTCCATTTAAGTAAGACACGTGAATCTCACTTTATCCTGTCTCATGATGTGTGTATAAAATGGTTAACAAATTAAAAAATTCATTAGCATTCTGCTTCAACTAAGGAAAAGTCTAAAGACTCCCCAAATGCCCAGGAAATGAATATAAGTTAAAGTAACTGCCATTCTAAACTCTCACATCTATCAAACCTCATGCATTAGAAGGGATTTCTCAACACAGCAGCAGTTTAGCACATGGATATCTGCATAACGCAAGTTACATAACAATAAATTAACAGACTTACCTTGTAAAATAAAATGTATGTATCAATACAAAATCCTACAAATATATCTGCTATCAAATAACAATGAAGGTTATATCTAAAAAGCGTGCCTATGGCTATCTTTCTTTTTGTTGGTCTACTTTTTCTGAACCATCTGAAATGATCATGCATTGTTTTTACCATGAGAATAACAAAATTATTTTTAATTCTGAGAAAAGAATTAAAACAGATGCCTCTTGGGAAAGAATGGGCTCTGAACCACTGGATTCATAGAGCAGCCACCAGCTGCCACCGAGAAATCTCAGCTTTCGAACAAGCCACACACTCTTCAAAACCCCAGAGTGTGTGCTCTCCCTCCCACCCAGATAGAAGAGCCATGATGTCTCATTCTGTTCCCCTCTACCATACACTGACACAGCAAAGACGGAATGTGGACTCTTTCATAAATGAAAACAGGCATGGTGCAGCAAGAAGCACTTCCAAATGATGGAATTAGATTAGAAGTTAAGACAAAATGCGTTTAACTGGCTTTTAAAGAAATTTGGTGGAACACATTACTATAAACAGTGCATTTGGGCAGTCAAACAAACTTTGTCCAGAGAAAATCAATTTTACTCCCCAAACAATGAGAAAAATTACTTTAGATTCAACATTAAATATTGTCGTTCTTTTAAAAAGAAGCATTTCTATAACTCTGTGTAGAAATAGGAGTCAAAGGATGCCTTTGTTACCATGGTAACACTCTCCCTCAGAAGAGCCAAGGATGAAGTAGCATACATTCCCCCTGCATATATTTGGCCAATCAATAAACAAAGGGCTTACCCTGCATGCATCACATTAGAAAAGTGGCCAAGGTGTTCATGATGAGGAAAAGGGTGGGGGAAGCTTTCAAGAACGCTGGGTTTAATCACATAGAATAATTTTCAAGTAAGTGCAGCTAATATTTTCTTCATTAGAAGCCCATTAAGAAGATGAACTGTAGCTAAAATGCCTATAGCTTGTTAAAAAAAGGAAATATTCATTATAAAATTTAATATGTCAATGTAGATGAGAGTGACAAACTATGCCTAGGACAGAAAAAGAATGTGCAAAAGATACATACCCCAAAGCCCTCAGAATAAGAAAATAATAGTCAGAGTCAATATTTCCTGAGCATTTGTTATGGGCTAAATATGATCTCACTTAGTTACATGGATTATTTTACTATAGTTTTTCAAATAACCTCATGACTTAATACTATAAAATTTCACTCTTGTTTTTTAAAGTGGTGTAAGAACTATTATTATCCCCATCTTATTGACAAGAAACTTGCATCGAGAGATTTGTGCAGGTCAGGGAAAGGCTTCTACCTCAGGAATGTTGGAACCAGGGTTCCAATCCAAGTAGTGGGATACACAGGCATGTCCCCCACTCTGTCCCACTGACAGGCTTTGCCGGTGGTTAGCAGGACCATTCCAAGAGACTCGGACTACTTAGATACATGGAAAAGCTTTTGGAAGCTTACAATTAGACAACGCCTGCTAAACAGAACACAGGATAGTATGCCAGTAAAAGTTCCTAATTTTCCCTTAAAAGCTTCCAGCTCCCATGACCAGCTGTGTTACAGTGAATATTAACCCTTTTCAGCATTAGGAAGAATGGAAAACTGTTAGGATAAGGTCATTCCCACTCAGAAATTTGAAGATCTCTTTCAGATGCTGGAAAATAAGAAATTATTAAACCAATTTCCTTGCTAGTATTGTTTTCTTATATTTACATATTTATGATTAAATTTGATTTAAAATTATGTATAGTAAAAATATACCATAAATACTAATGAAATTGAATAATTGTGTCTATATAACACTTGAACACAAGTACTGTTACACCATAAATGTCCATTTGATAACTGAGGTAGCTACTGTGGACTAACATGCAGGCAGCCTATATACTGTAGACACAACTGACAAAGGAGTGATTCTCATCCCCGTGGAGGTGGAGGAAGGCTGCACAAGATTTAAAGATACTATAGAGAATGCTTTACAATTAAAAACAAAATATTTTTTTCATTCCCAGAACTTTCCATTTAATATTTTTGGTTATCAGTTGACCATGGGTAACTGAAACAATGCAGAGCAAACGTATGGATAAAGGGACACTATTACAGTCCCTAGGTACAGCTTCATTCCCTTTGAACACATGTCAGAGTTACCAGAAGTAACCTGCGCTCATGTGAGTTTAAACACACACACACACACACACACACACACACACGCACACGCACACGCACACGCACACGCACACGCACACGCACACACACACACACACACACACACACACACACACACTTCTTTTGCTTCTCTTTTTCTCTGCCATCATATGAAAGGGTAACAGAACGCTGACACTAGCCATAACAGAGGGAAATAATTCACAGAACGGTCCACTGTAGGACGCTCCCATGGCACTGCCTTTCTTGGGGCTCATTTTCCTGTGCTGTGATCAGGAAAAGTTAAGGTTATTTCTTCTAAAGAACTTTTCCAGAGTTCCTGCCCTTGATATCCCTGTTTCTGTCAATTGAGTAGCCTTATTGGTGACTGTTACACTGGTTTTTAAAAGTTATTTTATTATCATACCTGGCCAAGGAGAATAAGTCACCCTTTCCCGGCTGTCCTGCATGTCTCCTGCCTCCCAGGCAGTTTACCTACAGCATGAAAAGACCTTCCTACTGTGACAAAAACAATACTTAAAAAAATTCTTTCAGTATTTTTTTGTTTAAATTTGTCCTCCAATCACATATATAATTTTGAACAGTAGCCTTAAAATTGATAACAGGAGATTCTGATTTTTTTCTAATGATGTTCTTTGTATTTTCCTTTTACTTACCATAGTTGACACTATTAGGGATTAAACATAGGGCATCACATATGCCCGTCAAGCGCTTAAACACTGAGCTACAGGCTCAGGTGATGAATGGGACAACAATGTCCTTATGTGGTCCACATGTCTCCAGATGCATAAACATTAGATGAATGAAAGATTGAGAAAAGATAAAATGAAAGGGGAGTCACTTAAAACATTAGTGCTTTGTCAACAGACTGAGGGAATCATGGTGTGGGATGTAACTCTGTGTTAGAAAAGCAGAGAAATTAAAAATAAAGATCAATTGCATTAAAAAAAAAGAATTGTGGAATTATTTCAGCTCCCTAGACCTGAGTGAAATCTTTCTGTCCTCTCATCTGTGTTCAGTTTCATGAAGCATTTTCATTAGTAACGTCTTTTCAGAGAAAGTGTGTCGTGTCTATTTTAACTTGATGCATTTTCTTAGGTAAAAACATGAATATAGTCCCAAAATTTCATAGTCACCTGAGCATAACATGAAGCTCATATTTATGCCATCCATGGGGAATGTTTTTCTGAAAACTCCACCTGTGACTATGTGGAGGCTCTCTGTCTGCAGTCACACAGACACTTTATGGCTTAATATGCCCAATCAAAAATGTCAATTGTCTGATTTTTCCCCCATCAGGACCACTGTAGTCTCAACCATCAGCTCCAGATTGAAATCGCCTGGAAAGGTGTTTCATAAAAATCCTTTGCAGTGCAGGAGAGAGGAACCAGCTAGTCTGAGAAATGATTCCATCTTCAAATTGGGAATGAACACATTTCTCTTTTCATCCTGAGATAGAATTAGCAAACTGCTGGCTCACTCGCTGGTCAACCCCAGAAGAAATTATATAGACTGTGGTAGTGGCTGAATTGTGTTTTACATTTGAATTAATTGTCAATGTTTAGAAATCATTAGATTTCACTGCTTCCCTTGAAAAACCTGGCAACTCAGTCAGTGTCCCCACATAGAGACCATCTGCTGGAGCTGAGTCGGGCTGCTCTTACTTACAGGGGCATGTGCTATCCTGCACCCTGCTGTCACCACAACTCCAGAGGCTTTATTCTTCAATGAGGTTCAATGTCATCATCCCTATAGCATTTCAGAACTGGGAAGGTTCATCATTTGCTTCCTGGGCTAAATATTTTCTGCAAGTATGGTTTGGGTACCAGCCAATCAGAGGTATTATAGATGCTTATTTTACAACCTGTGGGCAAGGTTAGTGGCTGCCTTCTATGTTGTGACTTCACCCTCTCTTTGTGGGATTGCAAACAGAACAGCTTGAGGGACCAGGAACAGCCTGATATACATGAGGTAGCTTTGGGAGTTGGAAGCCAGCTGACATGGACCTGATTGGACATCAGCCTTGCCTTAGGCATTTAATTTTGTAACCCTAGTTATAATGCTAGGTTCTCTTTCCCAAGCAGGTATGAACAGACAAAGCTAGATGATGCCACTCCCCAGAAGAAAACAATCCCAACTTCTTCTGCATTCAGTTTTCAACAATATTATAACTTCACTTTGAATTTTTTCTGAGAAGCAATTTCTCAGAGAAAATGCTAAATGGCATATGAATGACTTCAAATAGAATTGGTTCTATGCACAGGGAAAAACATGATTATTGGTAGAGAATATGAAACAACATAGACTTTGTATTTCCATCTTCCATTTCAGTGTGTCAGAGCAGTTAATTCATGAATTGCCACACTTGATTATGTTTTAATTTAAAATATTAGACACTCTCTATACGTTATGACAGAACATCTCAGATACTCCTGAGAAGTGTACCAGACCCATCTCAGAAAATTTCAGCTTATTCACTACTATTTGTGCTTTAGGTCAGAAATTTTGGCTGATGGTGGACCAGACTGTCCTATGCATGATAATGTGTCTACAGAATCCATGGTCACAGCTGTATAGGTGGAAGAAACCAAACTCAGTCATGACAAAGACAAACCTCAAGTGTCTCCTAGAAGGAAATGGCTCTCAAGTGAGAACCATTGGTTGATATTTCTTGCAACTACATAGAGTCATGTGACCAACCACCTGCTATTTCCACCCCCACCCCCACCCCGCCCCCACCCCCACCCCCACCCCCACCCCGCCCCCACCCCCACCCCCACCCCCACTCCTGCATTTAGTATCATGCGGTCATAAGGAACATTATGGTGACTTATTTTAAAATTCCTACCACATACAGAGCTAACCATTCCTACCTTTCCTTGAACTGACCCTTTTATTGCCCCTTTACTTGGAAAAGGGTTTTAAAAGGATAATTTTATTGTTTATTTGTCTTGTTACAACCCTCTGTTTTGCTGTTTAGAACTATTCTTTATTTCCATGTCCAGCCTGAAGGCTCCATTTCCTATCTTTTCTACAGTCCTCTGCAAGAGGAGCCCTTCCTCCTCGCCAATGTAAAATATGGAGGAGGGATCACCCTGCTGAAGATCAGCCTCTCCTACTAACTTGTGCCATCCTAGAAGATGAGGAACTTTCTTTGACCCTTCTTTCATTTGTAAGAGTCCCTTACATAGAAAGATCATGTCAATCCTTCAATGTTTGTTTCCTTCACTCTGAAAAGGGTGTATCACACAACAAGTAGATACTTCCTGAGCACATGTCTTATTCAAAAACCTGATTTATTTTAATAATTTCTTCAACAAATATTAGCTGAAAAATTCTTTCTGAATTCCAGCTCCTTCTCTGGGTCATGTAACTCAATAGCATGTACTCGGGGATATAGACAACGTTGTTATCTCTAAAGTCCATGTTCTTTACTTACGGGGGAATTTTCATGGAGACAGATTCAGAGATGTCAATTTTCAGTTAGCTTTAAATCCAAACTATATTCATTATATAAAATCAGAACACAACACGGTACCTTGCCACTACATATAATATAACAAAATTTAATCATCAATAGGTATCAGCTAAATGTGATGGTGTGCTCCTATACTTTCAGCACTGAAGAGGCTGACAGAGGAAAACCACAAGTTTGAAACCAGTCTGGGCTACACAGCAAGGCCTTGTCTCAGACAACCCTCTGCAACCGGAACTTCTTATTGGCATATTATATGATTACTAAGTGTTGTGATTACATATATAATGAAAATTTTAATTTAAAAATTACCCAAACTTGGCAAGTATTAAAGATTTATGTCCTGTAACTTACTTTGTAGACCTCACTGATCTTGAACTCACAGAGCCCTGCCTACCTCTACCCTTCAAGTGCTGGAATTAAAGGTGTA
The DNA here is from genome assembly GCF_007827085.1 of Peromyscus californicus insignis. Classification (NCBI taxonomy): domain Eukaryota; kingdom Metazoa; phylum Chordata; class Mammalia; order Rodentia; family Cricetidae; genus Peromyscus; species Peromyscus californicus. The sequence goes on along the minus strand of NW_026294551.1, from coordinate 85,322,321 downwards.
CACCACCGTGTTCAAGCTGTTTTAAACACAACTGTACTAGTCAATAAAGGAACAACTTGCCACTGGTGGATTTTAATCACTCGATATGTGCTGCTTTGCATTGAAGTGTACTCTAAGATCTCACATGTAATAAAAAAATAAAGATGAAAGGTAGTGTCAAAAATAGATTATATAACTGCCAGTTGAGTGTATGTTGTTGAATGTTAAAACTAATTCTGCCCATTTCTTTTCCTTTTTTTAACGTGGCTATTAAAAATTTTAAGCTGTGTGTATAGGTCACTCGGCATGCCTTTCAGAGTTTATCTAAAAATTTCAAAGAATGATCCACATGTTTGGGTTTTTTTGTTTTGTTTTGTTTTTTGTTTTGTTTTTTCGAGACAGAGTTTCTCTGTGTAGCTTTGTGCCTTTCCTGGATCTCGCTGAGTAGACCAGGCTGGCCTTGAACTTACAAAGATCCGCCTGGCTCTGCCTCCCAAGTGCTGGGACTAAAGGCGTGTGCCACCACCGCCCGGCTATGTGATTGTTTTTGTGTCTCACTGGGTTACATATTACTAAAAGCAAATAAAAAAACCTCCACTAACCAGATGTTAGACACAAAGTTGAGAAACATCCTCCCTAAGGTCATAACAATGCCTGATCTGAGACTGAGCTGGAGCAGTGATCTACTGACTGGCAGTCCTAAGCAGCAGACACCAATGAGCAGCCATCCAAGGAAGAAGTACACACAGTATCTCTATGCTGTGCTGCGGACATATTTTTGCTCAGAGACTATGAGATGGACTCAACTTCCTGCGTACTGTGGGAGGAAAGGCAAAGCATATTGTGTTCTGCAACAACAACAACAACAACAACAACAACAACAACAACAGCAACAAACCTAGCTTCATAAAAGAACTAACACATTCCCATCTAGATGCTTAACCAGTGAGAGATTGATTGATTAAATGAACCTTCTACAAATATCCGTGACCACCATGATATTTTAACGACTCTGTTTACAGTGTAGAAAGAATGAGATTGCATTGACGAATGAAAAATAAAACCTACATTTCTTGGGGAGGAAGCATCCGTCTTTTTCTATTTGTAAATGCTGACGAGCAGAGTTTAAGGAGGGCTAATGTCACCCATTCATCTTAATTAAAGAGTTAATTGCTCGTGTATCCTGATTTAGTTAGTGGAGCTTGGTAGATGGGAAGCCTTGCCTCTATGTATTTTATTGACCAATGTAATGACATCATCAGTAAGTCTCAGAATTTATTCATGCTTCAGCCTATCCGCATAATGTTAATAGCCTTGGACATGATAAAACTTTCAAGAGGAAAGGCCTCCTTGTGCCTGGCACGGAATACAAAAAGAGCAGTGGGAGAAGCTGCTGAATGTCTCACTTCAGCTGTCCCTGAAGCATTCCTTTGAAGTCTGCAATCATGAAAACAGTTTAAAAGTCATGTTTGAATGCTAGTTTCCAGAAAGTGTTTGGGTGTGGGGTCATGGGGCACGTTTTTACACCTACACATTGACTGTTTGGAAGTTAACAGCTTCCATTTAGTACTATTCATCTGGAGGTAAAGCCAGGACTTTATGTTTCACAAGGAGAGGAAGAATCTAAGTATGTTCAAAATTATTGTTCTTGAAGCCTAATTTTCTGAGAATATATATTTTTTTTTCTGATTTTGCTTCTTTCAATATACATCATACTCTGTAGCCCAGGGTGACTTACAATTGGTTATATATCGCAAGGAGCCTGGAACATGGTTACAATCCTCCTGTCTCAGTCTCCCCAGTGCATACTCCATCATGCCTGGCTAGACATGCGCGCACGCGCACGCGCACACACACACACACACACACACACACACACACACACACACACACACACACAGAGGCATTCAGATAAAACTCAGGACCAAATAATTTACTCTTGAATTGGATGAAGAGGTTCTTAAACAAGAAGGGTTTTCAAGCCTTAAAAGGTAATAATCCTCTGCTTCTCCAGTTTCCTCGGAAATAATGTGTTTAGATGAACTGAGAGGCTACTGTGGATCCTGACTAATTTTAGAGTAACACCCTTTCTTAATACATTTTAAAAAATGTTAAAAAGGCAAAAAAAAAAATCAAAGAACAGCAGGGGGAAAGTACTATCTTGAGGGCACACAGAGCAAAACCCACAGAAATGATGTGCGGAGTTAATGGGCCTTTTTGTATCTTTTCTCACGTGGAGCTACAACAGTCCTAGTTAAAGTTAATTAAAGTTAGTGTCCTTTTTTTCTGCCAGGACAACCGGCACAAGATTCAACCCCCAGTTTTTAGCTGCTGATTACAATTAAATAGCTCACTCACAGCACGGTAAGTACACACTGAGGTTACATTAAAGAAAAGGTCCAAAACCAGAAAGCAAGAGGTAAAATTAAAAATAGGTGGGAAAGCCTGGATAGAAGAAAGCATGGTGATCTCTCACAAAGCTGAGGAATCCAAAGTGGATTATAATTTTTGGATACATTATAAAAACTGTCTATGCTTCATTTTAAACACCTGTTCAATGATGACAATGAAAGTCCTTCTATGGATTTACTGGGAAGGTGAGCTAGTGACTGTAACACTTGAACCCTGCCTAGCCGAGGGAAAGCATTGTATAGACATGAACTGTAGTTACAATTCGTCCTACAGAATTTTCCCGAGAGGCTCATGTCTAGCAGCATAGGTCCCCAGCTAATGACACCATTTGGGAGAGTTTACAGAAACTTTGAGAGGTGAACCACAGCTGGAGGAAGCAGATCAGGTGTGGCTCTTGGAAGGGACATTGTTCCTGCCCTTTGCCTATTCCTATTCCTATTCTTTCCTGTCTACCATGAGGCAAAGACACCAGTTCACCACATTCTCCTGCCACAGTGATGTTCCTCCTCACCCACCCACACAGAAACAAAGAAACTATAGACTGGACCCTCAGAAACTATGAGCAGAAATAAATCTTCTGTCCCTTTAAGTTGTTTATCTTGGGTATTTGGCCAGAACTCTGCAGAGGTACACACTGTATACTCTTATGGATACTTTTTTTTTTTTTTTTTGGTTTTTCGAGACAGGTTTTCTCTGTGTAGCTTTGCGCCTTTCCTGGAACTTGCTTTGTAGACCAGGCTGGCCTGGAACTCACAGAGATCCACCTGCCTCTGCCTCCTGAGTGCTGGGATTAAAGGCGTGTGCCACCCATGACTACATTAAGATGATTTCTAGAGTCATTTTATTAACTTTTTGTTAGCATATTCTTTTTCCATTGTCTTCCAAAAGAGTTTATTGCTTTTATATTTACATAAGAAAAATGATGTTGCTGTTATTTGTACCTGAACATCTCCATATAACTAGGCAGTATTGTGTTGTCATTCAGTAGTTTCTACCTCTTTGTATTTTTACGACCTGGGAAATGCCTAAAATTTTCAAGCTTTGAGTTCTCTTCCACCAAATGGCAATAAAAATAAAATAAGCATATAAACATTTTGACCATCAAATCAGTCAATGGTTGTAAAACCCTCCAGTAGTATTGGGCACACAATGTAGTAATAGTCTTTCCTACATTTCTTCCTTGAACCATGAGGAGAGGTGGTAGTGCCACTACATGGAGAAAAGAATACAGAAAGGAATATGATTGAATATTAATGGCGAAGTGGGATGAAATAATGAGTCTTTTATTCCTTCTTCCTCCTTGGTTCTGTGTCTCTGCATTGCTCATTTTTCTGCAGCGAACATGGTGGGAAAATGTGATGAAAGCATGTCGGAAACCAAGTGTTCCAGTTCAGAGAAAGAGAAACCCCTTTCCAGCTGCGGGTGATTAACTGAACGTTACTAGACAGGTGGGCTGTCTCCGGGTGGAAATCGGGGGAGATTATTGCAGATAAAGGGGACAGGGCAACATTTGTAAGGCAGAAACACTGTCTGCAGCAGGGAGCAAATGAGCAGGCCTGATGCGCTACACTTGGAGGTCGGTGCTGAGATAAAAGATGAGGTTGAAGGACTGGGTAAGCTATGAAAGTACAATATTCTTTAGTGAGTAAAGGGCCACCTAAGTGGGTGAGAAATGGGACTGTGGAGTCCCAAATTAAACAGTATTTTAAAGTAACATGCAAGCTCAAAAAATCCAGGACAAAATTAGCCAGGAAAAAAAATCTCATGTAACCTACTGCACAAGGGAGATGTATCTTGTGAGATGTTGTAGACAAGATCTTGAATAATTGATTATTTAAATGAATTAATTTTTAAAACCACCAAACTGCCTAAAGAAGGAATAATCGAAAGACTACATAGAGATGGTCCAAAGTCTCTATCACATTTCATCTTCAAGAAGTTTCTAATGAGTCTTACCATGGAATAGAGTTAGAGGTGCAGACAGCTACTGCAGACTTCCTGGTTTTGTACCAGTTGATGCTAACATTAAGCCATTCAAGTTTTTATCCATGTTAATAGATTTATTTACAATTTGATCACGAGCTTTAGCACAAAGCACCATCGGAAGCTTATTGGCACTAAAGAAAGTAGAATCCCAGCAAATGCTTCTGGGAAGTTTTTAGATGAAAGTTTAAAGAATTGAGAGGATGCAAATGTAGGATCAGAGACTGCCTGATAAAATTCCACATCAAATGTGTGATTGGCAGATGGAATAAAGGAGGTCTTAGGGACCTGAGAGAAAAAGTGAGGAGCTTGCTTTGGCTGATAAACAGCCAGAAAGGACTGGAGAAGTCTTGACTCGTGCAAACTGAGGTAATGGCGTATGTCAGGTTTCAGCTAGCTACAAGAGGCACAGATCTGCATATCAAGGTCAGGCCAGAGAAGAAAACATTTTAGATGTAGTTGGAAATGACTGGAAGTCAAGCACTCTCCAAGTTAGAACGGGATTCTCATCCAATGAAGCCTTTACATATGAGAGTGAGGCCCTTGTGTCATGTTTAAAACTAGATATTTTATTTGCTATCTATCTATCTATCTATCTATCTATCTATCTATCTATCTATCTATTTATTTACTTTTTTAAAGGGGTTTTTTATTCATTTTAGATACCAACCACAGATCCTGCTCTCTTCCCTCCTCCTGACCCTCCAGCCTTCTCCTACCCCCACTCCATTCCCTCCTCCAACAAGGTAAGGCCTCCCATAGGGAGTCAGCAGAGCCTGGTCCATTCAGTAGAGGCAGGCCCAAGCCCCTCCCCCTGTGTCAAGGCTATGCAAGGTGTCCCACCATAGGTAGTAGGCTCCAAAAGCCAGCTCATGCACCAGGGATGAATCCTAATCTCACTGCCAGGGGGTCCCTTGAGCAAATCAAGCTACACAACTGTCTTGCTTATGCATAGGGTAGTCCAGTCCCATGGAGGCTCCAAACCTGTTGGTCCAAAGTTCATGAGTTCCCATTAGTTTGATTTGGTTGTTTCTGTAGGTTTCATCATCATGATCTTAATGCCACTTGCTAACAAGGAGGACCCTAAGAAGGTCACATGAATCACCCTGGGAAGGGGAAATAGATGAGATCTCCATGAGTAAACTGGAGATGGGGGGGGCAATGGGGGGTAGGGGATGGGGGATGAGAACCTAAGGAAAACAAGCTGGAACAGGGATGGAGTGGGAGAGCAATGAAACAGATACCATGATAGAGGGACACATCATGGAGATAGCTAGAGACTGGGTGCTAGGAAAATTTCCAGGAATCCACAAGGATGATCCCAGCTTAGACTACTAGCAATAGTGGAGAGGGTGCCTGAACTGGCTTACCCTAGTAATCAGTTTGGTAAATACCCTAACTATCACCATAGAGCCTTCATCCAGTAACTGACAGAATCAGATGCAGAGATTCACAGCCAGGCACCAGGCTGAGCTCCGGGAGTCCAGTCAAAGAGAGGGAAGAGGAATTCTAAAACTATGTATTTTTAGTTGAAATCCCTGAGGAGGTGTTCATTGACAACTATATTGAAAGGTGCTTCATCAGACTATCAATTATAATTTCTCCAACTTTGTGAAGACATAATTCAGAAATATTTAGCATTTCATAAAGCTTTATTCTGCAGAGATTTTCTTGACATACCTATCATGTTTTATTCTCTAGCTTCTTGTGGATCTTTCTTATTAGTAAAAAATCTATCCATTCATAAAATAAAGATGGATGAAACTAGAAAAAAATCATCCTGAATGAGGTAACCCAGACCTAGAAAGACAAAGCCAGTGTGTATTCACTCACAAGTGGATATTAGATATAAAGAAAAGGATAACCAGGCTACAATCCACAGCCCCAGAGAAACTAGGTGATAAGGAGGACCCTAAGAGGGATGCATGGATCGCACTGGGAAGGGGAAATAGATGAGATCTCTTAGGTAAACTGGGGGCTAGGTTTGGGGAGTACAGGGGAGGGTATGGGGATGGCAATATGAGGGATAGGGATGGTCGAGTTTGGGGAGGGATGGAGAGGAAGAACAATGAAAGAGATATTTTGATAGAGGGGGCAATTATGGGATTAGGCAGAAATCTGGTGACAAGAAAACTCCCAGGAATTCACAAGGATGACCCCAGCTAAGACTACTGGCAATAGTGGAGAGGGTGCCTGAACTGGCCTTCTCTTGTAATCAGATTGGTGACTACCCTAATTGTCATCAAAGAACCTTTATGGCAGAGATCCACAGTCAAGCACTGGGCTGAGTCTAGTTGAAGAGAGGGAGGAGGGATTATATGAGCAAGAGGGTCAAGATCATGATGGGGAAACCCACAGAGACAGCTGACCTGAGCTCATGGTAACTTAGAGACTCTAGACTGACAGATAGGGAGCCTGCATGGGACTGACCTAGGCCCTCTGCATGTGGGTGACAATTGCGTAGCTTGGTCTGTTGGTGGGGCCCCAAGCAGTGGAACCAAGACCTGTTCCTGGCACACAAGCTGGCTTTTGCAACCTATTTCCTATTGTGGGATGCCTCACTTTACCTTGAAGGGGTGGAGAGAAGCTTGGTCCTGCCTCACCTTGATATGCGGTGCTTTGTTCACTCTTATGGGAGGCCTTACCCTCTCTGAATGGAGAGGAAAGAATGGATGGGAGGGGTAAAAGGAAGGTGGGAGGAGGGGACGGGAAGAGAGGAGGGAAGGGAAACTGTGGTTGGTATGTAAAACAAATTTTGAAAAATTAATAATAAAAGAAGAATTAATAGAAAAATGTTTTTGAAAGTGAATATATGAGGCAAAGAACATTGTTAATTCTGGAAATAATTCAAAATTTAAAAAGAAAAGAATGAACATGTTGACATTTCATATACAAAATAAAACCAGGAACTGCAGAGATGGCTCAGCATTTAAGAGCACTGGCTGCTTCCCCAGAGGACCGGGTTTCAATTCCCAGCACCTACATGGCATTTTACAACTATGTGTAACTCTAGGCCCAAGCCCTTTTCTGGCCTCCATATGACCATGCACATGTAAATGCAGATAAAACACCCTTATATATAAAATAAGAAAAAATTAAAAAGAATATAAAACCAGTAGCCACAAGCAAGTGGTGTTACAGAAAGAATGATGTTCATCTATTTCATTCTCTGAAATCTTAATGTCAGAATAAGGATGTGCTGTCTGTAGAAGGAGCTTGAAGGGTGTAGTTAAGTCAAAATGTGTTTGCAAGGTTGGCCCTTAATTCAGTACAGTTGTGCTGTTCTCGGAGGGGTGTGATGCAAATATCCTGATCCAGAAGGTGGCTATCTATAAACTAAGTAAAGAAGTCTCCGGAGAAACTAGCCCTGACCTCTGACCTGGGCTTTTAGGCTGTTAATTAATTACTTAATTAATTTTGTGAGCCATTCAATTTGTACAAATTTGTTTGGCAGCTCTAACAGATGAAGACACATTACCCTAAATCCTATAAATTGAATATAAGACAAATACAAGTATCGTTTTGGACAAAGTTAGAAGGAGAGACTTGAGGGTAAAAAAATCTGTGTTGGAACTGGGTAAAAGCAGGATTAAAACTCATCCCTTCTGTATGCAACTAGGCTCCAGATTCATCATTACCGTGAAAGAAAATATAAACTAAAAATTACTTATTCTCTCGAATAATTACACATTTCATTTTAAAACATTAATTCAAGTCAGAGCCACACAAGGTGAAGCAGTCATGCTGAAGAGGATTTGTCACAGGCCCCCAAGGCCACATGGACATCACTCAGTGACTTTCTATAAATCTGAACCATATTCTGAAGTAGACTTAAGGGATTTTTAAAATAAGTACAAGTTTAGAAAAGCCTGATAGAGGGGTGGTTTCTGATTCCATCCACTAACTATTGAATATGTTCAAAGAAGGGAATAGAACAGGACACTTACACTGGGTAGTAAAGGGGTTTTTATTATTATTCTCTTTTTAAAATTAGTTTTTAGAGGGCTAGAGAAGTGGTTTAGTGGACGAGTACCTGTTACTCTTGTAGAGGTTCCAGGTTTGGTTCCTAACACCCACATGGTGGCTTAAAAACATCCTCAACTCTAGTCTCATGGGATCTGATGCTTTCTTCTCACACCTTCAGGCACCAGGCATGTTCATGGTGTGTATACATACATGTAGACAAGACACATAGAAAAAAATCTAGAAATATTTTTAAATTATTATTGGGGTGTGTGTGTATGTGTGTTTGCCTGCATATGTGTATGTGTGCATATGCATATGAAGTTGTGTGTGTGTATGTGTATATGTGGGTGTGGGTGTATGCATGCCATGTTGTACACATAGAATTCTGTAAAGGATATCCTTGGGTAATAGTCGTAACCTTCTACCTTGTTTGAGACAGGGTCTCATGGGTTTTCCTCTGAATAACCTATATTAACCTAGGATATCCCTGTTCCTGCCTCCCCTCTTTCTGAAAAAAATGCTGGAATTACAAATGCTGGTGCCATTGTCTCTGGCTTTTATATGGGTTCTGAGGATTTGAACCCAGGTCCCCTTGTTTATATGACCACCAAGTTTATTCACTGAGCAATCTCTCCAGCTTGGTAGCCAAGATATCTGATAGTATCATGTCAAATATGCCAAGAAACTAATGTAGAAAGCAAGAGAGACTAGGAAAAGGTAAAAGACAGACTGCTGAGGAGTGTCACAACATAATGCCTCAGTAATAAGAAGGGGAAAAAAGTGACTGAGAAAATGTTCAAGGGACTTCATAGTCCAAAGAGGAAGATGTTAATCTCTCGATAAACATAACAAGGAGAGAGCAAAAGCAACTGAAATCTCATTCCACAGAACTGAAATGATTCAGTTGGGAGAAATAAATTTTTTAAAGATTCAAAAGAGAGAGGACCAGAGAAATAAAGTGAAAGACAATCCAATACAAAAATAAATGACAAAGCAGCCAGAGAAATATTGTATTGACAAGAAAGATTGATTCTCCACAGCAGAACAAGAGCTGGAGTGAGGAGCATGTGTGAGTGTTGGGGGTGGGGTGTAGAGTGGGGTCCTTGTTTCCAAACAGGAGTGGTCTGAGGGAGAACAAAAGCAATTAAGGAAAATAATCAAATAAAAATCAATTGAAAAATGAGTATTATTAGACTCTAGAGTCATTATGTGTGACTAGGGGGAAATACTGTCACAATTAGGGTCTAAGATGGTTGGAAACACATGAAGAGACATCATTATCTCTTTAAAGAAAGTCAACTGTATAATCAACAAATACAACTGTTTAGACCTGTTACATATTTTGTTGAGTGAAAGTCATCAATAGTCTGTAAAAGTCTTCTTGCAAAGCAACAAGGTGGAGAGATTTTTATTAACTCATCACTGTTTTGCAAAACTCAGTTCGGAATTCAGTTCTCACCTGCTTCTTGGTACTGCTGATACTGTCTGGAGTCATTCATTCAGCTCTAGCTTTCCCATTTAATTGGCATAAATAGCCATTACTCTGCTCATTTCACAGTCTTTTGAGCAGTTTTTCACAATGGTGGAGCTTAGTTGTTGCTTTGGGAAAACCATTAACACATGGGGAAATGTGTGCTCAGAATGAGACAAATCTGTATTGCTATCCAGGCTCTAGTACCTACCATCTCTGTAACCTAGGCGAAATGCCTAATACCTTTGACCACATGTTTCTTCACCTAAGAATAACATGTCTTATATATGTGGTATAAAAATTGTAAGCTAACAGAGTAGACATTTGTTAATATGAATTCTTTATCATAATTCTAAGTTATTATCTGTCATATAATAGGCCAATGATAAAAATGAGTTCTAATGATGCTGTTACTATCATCCTTCTGTGGCTACAGCTGGCCATGTTGGAGTAGGCCATATCTATGTAAGACTTAAGCCTGATTTTACAACTTTCAATAAATATTATTTCAGTTCTTCCTATGTCATTTTGTATAAATCCCATTTTTGATGTTGTATTTTCTGTTATTCAGGAGTTGCTAAAATAGCTAGAGATACATTTTGTTGATGACAAATAAACCATGATTTAAACAAAATATAAGAAACATGATGATTCTAGTGTCAAAGAAACTACACTTCCAATCTTACCCTTGTTGTGAGCACTCATTCACTCCTCAACTGATAATTTAAATGTATTTCAGTGGTGCTGTCACTCACCTGTTCCCTTGGAGATCACATTCACTTCCATATCTCCCAATACACCCTTTATGCTACTGCTACTCTATGCATGCCAAGCTTCAAACTGTACCCCAGGCTCCAGATGACTTCAACGTGCAACTGTTAGGCTAAGATCTCAAGTAGGCATGTTATAGACATCTTCAATTTACCATGCTCAAAACTTAACTTTAGACTTTCTCCCCCAAACATATGGGGTCAGTTACTAATGTTTAATTCTCTCTAACTGCTCAGGCTAAAAACCGCAGGTTCTCCTTCTTCACTCCTTTCTCATTTTCAGGCTCCACATTGCACTCTAGCTGTTAAGATTTACCTTTGAAATAAATACAGATGCTCATCACTTCTTTCTTAGCCTCTATGAATGCTGTATGTTTTCCAGAATTATGATAGTGCTTTCTAAACATTATCTACTTCCATTCTTGGTCTCCTTTTGTCTGTACTCTCTCAACCATCTGTGACCATTCTAGGAAGATATAAATAAAGTCCTATTGTCCCTCCATTAAAACTCATTGATTTCTCATTTTCCCCACAGAAAGAATTATGGCCATAGGCTAGCCTACAAGAGTCTAGAGGTTTTTTGTTTTGTTTTGTTTTCCCCTTTCTTTTTCCTGCTTTTTCTCTGGTATGATATCTTACCTGTAATGCTTAGTTTTGTCGACTTTACACAAAATAGAGTCCCTTGGGAAGAGGATACCTCAGCTGAGGAATTGTCACCATCAGAATGGCTTGTGGGTGTATCTATGGGCATTTCATTGATTAATAATACATTTGGGAGAGCCCAGGATACTGAGAGTAGTGCTACCCCTGGGGAGGTGATCCTGTGTTTTATAAGAAAGCAAACTGAGCAAGCCATTGGAAGCAAGCCAGCAAGCATCCCTCCATGTTCTCTGCTTCAGTTCCTGCCTCTAGGATCCTGCCTGAGCCTCTGACCTGACTTCCCTCCATGATAGAATGTAATATGTATGTTAAAATAAACCTGTACCTCACAAAATAGGGTTTGGCCAATGTTTTATCACAGCATCAGAGGCAAAATGGACATCTTCTCACTTGGTTGCATGTGCTCTGTCTAGCTTTACTAGATATCTTACTATTCACATACATGCCACCTCATTTCCTACTGATACCTATAAACTTCCTCTGCCTACAACGTTCTTCCCTTTAATGGATCTCCTTAATCCTATCAACGTCACCTTCAGGTTTATGTCCAAATATAAACACCTCTGTGAAAACTCCCCTGACCTCTCTCTCCCTATCCGTTTCCTGCGCTCTTATTTTCTACAATGCCTTTCTTGTCTAATTATCTGTAGAAGTTTAACTCATCTTTATATATATATATATTTTTGGTCTCCATCCACCAGAATGTCAGCTCTCCAAAAATAGGCATGTTGTTTATATTTGTTAATTATTAATTATATCTATTCATTAGCATTTGGCATATGTTTGGCTATGGATAAATATTTATTGAAGAAATCTAATGAATATATTGGGTTCTGATATTGAATACGTTAAACAAATTGCTCATCCTCATGGAGGTTAAATTCAATGGAGAAGGAGGCATTAAACAAGTATTATTTAATTATATTATTATTATATTATTATCTTTATTATATTGCAGAGATAATTGTCTCCATCTCTGATGAAAAAAAGAAGGCTGCCTGGTGTCAAGTGAATTGCCAATACCACCTTCTGAATGTCCATTTCCTCAACTGGAAAAGAGATAACCAATCTGTCTCCAGTATGGTTGTCAGGGTTCAGTATTGCTGTGGGATGGTCTGTATGTCAAGTGTGTTGCTGATTGGTCAATAAATAAATCATTGATTGGCCAGTGGTCAGGCAGGAAGTATAGGCGGGACAAGGAGGAGAATAAAGCTGGGAAGTGGAAGGCTGAGTCAGAGACACTGCCAGCCGCCACGATGACAAACAGCATGTAAAGATGCTGGTAAGCCACGAGCCACGTGGCAAGGTATAGATTAATAGAAATGGATTAATTTAAGCTATAAGAACAGTTAGCAAGAAGCCTGCCATGGCCATACAGTTTGTAAGCAATATAAGTCTCTGTGTTTACTTGGTTGGGTCTGAGCGGCTGTGGGACTGGTGGGTGACAGAGATTTGTCCTGACTGTGGGCCAGGCAGGAAAACTCTAGCAACACAGTATGATCAAGAGCATAGCACAATGGGCAGGGAAATTGGCATGCAGAACACAGAGAAGGTATGTTCGGTTCCTTTTTTCTCTAGAAGGTCTGATGCCTGTTCTGTCATTGCCTCATCTTACCTTTCATTGTATACACTGCATAGTGAAAGCCAGTATAACAATCCTATTACCTGCTTCATTTTCAAGTAAGCAATGTCCAAGGAACCTTTTGAAGAACTTCTACTTATGTATTTGGTCTAATTATCTGATTAATGAAAACAACCCAAATTAAGGCACAATGATAGTTTACAATGTGACAGTCTCAAAGAATATAAGTTAAAGGACATTGCTAGAATCTCCTGGTCTCTTTAGGATGCCCATGATAGTGTGCTTTCTAAAGGCTCTTCCGGGAACTCTTAGTGAAGACTAGTAATGAGCTTATATTCAGAAACAGCATTAGCTTTGCACTGGCTTAGGTGTGGCTACTGCAGTTACCAGGTCAGGTTCACGGTTTTGTTTGTTTTGTTTTCATTTGCTCTACATACATCATCATAAAAGAGTAGAGCTAAGTTATCTTTGAAGGCTGGTGCAATGGGCATTCACTGCTTATAAAAACTACACTCATGTGTACATGTGTGAACACATACATCAATACATGTCTTGTATAGCCCATGACCAGTTGCTTAGAGAAAGGTGCTATCTACACCTATAGGAGAGAACTGGGCCCTCCTATATCAGTTAACTATGAAGAACAATGCTCTAAAGACTTGTCCCCAAGGTCAATCTGATCTAGGCAATTCCTTTATTGAGGCGTTCCTCTCAGATGACTTTGCGTTTTATAAAGTTGACAATTAATGCTGACTAGAACACTTGGCAATAGGAAGAAATACATGAGCTAGATCTCTCTATTATCAATGGATTAATAAATATAATGACACAAAACAAGAAATACATGATAATATCTTCACCAAGCTAGCTTATTTTACAAATATATGTATGTATGTATGTATGTACATATATATATGTTTAGGTGCTATCTAGTCATTGGTTATGTAGTATATATTGCTTATTTATAGAAAAAAGCACAAATTCAAAACTTTAGCCAATCTATAACCATGTGCTTGAAATCTTTCATAAAGATAAGAGGTTTAAAAATGCAACATGCCATGAGTTCCCATGGAAACATTTTGAGCAAAAAAATATAACAGACATAAATTATTGCTCCACTCAAATTTTTCCTTACTTAGCCTTCTTCTAGATTTAACCTTTACCCTTAAGAAGACATCACAGACTGGTTCTGTTTCTTAAATATAGTTACATTAATTTTATATCAAATTCCAAAAGAGTTATAAAGTGTTTTTGTGAAGGTGCAATAAACTGGGAAAAGGAAACATCTGTCCTCCAGGAAGTTGATCAACTAGTACATTACATGCTATAATTCATACTTAGGTAAGTTTAAGAACCATAAGGAATATGCATGATTCTGAAGGAGAAGAAATGATGAAAATAGAGTCAAGATTCACTGAGCATATGTTCAACATATTGATGTAATGTAATTAGGGAAGTTTTTCATTACATTTTAAATGTCCTATGAACTATAGCATTATATGGAAGTCATAGAGTAATCAACTGTAGTACGCTAATGATAGATTCAAATGTAGGACCATTAGAAATGGATGAAAGTTAGAAAAGAAGAGTCGTGGCTAAAACAGGGTCCCAAAAGTACACAAAAACTTATGCTTTCTCCTCACATGTTTGGAGGGTCACAGAAGCATTGAAGAACATTCTATAAAACAGTGAGATGGCTTAGCTGGTAAAGGTGATTGCCTTCGGGCTTTAAGACCTAAATTTGATCCTGGAACTTACATGGTAAAAAATGATAACTGACCCTCACAAATTGTCCTCTGATTGCTACACATGTTATAGCCTACATATGTGTACATGCTCACACACATACACACACAAACACACACATACTTAAGTGTAATAATAATATTCTACCAAGGAATAACTACTTGATGCCTCTTTTTACTTCTAGAAGCAGGAACTGTTTTGCTAATTCTCCATGTTTAGATCAATGAAGCTAATTCCTAGGAAATTTTCTTCCCTCATAGTAGCCAAATTGATATTAAGGCTCATAGTCTTCTGCAAAATGTATTATGAGGAAAAGAAAACCCATTAAGGTGAGGAAAATAGCAAACAGAACTTGTGCTCCAGGAAAAGAATAATTTATTTGTGGCTGTGGGACAATGAGTTATTTGGTCCTTCATCACAAATGAGATAACTGTCATACCCCATCATATCCCACTACCATGAATTATATATAGCAGCATTTGGTGAAATATGAAATTCTAAAAATATACTGAAATGCTAGACTCTTCTTAATGGTTTATTATGATAGGTGTTCTTGGCTTTGAAATATCTTCTTTCCTGGAAGACAAATGGGGGCGACATTATTTTAGAAAGTCCACATCTTTTAAAAAGATGGATTAAAAACTCTTTGAGACATCTGTGCTGTTTCATCAGAAGAACAACATTTTCTTCCTAAATAGTCCTTCAGGGCATCACAGAGAAGAATCAGGGGACACTTTAGGTTCTAGTCAAAATTGATGCCCAAGGAAGTGCTACATAGATTTCAGAATATCTGTATCTGAGTCTCTGTTGTGTATGGGAACATAAGCATGTGAACACTGACAGAGAAGATAATCAGATGAAAGGCAATGAAACTACATTTTCTTTCCAGAAGATACATCATTTCTGTAGTACTGTTTTATTTGGTTAAGACCTCACCCTTAGAGTTAGAGAAACCCGAATTTGAGTAGTGTCTCTGTTCCCATGCAGTATGTGACCTTGGGTAGGTTCATTAAACTCTTATAAAATCTATCTCTCTGCCTGTGAAATGAAAATATTAATTTGTACCTCTTTGGTTGAGGAGGTAATAAGTTAATGCAAAGAATGGGCTTATCACACTGACTGTGGTGTGGAGAGGTGAGCAGGCCTGCTTTCTAGGGGCCTGTGCAGCTTAAGCGATAAGCCCATGCACTACGATATCAGAATCTCAAGATCTTGTCTCCTACTTTCTCTGTAACCATAAGAGATCTACTATCTCTCTGAAGGTCAACTCTGAAATCTCAAAAGTGGAGCTGATGTAAGTGCCCACCTCTAAAGTTGGGAAGGTTAAAATGATTCTAGTACAGTGCTGGGCACATAATTGTAACAAGAACTAACAATGACAGGCACAGGTGCAGCCTAAAATAATAATACAATCAATATATGCCTAATATAATATTCACAACTTCCAAGAAATTTTTTTCTATTTTAAAGGTCTTCTCGTTTTGTTCCTTGTCTATTTTCATATCTCTGAAATGCCTCAGGGGGAAAGTCCTAAATATATACCAGACACACAAGGGCACTGTGGAACATGGGCACTGCACCTGTCATCATGTCAGTCATGATCGCTTTTCTCTGCTCAAATGTGCACACCTGGGCAAGGCTGAAAACTCAGGCTTCTACATTCTCCCCCATTACAGTTGGTAGGGAACATCTGGCCAATTAATTTTTAGTAGTCTAGGAGGCTGGATCACCAATTAGAGCATTCAAGAGTTCTTATTTTCATTACCCAGTGCTGATGCACACTAGACCAAGCTTGCTGCTTGTAATGAGAGTTTGCATTGCTAACATTCTAGAGAGGGACATAAAGAAAGGACTACAAATCACACAAAGCAGAACTCTAATCAGACACAAAATTCTCCTCAGATTTCTCTTATCTATATCCCAAGTCCCAATACATAAGCTCAGGCTCCCAAATTATTGACCTAAATATTATGCCCATGATCCGCATGTATTTCTACCAGAAAATATTAGGACTAATCATGAGGTCAGTGAAGAGTTTCTTTTTCAAAACATTCTTATTCATTCTGTTTCTTAAAAATCATAAAAGAAGATAGTACTTAGAAAAAATGTGTTAGAAATCTGCAAATTGCATCCCCAAGAGCATAGTTTACTCTTAAATAATAAAAGGTCCCTTGTTATTATAACTAAAATTATTTTATATTGCCATAATGTTAACTAAGAGTCTCAGTTTGGGCCCATCAATAAAGCAAAAATTTAGAGGGAGGAGATGTTTGTGTTGCTTGCTTCTCTTCCAGGACTCTGTGTTCTATGTAACTACCATTTGTCTAATAAATATAAGTCTCTGACAGTTCTATGGTGAACTCAGCAGGATACAAGTTATTATTTAAGGCATTTAAAGGAATAAATATCAAATAATCTGAAAAGGCATCTCGAAGGGTGAAAGTATAACCATTTTTTATTGCTACTAACTGGAGAATCAAAGGAGAATTTTCTTTCTTGGGACTGCAGGCTTCTCCTATCGCTAATGGAGAATATGCATGTTAGCAATGTTTTGTTGGAGTATGGAGTTTCAGTAAGCCGTCCAACTCTTATGCCATCCAACATTTTGACTCAGGCTGGGAGTTTTAGAAGCTAATTGGATAGCTGTAATTTTGCACCAATGTATACCTCCATGTATCTGGATAGGTTATAAATTATACATGTATGCTCAAAATGTGTAGAGCAAAGCAAAGGTGAGTCAGCAGCATGAACATTTTTCTGGATGATTTTTTCCCCTCTCATAGAAGATATTGGTAAAACTGAAACAGCTCACCTCCTTGACTGTCGGGTGGGCATACAAAACAAGCTATACTGATCAAAGCCTCTGACTTTGATGTAAGCACCAGTAGATAGAGAATGCCACTATAAGTACCAGTCTAACTGATCATGTCCCAAGAGCTTACCCTGCATCAAGGAAGCTTCTTTTTGCAGCAGATGGGGGAGTTTACAGAGAACAACAACTGGTCAAATTTCAGAGACTAAGAAACTGTGGTGTGCTTTTGGAACATCTATAACACAACCCCTACAGCAAAGGCTTAGGGGACACTGAGAAAGAGGGGCGGAAAACATGTCAGAGCCAGAGGACCAGGAGAAATGCTGAGAAATAGCATCTCTGGACATGTTGGGGATGTTGCATTTATGAATTCTCAATAGCTATGGCTGTCTGCAGAAGACCTCCACAAGTCAACACCAATCAACAATCCAGCATGGATGGGGGAAGGGATCACAAGAATCACTTACTGAAAGTGAGAAAGAAAGTTTTCTTCAAGGATAAGGCCTATACTCCAGTCGTTACCTATAAATCCACAAAAATATGGACAACCCTAATAAGACTCAATATAATATATAGAAAAATTATATGCAATTGAAGAAAATATAAATTTGAGAAGAGGTATTGAGGGGATATGGGAATAGTTGGAGGAGGCTAGGGAAGAGTGGGTATTATCAAAAAGCATTGTACTCAAAAGCAAAAGAAAAATAGAAAGGAATAGCTAAGACTTGAGTCATTGGTACAGCAGATTCTACAAAGACCTATGACTAGTTTCTTCTACCCATATTTTAAAACCTTCCTGCTGCTGGTGCAGTTGTGAGGCTCAATCATTTAGCTCTTCATTTGATCTTGTAAGACCTATATTTCAGACTCAGTTCACTCCCGTTTCCCTACTTACATTCCTCAATACATCTATTGCATACAACCATATTGTCTGAATCTTTTGGCATATAGATTTTCATGCTTTCTATAAACTCCACTTTTATAAAAATGTACAGAGCACATAAGTCCTTTCCTGCCCCTATCAGAAACAAAATCATTTACTTTTAATTTAACTTTTAAAAATGTGTAAAGGATTACCATTCAAGAGAACTAATAAGATACCCCTCTAACAGAAATGGAAATTGTGTGAATTTGTGTTTTATTTCATTTTTTTCCTTTCCTACAAAATAAAAACTTTTTAAAAATTAACTTTATAGATTTAGAAACATTGATCTTTTTTTTTTTAGCAATTGGACAGACCCTGACTATATGCAAATGGGTTCGTTTCTCTATTTGGATGTTGGCAGCAATATTTTTCCAAGTTTTTAAATTATCCACATAGCATGTTAAATTATAGTGCCTCTCTTTCTTCTCTGACAGATTCCAACCTTTTGATTCTCTGCTTTCTTTCTTTGCTACAGTAAATTGATCCTTTAAAACACCCAGGTGCAAATGAATTAATGGTCTTCCATTGTAAGGGAGAATGATGGAGTCCCTCCCTCCTCCTTCTCCACACTGAGGTCCTTTCCCCTTCTGAAAAACCACATATCAATTAAACTCACCTGCTAATTAAAAGCTTGTTTGGAAAAATCCTTGCTAGTTAGAAGCAAAGGGAAGTGTAAAGGTGTCTAAAAATAGAGGCTTTGAATGTCAATTACTTCCTTCCTCCTCAGTTCCTGGTTCCTTGGGTTGTACACTGGAGAAGAGATATGGGAGGAAAAGAAAGAGGAGGGAGATCTCTCTTGTTCACTTATATTTCCCTGGGAGTCTATAAATTGGCTTAGCAACTTCAGTCACTTGTCTGTAGCATCAGGATACAGAGGTTTTATTCAGAAGACAAAAGCACCATTCCTCACTCCTCGTCCAGCCACACAGATGTCCCAAATAAGGACAGCAGAGAACACAGTCCTCACATGTTTGTTAACAATTCAGTAAGAAGTTTTTCGAGCTACAATATCAGAGGAATGAAATTGGATGTGGAAACATCCTGTTCTTGGTTTTAAAATGACACTACATGCTCTCAGATCCTCTTCTTTTCATGAGAAGTGGGTCCTGGTGTAAATTCAGACCAATGACCCTTTGAGTTCTTTCGCTTTTCCACAATTGACTGAAAAGCCATACTGTTCTAAAGTAACAAACTAAGTTTTAAATGATATAAAATTGAAGACAATCATCAAAATAGAAATCAAGAGACTGGAAAAGTCTAAGATATGAAAGAAACCCACAACACGTACACACTTAATATGGCCAGAAAATAAAAACAAATAGTCAAATAGTTACAACATGCCCTGAACAATGGCTACAAATTACTTATTTATTCACTGACTCAACAGATTACAGACTTTTTGTTAAGGGCCAATGTTGAATAATTATAGAGTATTGTGGGGGAATTACAACTGAAATCAAGATCTGCTCTTAGCCATTTAGCACTGCAAAGGTTAGCTTTAAAAAAATGCCAGGTAGGATTTACCATGGCATATTACTGTGGTGGTTAATATGAGAAAACACAGTCAACCAGCCTAATACAGGTGGTCAACTGAAGTTCATCGGAGGTAGTTCAGCTAAGGTCTAAATAACCTAGAAGAGAAAAATAAGAAGGGAGAAAATACATTCTCATGCTGTTAAATATGCACTGTGCATAGCTGAGGGAGTGCTCATAGTTCCTTTGACCTAAAGCATGCAGAACAAAGAGAAATCCCCAAGAAACAAAATGCAGTATCCTTATACCATTGCCTTTAGTGACAATTCAACTTCAACATACAGACATCCTCCCACAGTTCCTTATTCCAATTAAATCTTCAGTTCTCACCCAGATCCGCTGTCCCCTTTACTCTGATTTCATCTCAACATTAATCTCGTTTGCCATGCACTAACTACATTGGCTAGCATTCAGTAGTTCAAATATACTAAAGGTTTTTGTTTGCTTGCTTGTTTGTTTTTCCTTAGTACTTTCTCTTTTGCTTTCTCTATCAGAATTCCCTCTTGTCATGACTTTACATGGCTCATTCTTTAAAAACCTGTGAGATTGAAAGATATCATGGCTTCTATGAGGGGTTCTTGGACTATCTTATTTAAATGTCTTTATCATTTATATATCAATCATCAATCTATCATCTATCTATTTATCAATCATCTATCTCTCTTTCTCTCTATTTCTGTCTGTCTATATCGTCTATCTATCCTATCTATCTATCTATCTATCTATCTATCTATCTATCTATCTATCTATCATCTCTCTACCTACCTATCTATCCATCTACTTATCTAACTATCTTTATATTATCTATTTCTTATTAAAAAGTTCAGATTATATGAGAATTTCCTCCTGTGTCTTTTCTTCCATTAACTCAACAGATGTGTAAACTCTATAAAATAAATAAAATTACTTTGCTCATCAGTGCAAGAGTGTTCTGCATATGCCAGCACATCAGCCAGACTGCAAGCAGGTACAGTGCCCATGCTCCACAGTGCACTTGTGCATCTTTTATAGATTTAGAACATTTCCCCTGGAGCATTTCAGAGATAAGAAAATAGATGAGAAACAAAACCAGAAGACACTTAAGACAGGAAAAGAAAACCTTGTAACTTGTGAATATAGTATTATATATCCATTAATAATCTATTATCTGAAGTCGCACCATGCATGTTCCTGTCAATGCTTGTTAGAATCACATACAGACACTGTGCTAAGCACTTTACATTGTAAAGCTACTCTTCCTCATTTTAAAAGTGGAAACTCGGATCATCTCAGTTTCCTAGATGTGTCTCATTTTGTTATATATTGACACTTCCTTCATATTCAATGACATTTAACTTATTTATCCTTTTCACAAAGCTGTTGGACATTGGAAATCTTCATTTAAAAAAATATCTAATCTATCTTTGCCCATTGCTGTACTAGGCACTTATTTGCTTGCTACTAATTTGAGTCTATTATTTATTTTGAATACTAGCCCTTTGTTAGGCACAGGGTTTATATTTTTCCTACTTTTTCAGAAGTGTTCTATTTATATTGCTGTTTATGTGTTGGAGCTGTTCAGCTTGATGCACTCATATCTGTCCATTTTTTAAAACTTCTTATTTATTCTTTGTTGCTTTCATATGATACATCTCTATCTCAATTATCTCCATGTTTCTTTGTATCCACCCACCACCCTTGCAAAATCTCCCTGCCACAAATAAAACAAAATACAATTTAAGAGAACATAAAAGATGAAAAAAAAAAGAAAAAGAAAAATCTCATTGTGGAAGTTGAAGTGTGACACAGTGAATCACACAGTATGCCCTTTAGTCCATGTATATTTATTTAAAAGTGTTCATTGCAAAGAGTCATTGGTCTAGGTTGAGGCCTTCAGTTTCTGCTACTCTATCAATACCAGGCCCTCACTGGGACCCCTCTTAGATATCCTTTTGCACTTTATGGCAAATGAGGGGTATGGCCAGATCTCCTGCACTCAGGTTCTAGCTTACCCATGCCACTGTCAACAGGGTCAGCTCTACTGTGTTGCCCAGGTGAGATACAGGGCTAGTGCTCTCATGGGCCAGCCCACCTTAGGCCTGCCAACATGGTCCACTCTACTGTGATGTCCAGGTGATGGGCAGGGCTGTTTATGCCTTTACTTTTATGGTCATATCAAAATGTCCTTGTGTAGACCAATATCAAGGAATATTTCCTGGGCCAATGAGATGGCTCAGTATAAAGACAACTGCCTGAGTTTGATCCCTAGGACCAATGTAGAGGAAAGAGAGAACCAGTCTCTTCAATCTGCTCTCTGATTGCTCTGCCCATATAATAAGACCCAGGTACTCGCATATGTACACATGTATATATGCACTAAATAGATAAATGAATGCATGTACTCAAACAATAAAGACATGCTTTCTTATGTTTATTATATAAGCTTTAAAGTTTCAGCTCTTCTAAATCTTAAACACATTTTGAAATTATTCCTATATATGGCTTGAAACACACTGTGATATCATTCTTCTGCATGTGGGCATCAAAGTTGACTAAGAATGTGTATTAAAACTTCCCCATCTCACTACATACTGCTGGCATCTTGGATGAAAATCAGTTGACTATACATGTGTGGATTTCACTTGGGCATGCATATTCTCTTTCATTGGTCTCTATTTCTTATTTCTTTTGTCAATGTCAGTAACATATCAAACATATTTGACAGGATCTTTAAAAAATATCATATATTTTCATTTTATGTTACGTGTGTATGCATGGTTTGCGTGCAGATATGTCTGTGCACCTCATGTGCTCAGTGCTCATGGAGACTAGAAAAAAAACACTGGAGTTATAGACAGTTTTGAGCTGCCATGTGAGTAAGCAATCAGTGCTCTTAGGTTCTGAACCGTCTCTCCAGCCCTGACTGGATCACATGTACAAAAACTCCTCTAAACTCCATCAAGAATGAAAACTATGGACAAATTTAAGTACAGTTATAGAATACAAAATCATTATAAAAGCTTGGTAGTATTTGTGTTCATTGTTCCTATATATACATATATATTAGATTATATCTATATGTGTATATATATATTAGATTATATATGTATATATACATATATATGTATATATAGAGAGAGAAACAAAGGAAAGAAAAAAGGGAAAAAAAAGAGAAAGAAAATCCTTACTAATATATTAAAGCAAACAAGTTAAAGATGGACACACCAGGAAGAATAAAATACTGACGAAAGAAGCTAAAGTAACCATAATAAATGGAAAGGTGTCCTATGTTCATGGACCAGAGAAATTTAATATAGTTAAAATATCTCTACCACCAAATGTGATCTGAATATTTGGAAATAATTCTCAAAAATATTTTATAAAAACAGAGAAAAAATCCTAACATTGGCTAAAAGTATCAAAGTCCCTGAAAACACAAAGAACTATGAGCCAAGTAAATACAATAAGCCAAACCAAGTCAACCAGAAACAAGAACACAAATCTTGGGGGCCTCACACTCTTTGACCCCAAGCAGCATGAACTGGTCAATATGGCATTAGTAGATGGTTATTTAAATTAACAGATGCTATATACATGGTTATTTGTAACAAAAACTTAGAGGCTATAAGGTTACAATGTATCCAAGTTTTAGTGGTGTAGATATTAACTATAAGTCTTCTGCTACATATAGTTGTTCTTGAAAGATAGGAAACAGTGCATAAACTCCTTGTTTTCCTGCTCCCCCTAAAAAACACTTGCTTTTAAGAAAGATTTGTAAAAAGTAGGCTTTGCCTGATAAAAGAGCCAATGAGTACAAGGCTTTGAATGGTTGTCTTCCACTACTCTATTCCTTAATATTTTAAACCTAAGCAAGTTTTTTTTGTTTTGTTTGTTTGTTTGTTTTTAAATTGACCATTAAATATATTTAACCATACTGACTATAGAGAAAAAAAATACAACATGAAGGACGTCATTCTGCCTCATTTCTTGCAAAGAATAAATTAGATTGTACCAGTGACAATATTGTTGTATTACAACCTTGACACAAAGGAGGAGGACCCGAAAATACTTTGTCCACATAAGAACCAGAGCTTATTATTATTGTTCATGTGGACAAAACTGAATGTCACTTGTGACACTTCCACAAAGGTTACTTCTATGAAGTAATGAGTGCTACATTAGAGGCAACCATAAAGATGCACAGAAGCAAAATTCATACCTATCATTTATTTTACATTTTATTTACATTGATAATGAGAGCATTCAAATATGGATATTCAGTTCAATAAGCCTTCTCCTCATGACTCGCTTTGCTAGCATCTGACTTCTGGCAATTTGTTTTGAGTAGGTAAATCACAGTTTCCTCATCTAGAAAGCATACGGAGGAGAAATAGATGTGGGAATAAATGGGGCAGTGTATTTGTTTAGCATAGTGCTGAGGCTGTGTAAGGTCAAAACACATTAGCTAGTAATATTAGCCAGGCTAATTTTATGTGAAAACCACAAATGGAAGTGACCCTGTAAAAAGTACAGATTTAAATTTAGAATGAAATACGTTAGTTGGACCTTAAATGTTAGATATCTGAAAACAGAATAACTGGTTTATATACATTGTTATTGATTTCTGTAGTTTTTAAATAATCAAATCCTCTATATCTTAAAACTTTAATTATTGATGTTTGTTGAGATAGGACCTATGCTGCCCAGGCTAGTCTTGAATTTGGTACGCAGACTAGGCTGGCTTTGAATGCCTGATCCTCCAATCTTCACTGCTGAGTGCTAGGATTAGAGGTGTGGAACACCATACCCAGCTTCTAGCTCATCATGGATATTTGCTAACATATCAAGGGGGTGTCTCTCAGTTTTTCTTTTGTGCAATAGTAAAATCTGGTATTTTATTTTATTTTTCTGTACAGAGGTTTATAATTCCAAAATGATTCCAATATTTAAATGGAGCCTTCTCATAACTCATCATTTTTAGTACCTCATTAAAAAGATTACTTCATTTATCAGATATTTAAATAATTTTTGTTGGCACCATTATTATTTTTTCTAAGTGCTAAAGGATCAAATGTAGAGCTTTGCATTTCCTGAGCAAGCTTGCTCTGTGTGGAGCTGTATCCCCAGTGCATCATTTTCTTTTTATAGCAAATCTTGGGTTTGTCTACGTTGTCTTCTACTGTGTTAACTAATATGTGGTAGAAAACACTGCCCCGTATCTTTCTTCCTAAAGTGACTGTCAAGCCTATGTTTTCTAATAACCCTGCATGTGATGCAGTTTTCACCTTCCCCCCACCCTTTTCATTCATGTTGTGTAGCTCTAAGAGTCAGGCTACGTGCAGCACTTAACCAAATGCAAAACTGCTTTCATCTTCCCATAGGTTAATCCTTTATTCTCTTTGAAAAACAAAAGAACTCACCTTCTTATCCTGTCGAGAGTTGCAAGAAAATTTCTTTTCTTTTTTTTTTTTTTTTGCAAAAATCTGCAATGTTTTCTTACCCTTGAAACTGTAGACGGAAGACCAACTAGAAAACTCTGTTACTTTTTTTTCCTTGGTTACTTTTACATTATACAACACATTAAAAAAAAATCCTTAACCAGCTGGAGCTCCAGAGATCTGAATTATGTGCTAACTACTCTGGTTAATTAGAGTGCTATTTAATTTTTGTAATTCACCCTGAGCCTGAATAGTGCAAAATCCATTTGACCTGTATCTGACAGTCATCAACTTGCCACAAGTCTCAGACCTTTTTAATGATGAACTGTTCTGACTGGTAATCACCTTTGGGCCCCCGTTCCTTCTCTTCACAAATTAAAAAGAAGTCTGCAAAAACATCCTGGTGCAAGGTGCACAGGTAATACAGTAAGGTTGTAAGAGTAGAAAGCTCCCAGCCGCCTTGAATACTGATGACTAAAAATAAAGTGGAAACATAGCCATCCTCTAGTCTTTGTGGGTTTATCATAAAGAAAAAAAATGTAGTAATAGCACAGGGAGCTATGAGAGAAATGAAGAAATGAGAAGGCAAGAAGAACAGCAGATAAGGCCAGGCTTTATACCGTACCTATCTATAGGGCAGAAGGTATGTCACACACAGTCAAACCACAGTTTTAAAAGATGCTTAGCAACAGGTACAGAATGAATAAGAGGGGTGATTATTAAAGATGTGTTTTTATTAAGTAAGGTTGCTTGTCATAGTCTAAGCAAGAAAGAACGGCAACTAAGGTTTAGGATGGTGGTATATGAGAATTATTCATTGAAATAATATTTCATTTGAGCAGTGACAATATATTAAGGCTTACTACAGACAGTAAGAAAAAATCCTTAATATGAGGTACGAGGATTGTTGTACTACTAAAAACAATCCACAGATCCAAATTATAGGTCCATGTTAATTCCCATTAACATTCCAATGATGTTCCTTACACAGCGAGCAAATAAACAATCCTAAAATTCATTTGGAATCATAAAGTCCTGGAGTAGCCAAACCAATTCCAAATAAAAAAAAGCAAGCTGGAAGTAGCAGAATATATGATCTCAAATGATGGTATAGAGCCACAGTGACAAACCAGTTTAGGGACCAGTTAGAAGGCTCCATGGGTAATGATGCTTAATGTGAATGTCTTCTGACATGTGGTTCATCAAAGGAGAACCAACTCCACAGTTATCCTCTGATCTCCACATATATGCTATGCTGCATATATATCCCCCTTATCATCCTAACACAGACAAAATAATAACAAACAATAAATAATAATAATAATAATAATAATAATAATAATAATAATAATAATAATAATAATAATAGTGCTATTCCATAAAGCATACTTTAAAAATGATGGAATTCCGGGAAATCAAAAATAAATAATAAAAACCAGTCAAGTTATTTGGGGATGAGAAAATTAATGGAGAGATGAAAAGAGCTTATGACTGGGACATTATGAGAGAAGGGATATCTAAAGAGAAGACTAAACAGAGCTCCAGCAGTTAAGAGTAAACCAGTCACAAGTTATGCTAAGCAGAGATGATAGCTTCAATTTATACCTTCAATGTCTTGAACTTTTTACTATATACATTGTTTACTTGATTGATCTGATTTATTGCAATATTGTTTGAGGCTACTATGAAAGGTCTTTCTTTTCCTGATTTCTTTCCCAATCTTGTTTGTCATAGGGAAATAGGAAGGATATTGATGTTTGCTTGTTAATTCTGTATTCTAATACTTTTATTAAAGTGTTTATCAGCTGTAGAAGTTTTCTGGTAGAGCTTTGAACATCTTTTATGTCTAAAAAATAAGATACTTTGACTACTTGCTTTGCTGTTTGTATCCTCTTATTCTCCTTGAGTTGTCTTATTGCTGTAGCTAAGAATTCAAGTACAATATTGAATATGTATGGAGAGAGTGGACATTCATGACTTGTTCCTAATTTTAGTGGAAATGATTTGAGTTTCTCTCCTGTTAGAATGAAGCTGGCTGTGAACTTGATGTAAATTGCCTTTATTATGGTGAAATATGTCCCTTGTTCACCTAGTGTTTCCAGGACACTTATTATGAACTGATACTGGATTTTGTCAAAGGCCTTTTCTGCATCTAATGAGCTGATCATGTGGTTTCTGTATTATAGTCTGTTTATGTGGGGGATTACATTTATTGATCTGCCTATATTAAGCTATTCCAGCATCTCTGGGATGAAGCCAACTTGATCATGTTGTGTAATCTTTTTATGTGTTCTTGAATTTGATTTGCAAGTGTGTTATTGAGAATTTTTGCATTTATATTCGTAAGGGATATTGGTCTATAATTTTAATTTTTGTTGAGCATTTGTGTGGTTTTAGTTTCAGAATAATAGTGACATCATAAAACTAATGTAGAAGTGTATGTTAAATTTCTATTTTGCAGAATAAATCCAGGAGTATTGGCATTAGTTCTTTGAAGGGCTGGTAGAATTCTAGGTTACAATGGGCTGGTGGAATTCTAGGTTATAATGATCTGGCTCTTGGGTTTCTTTTTGTCTTGTTGGGAGATTTTTAATTGTTGCTTCTATTTCACTAACAGTTATGGGTCTTTTAAAATTGTTTATTTCAACTTGATTTTTTGGTAGGTTGTATATATCAAGAAACCCATCTATATTTTTGTTTTCCAGTTTGGTAGAACATAGATTTTTTTTAAAAAAAAATGTCTTTATGATTCTCTGAATTTCCTCAGTGTCTGTTGTAATGTCTCCCTTTGAATCTCTAATTTCATTAACTTGGATCTGCATTTTTTCCTGGTTAATTTGGCTAGACATTTGTCATGAGTTTTTCTAGACCTAAGAAAAGAGAAACACGTGTGATTGGAACAGAATAGGAGATGGAAGAACAAAAGTTGATGAAGTCGGATCAAAATGACCACTTAAGTTGACGAAGAGTTTACATTTTACATGAAGGTGAAGGAAAAGAAAAAATATGACTGCAATCAAGTTTTCAACAGATCACTGACTGCATGTCTTTGCTGTGAAATAGAGTTTAGAATAGATATATTATAATATATATATATGTATTTACCAGTTTGCAATCTCTATATTTGCATATGGTACTAAAGGCAGGTTGGCACAGCAAAGGAAGATTGACATCTAGGGGACTTTGGAGGTACTCTTTACATTCCCTACTAATATATTCAATATGGAAGTTGAAGGAAAGAGATGCAATAATGAAAATCATCTTGTTTAAGCTGGCTTTTTTGTTTTCTTCCATTTTCATTCTTGGTGCTGATAGAATTCAGAGCTCCTTACAAGTCAGACACATTAGCCGGGCAGTGGTGGTGCACGCCTTTAATCCCAGCACTCAGGAGGCAAAGGTAGGCGGATCTCTGTGAGTTCGAGACCAGCCTGGTCTACAAAGTGAGTTCCAGGAAAGGCACAAAGCTACACAAAGAAACCCTGTCTCAAAATAAAAGAAGTTAGACACATTTTATCCCAAGATATACTCACAGTTGAAAATGAATTTTGATCCAGTACCTAGATGGATGTAGAACAACTTATGTGCTGGAGAAACTCAGGAAATAGCCATTTTGGAAAGTGAAATATTACTTTTATAATATTCTTGTGGTTGTTATAACTTGAAAATGAGCAAAAGAGATGAAACTATGACAGTATGACAGCCACTGGGAAATCAGCAATGTTCAAAGGATGTATTCAAAAGTCTCCAGGAAAAATGTAATGGAAAGGTCACTTGGCAGTCAAGAGTAGTTGTGTTCTTATAGAGGACTCAGGTTCTGTTCCAGTATCCACATGGCAGCTCAAAATCACCTGTTAACTCTAGTTCTCTAAGATCAGAAACCCTTTCTGAATTCTGTGGGCACTAGGCATGCATGTTATACAATACATATAAACAGATAAATAGTCATACATGAAATCAAATTAAACCATTTTCTTTTAGGAAAGGAAATGTCAGGAAAGTCATAGGAGGTAAGGGACAAGCATAGTCATTGTGTGCATCAAGAGAAAAGGGGAGGGTAAGGAGCTGGCAGGTGTCTTGTGTGAGAAATATTGGACAGGGATCAATAGAATTAAAAGGGAGAAAATGTTAAGCTTGGGTTCTGAAGGGTATTCAGTACTATCCATTGACAGACTGGTTGAGGACTGCTGAGAGCTGCCAGATTCCTTCTCACCACTCCAGCTCCCTTCCTCCTTCTCTGCACACTCCCCCCACCCTGCTTTTGCCTCACGATCTCTTGCAGACTAAAATAATAAAACATACTCACTTCCAGTTTGTGACTCTCTTTGTGCCCATAACTTTTCTTTCTTGTGGCTCCAGTTCACACTGTTACCAGGGCACACTTTCTAAAACAATGGTTGGGTTTTCTCCTCAAAAAATTCATATCACTCCTTCACAGAGGAGCAAACTAGAAATTCTATCTACCATTCATAGCTCAGCTATAATGCTTAAATACATGGTTCACATACACTGCTTTCTGCCTGCCTCTGCAGAATTGTTCTTTCTTCTGCTGTTTCAACATGTGTTGCCTGTACCTATACATGCATCATCTTCAATTATGCCTTATGTGCTTATATTTAGTTGTTTTTTTTTTCATAAGTCTGCAAAGACCTCCAGGGGAATGACTAAACTTTGGGTCTGAAACAATAGCCCTAGTAGCACCAAAAGTAACAACTCTCACAAAATACCAACAATAGCAGAAGCAGAAGCATGGAACACAAACATTGATGTTGACGTGTGTGCTGTAGAACTTGTAGAATGCTTGGCATCCTCGGATCATCATCTCATTTACTATCTCCAAAGTACAACTATGATTCTAATTTAACAGATGTAGATCTAGCAGCAGGGAGGGAGGTCACATTTCCAAGATCCAATGACTTATGTACAAAGCACACTTCAAATGGAATTAGGAGTTCATCTTCTCCTTAAGTCCACAATGTCTTTCCCATCTAGCAAACAGCAACAATCGCAGGGCTGCAAACCAAAGACACTCATTTCAGAAAGACTGGAGGCATTGGAGTTCATGACCATCAAGCTCTGTTCAACTGCTTTCTTCAGCTTCCAAGTCAGTCAAGAGCTGTCTCTTTAGCCTGTGTTGCAGAGCATGTATGTTTGTGGGTTGCTATGACCCACATACTAGTTTAATTGAGGTCTGCTTACAAGAATTGTTCACTTAATGACCAGCATCCAACCTACATGTGTGCCCGGGGTATGGTGAATATGTGTAAAGCTGGCAGAGTGAAAGCAGGCATGAGAATGAAAGCAACCCCT
The DNA here is from genome assembly GCF_007827085.1 of Peromyscus californicus insignis. Classification (NCBI taxonomy): domain Eukaryota; kingdom Metazoa; phylum Chordata; class Mammalia; order Rodentia; family Cricetidae; genus Peromyscus; species Peromyscus californicus. The sequence continues at coordinate 85,291,758 of NW_026294551.1, read as the reverse complement.
GGACTACTGGGCAGCAGGACAGAGGACGGGAAGTACTTGCCTTAAGGACCCCTTGGAACTGTATGGTATTCAAAGCTGCTGGGTTTTGCCAGTTTCCTATTGCTCAATGAAAGGAGATTTCATTTCTAATTATGGGTGAGCTATTTTTGTCATATTCCCCTCCAGGGTCACTGCCTCCTATCCTGCACTTATTAATTTGGGAAACATTTTGGAAAATAGTGGAGATTAAGACTGATGGGTGCTATTTTAAACTATACTCCAAAGAGAAGCTGAAATAAGCAAGTCAGTGCATCCTTTGGTAAGTTGACAGGCAGTGAATTGTAGCAAAAAGGGAATTAAGCTCCAGGCCAAAATTAAGTCTTCTGAAGCATCCTAGCTTTATAACCATTTCTGTGTCTGTGAAATCTAGTTCTGTTCACCTAAGGATATGTAGTTTCTGGAGGAATTCTGTTTGAATGCCTCTAAATTACAATGCCAGTCAATGAAGGGCTGAAAGAGCTTGTTTTATGTGTGTAACAGCAGTTGGATTTGTCTTTTCCTGGTCTTCACTTTCTATCTAGGCCATAGTAGGTTGGCATGGCCTTCCTCTTGCCTATACCATTCTGTAAGACCAATTAATTCTTTATAAAACAACACTTGTACCAAGTCAGTCACTCTTAAAGTTTTACATTGTTTCTGTACTATCCATTAAGCCAGTGCCACACCACTCGACATAACATTAAATAGGTCCCACCCTCTATGTTCAACTTGACTGTAAGTCTTCCCATTGCTGCTGATTCCAGATTCCCCCAGTCACCGAGACGTATAGAATCACCTAAGACTTGTTCTTGATCCTTCCCTATCTATAATCACTCTGTGTCTTTCTTAATGTCTGTTACAATGACATTTCTTTAATGAACATCTTCTAAATAACTTCCTTTATTATTAAATACCTATTAATCCAACACTAGCATCCAGCACAGTACAGAACACAAGCATCTAACGTAGTACTTACTTTATTGCCTTATAATTGTTCTCATTTTTTTAAATGTAAATATATTAACATCTCAATCAAATTACAAGCTCTTCAGGGAACAGGAAAATTTGAAATCTCACATGAATATAGATATCTCAACACAGCACCAGCTAAACAGTATGTGTTCTAATAAATGCATACTGTAGGAAGTAAAAACTCTTCATAATAGAATAGAGTCCTGGATTAGACATGTGTATATTGCAGAGTGTGGTCTTGACTTTTGCTCTTTCTAGAAGCATGGAGTTAGTCAAATCATGTTAACCTATCTGAGACCCAGATCGAAAACTTGTAAACTCAGAGTAATAATAGTATCTCCCCTATTCCTTATGAAGACATCCCATGAAAAAGGAATAGTAACAGTTTATCTAAAATATTACCATTTGAAATAAGACATTCCTACACTCATCTGCTTTTTCATAGAGAGTAAGGCAACAGAGCCTCCTCTGCTTCCTAAGTACTATGTTGCTTACTTGACTGTGTGAAGAAGAGTAAGAAAATGTCTCAAAACAATTATAAAAAGTAAATCACATTATGAACAAGAAGGCTTATTCACAATGATCCACACTTACTGTATTTATAATATCTAAAACTGGAAGCAAACTAACAATTTGTTAGCAGCCTAATTGATAAGTAAAATTGTGTTCTATTCATCCAGTGTGATGGGGCTTAGGGTTCTGTATGAAAAAAAAAAGAAAAAGAAAAAGGAATGAACTAAAAAGCAGGAACTGCAAAATATCACAGTGAACAACAGAAGTCAGTGTGCATGGTGATTGACTGGTGTGCAAAGGATCACCCTAGAATGAAATAAATGTATTTTATTGTGTGTTGTTTGCATTTTACTTTTAAGTGTTTATTTAAAAACCACTCCGAGATGGAGAGATATTCAATGGTTATGAGCACTTCCTGCTCTTTCAGAGGATCTAAGTTTGGTTCCCATCACCCACATGAGCTAGCTTATAAACCACCTATAACTCCAGCTCAGGGGAATCTGATGCCCTCTTCCTGACTCTGTGGGTACCTGCACTCATATACAAACACACATACATGTAATTTAAATAAAAAATAAGTCTTTACACACACATATATACAATCACACATTTATATATTTGTAGCATGAATTCTAATTGGTTTTAATAATAAAAACTAGGAGTCAGACATCAGGGTGAAAAGTGAAAGATCAGAGAAGCAGAGCAGCCAGCCACTAGAAAGACATCTAACCTCTAGGAATCCTCAGACTGAAAGGGGGTGAGATCTTGTCTCCTCCCACCTTATATTCCTCTCTCTGCCCAGCCATATCATTTCCTGTCTCCACCTCCCTAGTGCTGGGATTAGAGACATGAGATCCCAAGTGCTAGGATCAAAGGTGTGTGCCACCACTGCCTGGCTCTGTTTCTCTTTTAGACTGGATCAATCATGTGCAGCTCAGGGTGGCCTTTAACTCCTGATCTTCCTGCTTCCTCCTTCCAAGTGCTGGGATTAAAGGTGTGTGTCGCCACTGCCTGGCCTCTATAGTTATTAGTGGCTAGCTCTGCCCCTGATCTTCGGGCAAGCTTTAATTGTTAGAGCACAAACAAAATATCATCACATATAAAAATTATGTATAATTTTTCGTGAATATAAAAAAGTAATATTCTTTGAGGATTTATCAAACAAATTTAGCTTTATTTGCCCCTCCTGCTGCTGTATTGATCTCCTTACTTCCCTCTCCAGTTGGAGCCCCATACCTGTTATTCTGTTTCCCTATTAATATCACATATATTCCACTATTATCCTCCAAAGCCACCCTCCCACATATGGGTTTCTGTGGTTACTCCATGCTGTATACTTACAACTGAGAACAATGTGATCACTATAACAATTGAAGTATAGATATCCAAATACACACATGTCTTTAAGATATAAAGAAAGTTGAGCCACTTGGTTTGACAATGCTCCCAGCAAAAACCAAAGACTACCAAAAACTCCAGTACCAGACGAGAGAAACTTCCCTTGGAATGGTTGATCAGGATAGTCCAAATAACTTCCAAAACAATATAGAATACCAATATAGCCTTTACTTGCTGAAGAGAGCGCAAAGTTAGGATACAAGACTTGGATGACTGAGCTAGATCTCACCTAAAAGTCTCTCTGCTTGGTCTATTTTTCATGGTTCCAGAAGATGCTATGCAAGCTGCCAAGTGATAGAAGTGAAAACTCAACACTGATTAACCACAACAATTACCAGCATGGCAAGATATTCATAAGGATGCAAGCAGAGGAATTCACATGTTGTTCTCAACTAATAGCTATCTAACTGGACTTTAAGGTCCACTGTACAGGAGGAAAATCATGCCTAGTATTGGAAACAGTGAGCTTTCCAGAGCTAATCAGGTCATGGACCTTAGGGGAAAAAAAAACAAAAACAACTACTGTCATTTTGTCAGACCAGTACAATTTCTTACAACATTCTAAATCTTATCCTTATATCCATTGATAAGTGTAGCTATTACCCCTCAACAAAGAAGATTCTTTTTACAGTAGATAGAGAATATCCCAGAAAACCACAGTTGAACACAATGCGGAGATCAATGGATCATGAGGATCTCAGCCCCAACAGACATAACAGTATCACAGCTCCTGCATGTATGGCTCAGGGAACACTGTGGAAGAGGGGGATAACAATATTGTATGAAGTAGAATACCAAGAAATCTACTGAGAAACAGTCTTGCCTAAAAAGGGCTGCATAAAACGGGACCTGAACAATAGTAATATCAGTGGACACGTTAATGTGGAAGGAGGGAAATTTAACAGGGTCCCACTCCTAGACAAAGAACTACAGGCAGCTAATGACTGCTGAGGAAAGAAAGAATTAAACTCTCCTACAGATGAGTCCCTTTACTGGCTGTCCAATGCTGAGTGGTCAGCTTAAAACCATATTCCGACATATGACAAAAATAGATTCAGTAGACTCTGTGTGTATGTATATGTATATATGTGACATGTTACAAATATAATCAAAGAGAAAGAGAATATCAACAAGAGAGTGGGGGTGCATGGGATGGGTTTGAGAGAGCATAGCCGGGAGGGGCCATAGGGAGAAAAAGGAAGAGAGAAAGTGAGATAATGCTATTTCAATTAAAATCATTAACAATAAATTAGTAAATCTTTTAAAATACTGTATTTTAAATAAATGTGTGGCTTCCTAGTGAATTTTAGATATGCACTTAATTTAAGAATGGGAAAGAGAGCAGTGTAACTTTCCTTTTGGGGGATCATGGTGGGCATCAATCAGTAAGGCTGCTCTGAGGTGGAAAAGAAAGAAAAGCCAGGTGAAATTTGTTGATGGGGCTTTGAGATCAGATGCAAATGCCTGAATCACGTGTGTGACTATCTTATGATTGATGAATTAATAGCCCCATTTTTCAGAATTACGAGAAAAACAAATCTCTGATGAAAGAGTGATTAGTATCCCCTGGAAGGCATTGGCATCTATTTTAGAACAGATTTCAGCAGATTTAAAGTGACCCGCCCCCACACTGTAGAATCTCCAGCTCCAGACTTTCATCAGCTGTCCACAAAGTGACCCGCCCCCACACTGTAGAATCTCCAGCTCTCAACTCTCAAAAATCAGCACAAGCTGACTACTGCACAGCTTTGGCACTCTCCAATTATCCCCTTTCAGAGCCAGAACACACAAACACTTTCTTGCATTTAATTAAATATTGCAATTCCAGATTATCTTTGATTAATGAAGAGCGATATAGCGTATAGCTAGAATTATGTGATTATTTCACAATTGATCTTTAATTATTCCATCTGATAATAATTTCACTAATTTTTCATAATGTTCTCATCTAGCTTCTTATAAGTGAGCTATAACAATTAATAATTTTCATTAATTTTCCTTGAAAATGATTTGAAGTTTTAGATGGAACCCTTAACCTTCAAAAATTGTTTTTAAATTTTTAATTAAGTGGTAAACTATACAATCGTAGGGGACTCGGCATGATTTCATAAGATGTCACAACCTAAATAAACACTGAGATGATGTTGGGGTCTACTTGGGTTTACGTAACTCCTCCAATAGTCCCAATTCATTTGCAACAGCTTGACCATCCAGGTCAGACAGAGCTTGGTTTTGTGCTGTCTTGACAACTGACAGCACAACTGAGTTGACTTCCTCTACTTTCTCAACTACTCAAGTCAAATGAGACCTAAACAGGAGCTTTCATTGGGAGACAGGGAATGTGGTAGAGACTGTAGGAAGCCACCTTTAGCAACTGGAGAGTCAGAAAAAGATGAAGGCAAAGATTAGAATTTTTAGTCTTTCTCTTTTTCTCAAACAGTTGAGGACTCCAGTGAGACTAAGAAGGTTCAGTATGTATCTAAGATCTCCAGGAAACCTAGAGTTCTCATAGTAGCCCATAGAAAGAAGTGATTCACTAAGTGTACAATGCATCAAATACCCCGTGCACTGCTCCACTGACCCCTACAACAGACCTCCAAAGAGCGACTACTGTCACCAACATTCGCAAACTAAGGAAAAGAAAAGGTATCAAGGTCATTCAGCTGAGAGCCAGAGCCAAGAGTTCAACCTAAAGCTATCTGATTTAAGATCTGTTTTCATAAATACCACAATAAGTGAAATCACACAGAAATAACATTCATAATCATTCCTAGATCCTAATATGTGCTCAGTAAATGAAATTTTTTCATTGTTTATTTGCTGATCTTAAACTTTCAGGTCCTTCTTGGCTGGAATAATCTTGCTAAGATGGATTGAAGCTGCTTATGCATGAATTTGGCCTAGGCAGAGGACAATAAGGTGACCCTAACACTTGACTATGGAATATAATCTTCTGGCAGGTGGGGCTTTTGGACACAAGGCTGCTGGAGATCATGAGGGGACACAGCAGGACTAATGACTGTGGATGAACTTACACCCTTGTGCTGAAAGCTTCATGCTAATTATACGTGGAGGGCATGACTTCAAAGTTTCTGAAAAATATATTGCAATTAGTTAATGTTTCTAAACTCATGTATTGTTTCCAAGTAAATTTGACACTTAAAGAAAAAATATGTATCTTTTATTAAGTGCATCAAGTAGGCTCAGTTCTGTGCCATGGATTCATATTATCTGCAGCACCCCAAAAGTTCCTGTTCTCCCTGCTTTCTATTTGGGAAGAGTTGGTATGCAAAGAGATTGGGTAGCCTGTTAAAGGGCATACAACTTGGAAATGGCAAAGCCAAGACTGCAACTCCCTCCAGAATTCACTCTACATGTTAGAGCAGATCATTTGCTTGGCCAGCAATATATTAGTTCACTAGGCATCAAAAGTAATTAATACAACACTCTAGGAAAGCAGATCTTAAAATTGGTAATTGTTGGAGAACAGAACTCTTCCTGAATGCATGACATGGCCCTCCTCTTTCTTTAGTGCACACATCGATAATCCTTTACATTTTCTTGATAGCATAAGGTCTTAATTCTCTACATCATTCATTGTACCATTTCACAGGTGGGAAACCCAGTAGGTTTCAGGTTAAATGAATACCATCCCTGCACCAGGCATTTATTTCCTTGAAGAAATCTTCTTTAATATTAACTGACTTCATTTAAAATATTTATTGTTTTTTTCTTTAAACCTTGAAAAGAATGTTTACATGTCAGACTTTAAAAAAGCCACAACACAGACAGCTTTCTAAAAAATATAATAACAGATCAGAATGCAACATAGCAATCTTCCAAGCCATTTCCCCCTCCTCTAAAGAATGGCCTTGTTTCAGGGTCCTCTTACTCTTCCCTGACTTACCCAGAGTCCCCATGAGCAATGTAGTATTCTTTTTTTTTTTCAAGACAGGGTTTCTCTGTGTAGCTTTGGAGCCTTTCTTGGAACTCCCTGTCTAGCTCAGGCTGGCCTCAAACTCACAGAGATCTGCCTGCCTCTGCCTCCCACGTGCTGGGATTAAAGGCCTGTGCCAACACTGTCTGGCTTGCAATGGAGTATCCTTGTACCAGTAATACAAGAACCTGAAGAGAAAGATCAGGCCTGCTTTGTTCACTTACCCACCTGTGCTCCACTGGTGTGGATAGAGCATGTGTTTCTAGATGATTTTTAAAGAAAAAAAGCTTCAAATCGTGCAGGTGCTTATGACCAGACATTAGTAACACAGGTGGAATGCACAGTCACATTGCAACAAAAGATACTGATGTATTCAAGAAATACAAGGCATGAGAAACATAAACCTTTGTCCTTTGAAGCTGCATGATCTAACATTCTTCTGACAGAATACTTCCATATAAGATTCTAGTGATACTGGGAGAGTAATGTAGGATAAACAATTATTTACAAAATTAAAGCAAAAAAAAAAAAAATACAAAACCATTTCCTGGCACCATCTCTGGCCCTTCCTGGTAAAATTTCCCTGGGCCACATAGTGAATTTGCTTCACCATGCTCAATTGATTCTGCCATCTCCAAAGGATATCCTATCCATGAATTGCCCACAAAAGCATATTTTAACTCGCTCTGTTGAATACTTGGTATGTTAGCGAGCTGAGGGATAATGATAGCACCCTATTTGTTATCATTTATGGAAATCTAAAATGAATGGAAGATTAACAGAGGTGCAATTTGACTGGCTTAAAATAAAACATATGCATTTAATCAGTCACTTAAAACTGTCCAACTTTTGGCTGTATTCAGAAGTCTTTGCTTTAAACTCACCATAAAATAGTTTTGTAGCTGTATGCCTTATTGATTGATTTCTGCTAGCTGTGTTTAGTTTCCTATTCCGTCTCATTTGAAAGCTTTACAGTTAACCGGAATACAATGTTCATCTAATTACTGTTATTTACACAGGCGTTCCATTTCCTTTTCCTTCCTCACTGCTCTTTCCATTTTTTGTTACTCTTCATTTCCTCCCATTTTGTTAGTTATATATATCTTGCCTGAGCTGTTAAAAAGTAAAATAGGAATTGATTTTCTTAGAGGTAGATTTTAATATTTCTCTTTATATTTGAACTATACACTTGGGGATGCATATTAAGCTATTTTTATATGTTTTGAGTGATGACTTGTATATTCTACACTAGCACAGTTGTGCTTTCCATTGTAGTAGAATGAATGACTTCATGTCATTCCCAATTAAGCCCTCCTATTATCTGTCCTGATTAGTGCAAAGTGGGATTAGGTGAAAATGATGATTCATGTGCTCAGAGGCTAAGGCAGAAAGTAGGACCTGGCCAGCCCTTTCATTAATGTCCCAGCACCTGCTCCTATCGCAGATCTGTCCAGTGATGGATGTGCTTTTAATGTGGTATCCAAGAGCCCTGTGGGGCTATGGAGATTTAGGTGGCTTGTTAAAGAGCTGTCCTTTTTCCTGTCCTTCAGGCTAGAATTCTTTGCTATACATCTACCTGGCCAAGTTCCTTCATCTCTTCATAGCTGCTTCAACAACTTATAGCCCCTCTTCTTTACTGCTTTTTAGTCTCCCTTCTAAGCCTTTTCCCTGCTTCTCCCTTGATTCTCAGCCTTTTGACTGAGTAACTTGACTTTCACAGTAGAGGTAGCTTACTCCAAAGCTTGCTTTGAGTCAGATAAGCATCTGTGTTCTCCTAACAGTTGGCTGTTTGGACTTAGAGCTACAGGTTTGTCAACTTATGAGACTATGGCCCACCGGTATAGAATGCTCAGGCTGGGAATAGGATTCAGTCTTCACTCCACTACTTCAGAGTTCAACCTAGAACTAGCGTCTCAGTATCTCTGAGAATCATTGTTATCACCCGATATATAGAAATGATGAAAGCACCTGTTCTAGAGGCTTGGAATGGCCATTAGACATCACAGAGGGAAGCATTTAGGATAATGCTTGTACAACAATGTGTGCATTCCTTCTACCTTAAATACTTAAAACTTTAATTGTTGCATATTCCTCAAAGCTCTTTTTATTCCCTTCTGTATAAGAAATAACTTTGAAAAGCAGTCATTTGCAGGTTTTCATTTTCCAATAATATTTGATATTAGACACTCATATAGTTAGAGTGTCTTGTCAGGTTCTCAATGATTTTTTTCATAGCAACAGTGTTTACACACACACACACACACACACACACACACACACACACACACACACACACACTGTCTGTTGCCCATCCTAGGTCTTCAGACACTACTCAGCTGCTTCAAATGGGAAACGGTGTGTGCACCATAAAGGGTGAATGCATAAGCTGGTTAACACAATAAGAAAGAGAAGCGTTTGGATGGGTTTTTTAGATGCAGTGAACTTGAGTTTATTTTTTTCCTTCCAATATTATAAAAATTATATCCCATTTATGAGTACTGAGGCGTTTGATCACAACTTACGTTCAGTTGAGACGAAGGCTAATAACAACATACAGTCTTTTATAATGGCTAACAGTGAAGGCAAAGACATACCCAGAAAGAAAGCAGCATGGGGGTGCCTCTGCTAAGAGTAGTTTAAAAGCCTTTATTATATTCCTGCCATCAACAGGGGAGGCTGATGCCCAGCACATTGCTGTAGTGAGAACTGTTTAAACGACAAAAGGCAAGTCACCGCTATGTGAATATCTTTTAAGTTCCAAAGTCACTTACAATGGCAATCCAGGTGGCAAAATGTCAGGGAGAGCAATGACCATATCTTGCCATTCGTGATACTCTGGGAGGAGACACTGACACACCTCACATGCAGACATCATCACCTGCCTCAGAATTGATGAAAACTTTTGGGTAACAGGTGGTGAAGAGTGATTTGTTGTCTACCTCATTACCTTCCTGGAGCTTTGAATCAGAATAAATCATATTCTAAGTCCCTAAGTAAATAAACACTAGTATACAACACTGGAACCATGGAAAGTCTGCTCAGTTGTGGGATTTTTGTAAATGTTCTCCACATATTTTGAATATACATCTTTATAAAGTGTCACTGAACTTTTAAACAAGGAAAAGAAGGGCACAGACAACGTAGGAAGGAGAAGAGAGCTTAAAATATCTGATCCACTCTAAATTATATAAAGAGGTGAAGGTGTGACAATAAAGACCATAGACTCAAATCAATTAAAATTGGTTGTTCCCCTTGTTGCCTTGGATGTTAAGTTCATTTTTTCTTCTATTTCCTCATCTGAGCAATGGGATGCTAATTTTAGTTGGCATGCAAGATTACTATGAAAATTAATTGACTTATGACACACAAAATAAGCAGATGGTAACAAAGAAAACACTTGCAATAGATGAGATCTGAATGTGCCAGATAGTATCTGTTGTTAATATTTTTGCTGTGACTTGGGTAAGTACCCTCCAAACACCTCTGTGTGGAAGGTTTGGTCATCAGCCTGTGGCACTATTGGGAGATGGCAGGATCTTTAAAAGGTAGGACTTCATTGGGAGAAAGCAAGTCAACAGCCCCCTAAAAGGGATTTTGAAACCACAGCCACTTCCTTTCTCATTTACCAACATTCAGGAGGTAAAGAGTATTGACATACTGTATATACTGCCTGTTGTGATAGTCTGCCCCGTCACAGGCCCCAAAGCAATAGGGCAACTGATCATGTAGACATTTTCCCAAAGTGGCCTATTAAGAAGGGAAACTTGAAGAAAAGAGACAGGGTTCCCATGGGGCATGTAGTATACATAACCCAGAATTCATGTTCCAAGTGTGGTCTGATTGATCACTGTCTTGATTCTTATTCTACAAGATGTCCCAAAGAAGTCCCTATTACCTGAAAGAAAAAAAAAATGTTCCTATAAGGTGATTACTCCCATTCAAAAGCACACACCCTCACCATCCTAAGTCATTTTCCTTATTTGGAGATAGTCTGTCCCATGAGCTTTAGATGGTCCTGAAATTTAAGGTAACTTGCAGGCTTAAGACAGTGATAAGAAGGCTGTAGGCAAAAATCAAGAAAAAAAAAAAGGCTGGACTTTGGTGGTGCACACCTTCAATCCCAGCACTAGGAAGGCAGAGCCAGGCAGATCTCTGTGAGTTTGAGGCCACCCTGGTCTACAGAGTGAGATCCAGGACAGGTACCAAAGCTACACAGAGAAACTCTGTCTCGAAAAAAAAAACCAAAAAAAAAAAAAAAAAGAAGGTATTTTGGGGGATTCTGGAACAAAACATTATAAAAGTTGACACCGAGACACCTCAGGTACTCTCATCTTTGTGCCCTCCACCTTGGAGAGGGATGAAATAGGCTGGGTAGCACAGGTTTGTAGTCCTACACTTCCTGAGTGATTAACAGGCCTATGTGCAAAGTTAAGCAGGTGACTGATCCAAAGTAAAGAAGATGATAGAAAATGCATTCAGAGATGCCCAGCTTTTATCCTGTGTCTAGTTATCATGTGGGCTCAAGTGAGAAGTCAGTGCCTTTTTCTAAGTAAAAGCAGTTCGTAAGTACCTATTATCCCCATTTTACAAATGGACAAATATATTCAGGAACATAAAATACTCTGCCATAGTTTCAGTTCCAAAGCAATGCTGCAGACATTTAAATCCTTTTCTGTATTGCTACAAAAAAAGCAATTATATGACATAACAGTGGGTCCTTCCCTTGGTCTGTTAAAGGGTGGTTGGTTTTGGAACACTTGGGCTCCTGAAGAAGTGAAAAGAACCAAAGTATTTTTAAAAAGTTAGAGTGTAACTTTTCTGCCCTGCACAACAGGATGTTCTTTTGTAGATGTTTGCATCCGATTTTTGAAGTGATAATGGAGAAATAAGTGTATCTAAAAGGACTGCACGCTCTTGGACACATGCAAATGTCCCTGGCATGAACTGCATGTGTAATTGTGGTGGTTTGGGGGAAGAGGATGAGAAGTAAGAGTGTATGATGGTGATGGAGCTGTTGCCATCTGGCTGTAGGGGAAATTCCCTAGGTGATTTGGAGCTTCGTTGGACGCTGGTTTCTGCAGCACTGTGGATGGGGAGCTCACCTGTCTCACGGCAACCCTAGAACTGGTCAGAGTGGCTCCATGGAGAGACCCTCCTTTTGCACCTCAGATACTGGACGCTGCCACTGCTTTGTGCCTTACTTGTTTGCCTCAAACTCCTCCAAATTACAACTTGTCTCCAGGGTAGAAGTCTGAGAAATTTTCTTTTTTAAAAAAGGTCAAGACAAGTAGTGTATGAATCTTGTAAATCAAGACTAGAGTCCAAAGAGAGAATTCCTACCATATAAACAAACCACCAATCACACCATCTGCAGAGGGCAGAGCCAGTGGTGATTTAATTATTGCCAATAAAACAAGCCCAGACATTTCCCAAGAAGATAAACCCTTTTGAAAAATACCTTTGACCACTTAACATATAGGTATGCAAGTGCTACCCAAACAAATGGGTGAAGCAAGGTAGGATGTAGATCTCACTGACAAATGTCTTCCCTCATTTCTTTGGTTATAATAAGAACTGACTCTTTCTTGACTCGTTTTGTAGACTCAGAGGTTTCAGAAAAGTGCTCAGTCTTTCTGACTATCACTGTGGTTCAATGTCATTCTTTTCCATGATCCAGAGGAAGTAATTATATTCTGAAAGATGCAGATTTTGACTTTTGTACATTTGAAATTTTGGTAGCCTGGTATCATCTCTTACGAAGCAGACAAAAGAAGGTCAGCAGAGGAGTTGGCAAATTATTTATTTTTTAAGTATATTTTAGTATTTTCAGTACTTAAGTATTCAAGTATTTTTTTAAGTATTTTTATTTTAAGTGTCTTCCTATTCTTTCTTCTCTGCTCCTCAACACTAACACAGCTTTTCTTCTCTGCCTAGCATGGCTAGAGAACTGTGAGACCAGAATGTCTAGTCTGCAAGGCAGTGTCAACATGTGTTTCCCTGCTGAGTATCCTCTGGCTGAGAGGGCTGGGAACTCACAATCTTGGAAGGACATTTACTTGAATCCTCCTTGGCTAGATGCATGAGAAAAAAAAGGGTCTCTCTCTCTGGCAGAAAGTATCAATGTTATTATATTCTCTTTCCTTCAGATCCAACTCTCTGGATTTTGCCTCTCCTTCCAATGGGGAGGGAGGCCACAACCACATCTACAATGAAGCATTTGACAAGATGGATAAGGAAAGAGGAGACTACATTTCTATTTTAATACTGAATGCCATAGAAGATAGTGTGTGCAGAAGTAGGAAATGTGTCTGAATTACTGCAACCAGCATTTCCAGATACTACCCAATGAAACACAATTACCTGGAATCTTAATAAACTCCAATGAAGAACACAGGCATTGTGTGGAGAGTAAGTCTGAATCACACAAAACTCTCAAAAGAAAGCCCAAGGATTCAATATAATGGAACATAGTTTAATTTAGGACTACATTGAATATTCACTTAAAAATCCCACAAATAAGCTGCTGTTAAGGATATCATCTTTGGTACTTGACACCGTAGGAGATGCTAGAGCTTGAACAATGATAAAAGTGAAGGTAAGACAGGGAAGAGTATAACACACTGAAAAAAGGATATTTAGTCATATGGAGGTCTTTATGATTAGGATCAGCACAGACTAGGGTCTAGGTAGATCTAGTGTGGTCCAGAAACTATCTGTGAAAATATGGGTGCTCAGAGTCATAGAATATATTGTATAGACAAGTAGGGCACACAAGCGGATAGGCCCATCCCTTATTTTATAGGAGACCAAAGAATTTAAAATATAAGACAATTACAGGATGAAATGGTATCACATACACCTAGGTACAAAATTATACCTGCTACTATACACATGTCATTTGTGTTGAAAGTGAAGGAGACATCTACGAGATGCTTTGGGAAGGCCACATGAAGCCAGAACTTAAATGACTCTGGAAGTTGTGACAGCACTTCACTGAAGGAAAGTCACTGCAAAGATCTTTGGATAAGGAGAAGCTCATGAGCAAAGACATTTAAGTGGAAATGAGCAAGGTGGGAAGAGGATAAGGTAAAACAGAAAGACAAAGATAAGCACATCACACACACAGAGGAGACTTTAAAATATCCAGACAGGGTAGTTGATCAGATTGTTCAAATAAAGTTGTATGGGCTGAGCTCTTGTTCAGTAGGGTTTCTGAAGCCATTTGATAGTATTAGTAACAGTCATATTACTAACAACATTTTAAAAGAGAAATTCTTAAAAGATAAGCACTATGCATTTTATAAATACTATTTCATATAATTTTCACAGTGCCTTTATGTGATAAAAATGTATTATTTTTATTTTTTACGATACAATTTTAGGCAATATCTCAGGTCATAAGCAGAATGTAAATAAGAGCCATCTGACCTCAGAACTTCAGTTAACTCTCAAACTGTAATCAAATCTTTTCCATGTTAGTGTAATTAGTGAGTGAATCTTAGCTGATGGTAATCTTAGGTTACATAGCAGAGACTTGTTAATGGAGTTCCCAGAACAGTCATGAATTTAGATTAAGGCACCAAGCTAGCTGCTCTCATAACAACCCATCAAATGTCACATACCCTTGCAAGTAGATTCTAAGACTCACTCTATGTCTGTATTTCACTTTCTCCTTCTTCTCCCTGTACATATGAATACAGACACAACTCCAAATAAAATTAGGTTGAGAAAACCTAGAAAGCCTCTATCCAAGATTACAAACAGGGAAGACCCAGAATTCCTGTCCACATCAACCTGTCTCCTGTATTATGCATTAACAAGATGGAGCATAGAAGTCAAAGCTCAACACAGCTGGTGTGAGTATGGCCCATGAACTAGGAAGTTTTTGTATTTTTCTAATTGTTGTCAGAGAGATATCATTCAGTAAATGATGGGAGCAGATGCAGAGACCCATAGCCAAACATTAGGTGGAACTTGGAGACAGAGGTGTCAAGGATATCAGGAGAATACAGCTCACAGAATCAACTATGCAGGGTTCACAGGAGCTCACAGAGATTCAAGTGGCAATCATGGAGCCTGTAGGGTCTGCACTACAGTCTCCTCTTCATATATGTTATGGATATGTAGCTTGGTGTTCTTGTGGGACTCCTAACAGTGTGTGTGTATGTATGTGTCAAGGGGGGGTGTCTCTGACTCTTTTCCAGCTCTTGGGACCCTTTTCTCCTACTGATACGGGGATTTGTGCCTAGACTTATTGTAATGTCTTATGCCATGTTCAGTTGACATCCCTGGGAGGTTTGCTCTTTTCTGAAGGGAAATGGAGGAGGAGTGGATCTGGGGAAGAGGTTAGATATGCATGGGGAACTGGGAGGAGTAGAGGGAGAAGAAACTGTGGTTGGGATATACTGTATGAGAGAAGAATAAATAAAAAATGGAAAATTATAATAGATAATTTAAAGACTCATAAACAGTAAAGGATTTCCCACTACTGTGCCCATAAATAAAACTTTATTGAAACATGTTTGCACACTTAGATATTGCCTATGGCTGCTTCTGCCAGGCACCAGTAGAGTTGAATAGCTATGACAAGGACTGTCTTGTGAACAAAAACTAAAATATTTGCCTCCTGGCTTTTGCAGATAAAGTTTCTGATCCTGTCCTAAATTGGGAGCCTTCTATTCTGTCACACTAGTCTCTCATTGTGCTGTGCAGCACAGAATACACACAATGGATGGAGTGAAGCGGGAAGGTCAGTGAGAGGACAAGAACATCACAAAGAGGAAGGGACTTTTCCCCGTCACTTTTCATTTGAGACTTGTAATCAATGGCATGGAGAAGGCTGCTTATTTCCTCTTAGGCTGTAGACCTGAAATGTAAATGCAGAATAGCAGGGAAAAAATGTGCTACTTGGAATATTTTAGGAATATTTTTGTGAAAAGGATTTTCCTGTGGGCCAGGAACAAGAAGAATACATGGATAATAATATGTTAAAGTCTCACAGAGCTGATATATTTGTACAAAGATAGTTATATTCCTAATCTAATTCTCCATCCAACCATTTTGCTAGGAGGATGTTTAAGAACAAAATCAAAGAACTGCATATTTGTCCATCCCGACACCAAAAAGCTGGCTATGCTACTTGACATGTGGCAGCTCTCAGCAATTCACTACAATCAAAAATCAAAAGAACCTCTCTCTAACATCCTTTAACTCTAATTTCTGACCCTCCTATAGTAAACTTGAATTAAAAATGCACTCTACTAATTCTTTATTCAAGTAGTTTATGCTTTGCTGTTTGGGGACAACCTCTATCAGGGTTTCAATCCACAACCAGTTAGAGTGATTAGACACATTGAGCACTTTGCATCTACTCTGTTCCAGCATCTAAAAATTAAGGCAGGAACTGGACAATATATTCATCTTATTGTTTCAGAGGCAAAAGCAACAGGGTTTCATATCTATCTACTACTTACCAACCAACCAATAATATGGCATGACAGGCTTCGACCCATGTCAACTCTAACAGCGTCATGCTTAAACAAAAATATTGATGCCTGAGTTTTAAAGATCTCATTTTGAAAAACCTTCCCTTTTTCTCATCTTTTCTCTCCCTTCCTCTTTTTTATTTCTACCCTCTGAGTTATCGTGTCACATTTTCAAGGTTGTGTCAACTATAAAGGTGATATGTCAAAGTGCCAATCAGTTTACTAAGGTAAAAAATAAATGTGCTTTCCTCTAAACTGCAGTTTGCTTAACCTCATTTTATAAATAAATGGCTGAAAGTAGACAGAAAGAAAATTTGGGCATTATCAGTTGTCCACATTTGAGGACCACTATCTGAAAAACCATATGCCAAAAGCTGAAGGAGTTTCTGTGCGATGCTTTGTCATTAGGGTCAGTTTGTCAGGAAATTATCCTCTGAGAATTTTGGACTGCAGTCTCCTTTTTTGTGCTAGGGAAAGTCAAGGGATATGCCCCATGCACAACCCCACTTTCTGGTTCTCAGTAAAATTTTTCTGGTGTCAGCTCATGCCCCAGTGCTTTTGAGGGCGTAGGAGTCCAAATGTTCTTCCACATCGGGTCATCTTTTCATTTTGAGATTCCCATTGAGCAGAGTCAAAAGAGCAGCCTCCATAGTGGTTGATGGGGGCAGGGGGATTGGGAAGAAAGGGACAGTAGAGTCTGACACTTATTTGAAAGGGGCCAGGGATGAAAACGACAGGCATGGTCAAATAAATTTCTATCAGAGGGACTTCTTCATTTGGACTACTTCTTTCTCCCTGAGCCCAGATGGAATGAGATACATAGACTGAATGAATACTATTTCTTCCACATAAGTAAGACTACTTGTCAAATGTACAGACATTCTGTAACTAAGTCAATTTCACTTAAATATTGTAATTGATTCTCAACTTTTCTTTCTTTGTGTATTTTGTAAATAAATAGTAATTAAGAAGGCATCCTTAGAATTTAAAGATATTTTCTTTCATATTTAAAAGGGATATCTAAAAATCCAAATCCAAACAATTAAGTCGGAGGGAGCCAGCGAAGGGGTCAGTGGGTGAAGGAACTTGACACTCAAGCCCACTGACCCGAGTTCAAGTTCCAGAAGTCACGTGAAGGTGAAAGAGCAGAGCTGACCCCACCAACTTTGCTTCCTACCTCTCTCTACATAAGCACCAGGGCATATGTTTGGCCCCCACATCATCCACATGCATGCACAATAATAAGCAAAAAATTAAGAATTGAAAAAAAAAAAACAAAAGAAAATATCCAAAAGGTCAGAATAAAAAAACCACACATTATCTTAGGGTAAATGACACAAAGAGCTGTGGAATTTATCTTCTAAACTAGTTCTAAAAGTAGATCATTAACACAGATGGCTTTAGAAAAGAGACAATCATTGTCAACCTCCATGAATATACAACAAACAAATCATGACAAACAAATCTAATATCCTTTGACAAAAAAAAGAGCCACTAGACTGATTGAGCAGTGAAGCACTGCAGAGAGGCTGTATCTGGATTTCAATAAAACAGATGACAAAGACACCATGATATTCTGGTCACCAAAAGGAAAATGTGGACTAGATAATACTGTGGTGCATCCATTAGGATTCTTTTGGCAAAGGACCTAAGACTAGTGCCAACTGGCTGAAGCACAAGAACTACTATTATGTAACAGTCTGGGCCCAGCTCTGACTCCGGAATAGACAGACAGCATGCAGGAGACATAGTCTTTCTTTATGTTGTGTCTCCATTCTTGCCTCCAATGTTAGCATGCCTAGCCAGGACCTCCATGTCTGGTACCTTTCTGTGCCACTCTGTTTCCCCAGTTTCTGTTTCAGCCAGAGTCCTGCTAACAAGTCTACCAAGGTCTTGACTCTAATCTCACTAAGCTATCTTAGGGTATGTGCCCAAACATGTAGTCAGTGGAAGTTCATATTCCCATTGACCACATTTGGTTATATGACACGGAACCAGTGTAGAATGCACACTCAAAATCATACAAAGTGACATTGCAATACACACACTATTCTCATACAACCATCTATTGCTAGATGGAGAAGAAAAAAATGAATGTTGAACATCAGTGGATGCTTAAAACATGTAGTTAAATGTGGGAAGATTTTTGTTCATGGATCATTATGTCAGCTAGGTGAACACTGATATATACTCTTGGGTTTTGCCTTTCATTTAGTGATTTACTGATTTCATTGAGTTGATATTTATGATACTTTTGGTTGATACAAGAGTGTACTTAATTTCTGAGTGCTTTTTGATGCTGAATGCCTTAATAATGACACAAATATGACCTTACCATATTAGATCAGTTGACCAACATCTAGATGATGGAATTTTGCATACATAAGGTATGTGATGGTCAAATATCAGTTATATAAATACAGTGTCAAGGAAACTTGGCAGAACAGTAGTTAATTTGGAAGAAATAAAACCTTCAGAAATTTCAGTTAGCTACCAGATTAACCAAAAAGTTACTGATAAAGGAAATTTTAGGCTGCAGTATTATATTAGACTCAAAAAGTCAAATGCCATGTTTGCTCTCATATGTGGAGCCTTTATAATTAAAGGGGTGTGTGTGTGTGTGTGTGTGTGTGTGTGTGTGTGTGTGTGTGTGTGTTAGAGAGAATGAGAGAGGGAGTGGTGCACAGCACTGGATTACCACATGGTAAAATCAAAGAATATATTTTATAGGAAGAAAATTAAATAGACCTGAAAATACCCTGAAGATCAATCAAGAAACTGGAAGACAAAACACTTTGGAAACTCAAGATATCTATTTTTCTTTTTCTTTCTTTCTTTTTTTATTTTTATCCATTTATTTATTTATTTGTTTGTTTGTTTGTTTGTTTTGAGACAGGGTAGCCTGGGTAGCTATTGTGTAGTCCTAGCTGTTCTGAAACTCACTTTGTAGACCAGGCTGGTCTTGAACTCACATAAATCTGCCTGTTTCTGTCTCCCAAGAGCTGAGATTAAAGGTGCCACAGATATCTTAACAGAAAGAGATGAAGGAACTCACATATTTTGTGTGGAGTAGTATGTTGAAATACTATAGTATGTATCTTTAAAGTTCTCAAAGGCTTGTGGATGCATGAACAGTGCTTACATAATAGTGTTCTCCTTTTCCTTAGCTAACTATACTGACTTGAGATGATTCTCACTTGAGGATGCCACCTAGAGAGTTTCAGTTTTGTGGGAGGTTGAGTGGCAAGCTGGAAGTTTGCATAAGGGCTCTAACAATGTCTGCTAGCATAGACTGGGATAAGCACAGACAACCAAGTTCCTGGCAACCTCACTTACTCTGTCCAGCCATGCTATTCGGGGGAGATGAAGTTTGACTAAGCTATGCAAAAGTCAGAAATGCACAGAAACATGAAACTTTACTCCCCAAAACTGGTGTCTAGTAAAACACAACACTCGCATACTCTTAAATACACAAGGGTAAAAGTAAGAATGACTTGGACACATGGAGTCCAAAGTATCAGACCCATTAACTCAGCAATTGTATAGGTCAAGTTCCTGCTTTATTCTTCTCCCCTTTTCTCCTCCACAGGGATAGTTCTAGAAAAACCCTTTCAAATAAGTGTGGTGTGTCTGGCATTTGGAGATTATTTTTGTGTATATTTTTAGAATTATATGTAGCTTGAAGGAATCCTTTACAGAACTGTTTTTTTATAAATGTTGTAATATAAATATTCCATCATATTTCAGGGACTAGGCTTCATATGCTGTTTATACTTCAAAGGAAATGACTCTGGCCGTTCGTTCAAATCCCTCTCATTTTGATATCAGCATTTCTTCTTCTTTAAAAATCTGTATGGTAGGGGTGCTGGATCTGAGAGATGGATTAGTGGTTATGAACTTGGCTTTGCTTTCTCTTCAGGATCATTGGCTGCTTTGGTTCATGTGAGAGGAGGGAGCAGAGGCAGGGAACAAGATTAGGATGTCTGTGAGTATGATGGAAACAGTCCTCGGGAAGACAGACTTTGGTGACTCAGCCCAACTTTATTCCAGAGTTTAGGGAATAAATAGGATTGGGGGACCTGGGGACAAAGCCCTAATTTACATTAAGGGGGAAGGTCCTATCACAAGGCTTCATTTATGGCAGTAGGGTTCTGTAGCAGAGCTCTTAGCACAACTCTTCTAGCAGGAACCTGTGGCAAGGGTCAAGCTAAAGATAAAGCAGCATCTTGTTTAGAGACAGCTTTCAGAAAAGGTCAGTCCTCCAAGGCCCAGGGGCATTCTCCAGATAAGGGCAGGAAGAAAGCAGGAAGTTTCTCTGGGGAGGGAAGGAGAATTCAGGTGCTGAGCTTTTGGAAAAAGCTGCCATGATAGCCTGCAACCTCTGATCAGCCAGCAAGGTCTTCCAACAAGACTTACTGGTCTTGCAGAGATGGTTGTGAACCACATGGTGAGCTCACAAGCATCTGTTAATGCAATTCTAAGAGATCTGATGCCCTCTTCTGGACTCTGTGAGCACCAGGCACATATATGGTGAACAAATATATATGCAGCCCAAAGAATTATAGACATAAAATAAAAACAAATATGAAAAGGCAATAAAATAAATCTAAATAGTATCCCCTCTGTTCAAGTCAAGCCTCTTGACCTATTTTACTTTCTGTTGACCTATTTTAATCTCTGTTGACACCTTTCCTTCTTTGGACTATGTCTATCTACTTTCCTGGTTCCATTGTGTCCAACACTGTTGACAGAATGTTGTTAATTCATGGTTTGATTTGATTTGATATTTAGCAAAGAGAGACTGCCAGGGATGTGCCCTTTGGGTAAACCCATAAAGAGCCCCATGCATTCCTTGGCACACAGTGGTTGATTAATAATTAAAATCAAAGCTGAGCTCTTGTGGAAGGGGCAGAGAAGAGTCTCTTTTCCTGGTAATTTTTTACATTGCTTCACATGCATCTGTGGAAACCCCTGGGGCTGCAAGTCAGTGCTTAGATTCCTTAAAAAGTGTTTTTACAAAGGTTTCCATCTATAATCAAAGCAGCCATAATGAGTCAACCTGGGAAACATGATAATTTCTCCTAAGGGTTAAATTGTTTCAAATCAGAAGTCAAAATTATATTTATACTAATGACAACCTTAAAAATGTAACACAGCATTCAACTTTTGCATAAAAATTGCACATTTTAAATACCAAAAGCTTGATGTGAATTTTACACTCTGTTTATGTTAAACCAAAAAAGTGAACTTAAAAGTAATCATGTAAATTGAATGATAATAAGAGTTCTTTTATATTTTTAGACTACTTCAAATGAATAATTTAAAAGGCATCAAGCAAAATATTTTATTAACATAAAGTTAATGGTATATTTTTATAGTACCTGATTTTCAAAAATTTGCACTGAGACATTATCATAATCAGCTCATGTCAGTTGTATGCCATTTTACATACACTATTTTTGAATAAAGTTAATGCACTCGTTGGCACAGAAGCTCAGCTTAAATCTTATTCCTCAACTATCACTGCTGGCCTTATTAAAATACTTTTAATTTGCCAACTTGTACGTAAATCTGGAGTGAAGATGGCTTTATTCTTTGAAATATAATTTCTATCAGTAGTGTTTCTGATGATATAACAAGGTCACATAAAAATTGAACCATTTTTGTTAAAATAGGAAGGAAAATCATAAGATTCAGCAGGTTACCCACCATGAAATGAAGCAGGAAATATTCTCACACAGAAATTACTTCATCATACAAATAAAACTTTATGGTGGTTACTACCCTGTAAATTAGATATTTATTCCTTTCCCATTAACATGGCTTTTCTCAATATGTTGAGCTGGGTTGTAATATAATTCTGTAAATTACACGTGCTAAGGGAAATTGGCTCATTTTCACATTTGAATTTTCATATGTAATAATTCTACAACAGATTATATTTTATATAAAATCAGGCAATTATTGAGCAATTTCCCTCTCATATGACAAGATAATAGAATAAATAGCCTTTGATACTACAAACGGTTCTACCCTCCTGATTAACACAGGGATTTAATATTATAGTTTTTTTTTTTTTAAATTTTATAAAAAGGGGTAAAAGATAGCAAACTTACAAAGTCAGTTTAGGATCTGATTTATGACTTGGCCCCTTCATTTAGTTTTTCAATGGTCAGCATCAAACAGCCTCTTTCATATGTGTATCTCCTGGTAGAAATGCTAAGTCGGGGGTTAACCTAGACAATCTAAATCCAATTTGAACATCATCATTTTTTAATATCCCCTCCAAAAAAGGCCTGCTCTACTAGAGAATGCTAAATACCCCATAGTCCAAGTGTGTGTGTGTGTGTGTGTGTGTGTGTGTGTGTGTGTGTGTGTGTGTTTTCTCTGTTCTTCTACCCAGGGTGCTATAGAAAGAGTCATATTCCAAACTTAATTTTCCACATCAAGTCTCAGAAATATTTTGTACTGAAATCAAAGACCCAGAATAGTCTTCCACAAGCCTTTAAATAAGCGATGAGTGAGGGGAAAAGGAGTATGTATATATTATTATTCCCAAGGATTTCTTTAAAATTCTATTGTTTGTCCCTAAGAAAGGGACATTTTTTCCCCTTTTCTGTTGATGTTTTAAACTTTCTGTTTTCTTAGCTTCTAGCTTTTCCCCCTTCCCTCTGGTGTATGTGTTTTAGTTTAATAGTGCTTTTGAGTGCCCAGGTACCGCTGTGATAAGTGCCACAGAAATACTTATGTAGAAAGATAGATTACTTTGAACTGGCTTTCATTCTCCTTTTTCCAAACAAAACTTTCAGTGTCAGAAAAAAAAGTCAGACTTGCTACTGGTTTATAAAAATCAATGGTGTTTTTGTCTGCATAAGAAGTGTGGGATTATGTCAAAGAAATGATATAATTAATATTTGATTTCTAGCTGATGAAGGCTTCTCTTCAGGAGGAAACTAAATAAAACAAAGAAGAATGTCTCTAGTCTACCACTGATCACGTTCCTTTTCTCTACCTTTAGTGCAAGATTTATAAGGAATTGAAAGGGAGTAAGTTACTGTAGCACCACAAAATTAAAACCCAGAAAGTAGTAAACTAAATATGCTATCAGAGCTGCTAGAGGACTGACTGTACTCAGAGCTCCACAAACAAACTTGGCATGTTTAATTACCCTTATCAAAGAACATAGAACTTTGATAATATACTTTCTAAAATTGCTGGGACACTTGAGAGTAGTTGAGATTAAAAATTCCAATTGATGATGCATCAAAATAAAATCTAAAATGATGATGAGGATGTATATGGTGTCCCTGGGAGCTTTCCTTTGGCCCTTCATGGTGTTTATAATCACCCAGTAAACATTTGAAGCCACAACATGTTCAAATGATTAATTTTAAAAAAGAAACAAAGCAAAAGGAATTTGGTATGTGCAAGCCAGTGGCCTACTTCAAAGATTTCAC
Organism: Peromyscus californicus insignis; assembly: GCF_007827085.1. Taxonomy (NCBI): domain Eukaryota; kingdom Metazoa; phylum Chordata; class Mammalia; order Rodentia; family Cricetidae; genus Peromyscus; species Peromyscus californicus. Next base: position 85,267,978 of record NW_026294551.1, on the reverse strand, counting down.
AAGAAGGGAGCACTTTGTGATGGAAATTCTTTCCCTCCAGGGTCTTCCCTGCCACTCGGTATTCAACATGGTCTCCTACATTTTGCCTAGCATAGTTCAGCTATCTTCACTAAAGAAGCCAGACAATTCTTTAAAAAAGAAAACCGAAAGAAGAAGTAAAGAACAAAAAAGAGGAAGATGATAGAGATCATTACAGAGTCAGTTTCATGGAAACCACTTCACCTTGGGGAGTAGGTATGAAGCCAGAACTATGGTGATGCACAGGGCAGTAACTCGCTTGCATAATGTTTGTGTGCTTTGAAACCAAAGAGGAGCATTTTAATTAATCTCAAGTTCTGTTTTGTCGGAACTGTCAACCTTTGACTATTTATGAAACTGTTTAAAAGCCAGTTTATCCTAGGAACATTTCTAGTCTTATAAATCCAATTTGAACTTGACCTTGTATCCCCAAGCTTACCAGGCAAACTCTCAAAGTATGCTATTTTGTGACTACTGATGCGTTCAAGCCTTGTAATCATTATTTATTACTCAACTGCACTTCAATGCTAGAATGTGAGCCTTAAATAGCTGGGTTTTCTCTTCTTACAAAGCCCTGTCACCTGAACTGCATGCTGGGTCCAGTCCTTGCTGATTATTTTCATGGCTCCAAGTGCTTAGATGCTTTCTTTCATCCTCTTTTGTTTGCCTGGAATTTCTAATTGCCTCCTCTGGGAGTTTCCTTTAGTCCCACCCTACCCCAGACTACTAAACAGGACTCTATGGTCCACTGTGTGTGTGTGTGTGTGTGTGTGTGTGTGTGTGTGTGTGTGTGTGTGTGTGTGTTCATATCCCTTTGCACACACCTTCTATTCACCCCAGATCCCATCATATTTTAAGATGTTTTCTTTCATACCTTAAGCCTACTGCTTTCTATGTCTGTCCTAGTTAGTTTTTGTGCCAACTTGACAAACTTAGAGTTATTTGGGAAGAAAGACTGTCAATTTGTGGGGTGGAGAGAAGCCTCTATACAATTTTCCTGTAGGCAACTCTATAGTTCATTTTCTTAATTACTGATTGATGTTGGAGGGCCCAGTCCATTGTGGGTGGTGCCTTCCAGGTACTGATGGCCCTGGGGTGCTATAAGAAAACGAGATGAAAAACAGCTTGATATTGGCATAAAAACTGACCTGTGGGCCAATGGAATCGAATTGAAGACCTGACATTAACCCACACACCTATGAACACCTGATTTTTGACAAAGGGACCTTCTGAAACTGAGAAGCTTCTGTAAGGCAAAGGACACAGTCAATAAGACAAAACGGCAGCCTACAGAATGTGAAAAGATCTTCACCAACCCCACATTTGACAGAGGGCTGATCTTCAAAATATATAAAGAGTTCAAGAAACTAGACATCAAAATATGGAACAATCCAATTAAAAAAATGGGCTACAGAGCAAACAGAGAATTCTCAACAGAAGAAGCTCAAATGGCTGTAAGACATTTAAGGAATGGCTCAATATCCTTAGTTATCAGGGAAATGCAAATCAAAGTGACTCTGAGGTACCTACCATCTTACACCTGTCAAAATAGCTAATATCAAAAACACTGATAATAGCTTATGTTGGAGAGGATATGGAGCAAGGGAAACACTCCTCCACTGTTGGTGGAAGTGTAAACTTGTACAGCCACTTTGGAAATCAGTATGGTGGTTTCTCAGAAAATTAGGAAACAATCTTCCTCAAGACCTAGCTATAAAATTCTTAGGAATATACCCAAGGAATGCTCAATCATACTACAAGGACACTTGCTCAACTATGTTCATAGCAGCATTATTCACAATAGCTAGAATGTGGAAACAACCTAGATGCCCCTCAACCAATGACTGGATTAAGAAAATGTGGTACATATACACAATGGAGTACTACTCAGCAGGAAAAAAACAATAGCATCATGAAATTTGCACCCAGATGGATGGAACTAGAAAATATCATCCTGAGTGAGGTAACCCAGACTCAGAAGGAGAATATGGTATGTACTCACTCATACATGGATACTAGATGTAAAGTAAAGGATGACCAGACTACAACTCACAACTCCGGAGAAGCTAGCTAGCAAGAAGGACCCAAAGAGGGACCAATGGATCTCCCTGGGAAGGGGAAATAGTGAGATCTTCATGAATAAACTGGGGATTAGGTGGGGGTCAAGGGAGGGTAGAAGATGGGATATGAGAACATAAGGGAACAGGATGGTCAATCTGGAACAGGGATGGAGTAGGAGAACAATGAAAGAGACACCATGATAGAGGGAGACATCATGGGGATAGGGAGGAACCGGGTGCTAGGGAAGTTCCTAGGAATTCACAGGGATGACCCCAGCTTAGACTACTAGCAATGGTGGAGAGGGTACCTGAACTGGCTTATCCCAGTAATCAGATTGGTGAATACCCTTACTGTCATCATAGAGTCTTTCTCCAGTAACTGATGGAAGCAGATGCAGAAATTCACAGCCAAACACCAGGTAGAGCTTCAGGAGCCCAGTTAAAGAGAGAGAAGAGCGATTCTATGAGCAAGGGGCATCAGGATCATGATGGGGAAGCCTACAGAGACAACCAAACCAAACTAGTGGGAACTCATGAAATTTATATGAACACCTGTGGAGCCTCCGACAGGACTGGACTAGGCCCTCTGCATAAGCTAGACAGTTATGTAGCTTGATCTGCTTAAGGGGCCTCCTGGCAGTAGGATCAGGATCCATCCCTGGTGCAGGAGCCATCTTTTTTGGAGCCCATTACCTATGGTGAGACACCTTGCACAGCTTTGAGTCAGGGGGAGAGCCTTGGACCTATCTCTACTGAATGTTCCAGGCTCTGCTGACTCCCCAAGAGAAGCCTTACCTACTTGCAGGAGGGAATGTGGGGTGGGTTGGAGAAGGGGAGGCTGGAGGGGTGGGAGAAGGGAAGAGGGGGAATCTGTGGTTGGTATGTAAAATGAATAAAAAATAAAAAATTTAATAAAAAAAATCAACAACCAAGCCAGTAAGCAGCACTCCTCCATGGCCTCTGCATCAGCTCCTGTCTCCAGGTTCCCACCATGTAGGAGTTCCTGACCTGACTTCCCTTGGCAATAGAGTGTGACTTGAGAGGTATAAGCTGAAATAAACCCTTTCCTCACCAAGTTGTTCACAGTCATAGTGTTTATTAAATGTGAACCCTAAATATGACAATGTTGTACGGCAAGAATTCTAAGCATAAAATCAAACTTTTAAAGAATGTTCATCCACGTATCTTTCACATTGCCTCACACAATTCTTTGTTATGCAAGTTCTAAACCACATGAACTAGACAGGACTAAAATTATTACCCTTGTTGTAAAACAGAAATAGTAAAATATATTGTTTTTGATGGACAGCTTATAACAATCTCCATTTTCTTGAGCAGACATTTTATATAATGCAGAGTCTTTGGCTGTATGTGCTAAGTGTAAAATAAGACACTTGACCTAAGCTGGAACAATGAGAATGTATTTCTCCACATGAAGCTGGGAGAGATGAGTCTAGACAAGAAAAGAGTTGTTGTTACATTTGGGTGGCTGGTCTTGTAGCTGTACCTTGCAATTCTGTCACAGCCAACCCTGTAGACTGAAGACATGAAGACAGTAATAGAATTATTCCAAGACAGAGCTGCAGAGAAGAAAGTGCCCAGTAGATAGAACATTCACTGTTGTTCCTCATGTTGGATTCAGAAATATTTTAAGAATTTAACTCCCTTGTTCCTTTTCAGAATCATAAGGTATTCTTTGTTCTTATCATTAACACTATCTAGTCTGTATTATCTAGCTCAGGTTCCTTTGTTATTTATCATGGATGGTTCCTTGTGGTTTCAAAATAAGAAGGTATGGTCAGGCTTCATATGTCTTAGGGAAGACGTTGTCAGGAATGTGCTCTCTGTCTTCTCTCCTTTCCTGTATCATTGTCTATTGCTCATATAACAAATTACCATAAAATTAGTAGCTTAAACGAATATACATACTTCTAGCTTAGATGTCAGAAGGTCAAAAGTCTAATATGACTTAATGGCTTACTAAGCCCATAATATTAATAGAACATCGTTTCATTTTGGAGATTCTAGCTCCTGGCAGCTGACTATGCTCCTTGGCATAGTCCCTTTCAAAGACAGTGAGTAACCTTCAAAGACAGTGGGATCTTTTTCATAGTACTAACACCTAGTCCACCCTCCGCCTCTTCTTTCATTTTTAAGAAACACATGAATACATTAAATGTTCCCAGATAACCCAGGATAATATCTTCATGTAAAAGATCTTACTTCTAACATATTTATGGAGTCTTTTTGTTATAAAAGATATCCTAGTCACAGTTTATGGGGGTTAGGAAGGGAATATTATTGAAAACAGTGTGTGATGTTTTTCCACCCACTACACAGACTCTCAAACCTCAAATCAGCAATTATATGACTTGTTTGGCCATGTATTCTATTTCCTACATTTTTCTCACTTCTAATAATAATAATAATAATAATAATAATAACAACAACAACAATAAAATGTACCTACAAAAAAACACACACATAAACATACAGAAAGCTGCTAGAGTACAGTTCCCATAAAAGTCTGAAATTTGCCTGCCTTGTTCAGTATTGTTTTCTCTTACAATGAAGCCTGGTGTGGTGTAGTTGTTCAATAAATATCTTGTAGAAATTGAGCCTAAATGGCTCCTCCATAAATGCTAGCATCTTTCCTCCCATTTTTCTTTTCTTTAGTTTGAAAGATTTAAAATAATATCACAGAGTATTCTGTTTCAGACAGTAATGTCTAACTTTGGTGGAGGTGTATTGTGTATGTTCACATCCTTTGGGTTTGTTAGACCTGGGATAAATCCTTTCTTCCTGAAATCACTATTTCCTTGGATGAGAAAGAACATAAAAACAACATCATGATATATCATGTGAAAAGCAACACAAAAACAAAGAACCCAAAACAAACAAACAAACAAACAACTCCCCCAAACCAAAACACTATACTAAGCACTTTACACAAGGGTCTTTATATAGGAGGCTCTCTCACAGGGGTGTCATATGAGATTTCCCATAGAACCTGCAAGAATATGTGGGCATTCCTTTAAATCTGTTGTTTGGTAGGAAAATGTGCTGCTTCCATGTACTAGCTTTGGGGTGTTTTTAGAGCACCAAATAGAACCCCAATGCAGGGCTGTTTTCAATGTTCTTTATTTAATTCAGTGTGCTGCTGGCGTTATTTTAGATGGCATTGATTCTCCATCTTTGTATTCCAAGTATGAACACTATCCACAATGGAAATGGAGATAATCACTGTTTTTGAAAGTTAACACATATTTCAGGACCACAGACAACGTTATCACTGGCCCAGGAGATATTGGTGCCATGTAAATTTTCTTGAACCTATTTCATTGTCTATTTCTAAATTTATACCCTTTCTTCACACGCATTCTGCTGCCTTGAGACAACCTACTTAGCTCCACCTGCTTTATTGGTTATTGATCATTTGTTTGCAAATTTTCCTTATCACCACAAATGACTAATATTTTCATTGGTCTTCCCAGGCTCATTTCCTGGTGTTTTCTTTTTGCACTTGGTCACTGTTTTTCCTAAAGGGATAAATGCAGAGAATATTTATACACTTCAGTCCCAGGGTACTCAACCTCAGTTAGACTCCATCTATGAGTGTAGGTCAAACTGCATGGAAACTTTGCAAGTTGAATTTTTTTTTTTTTTTTTTTTTTTTTTTTTTTGGTTTTTTCGAGACAGGGTTTCTCTGTGTAGCTTTGCGCCTTTCCTGGAACTCACTTGGTAGCCCAGGCTGGCCTCGAACTCACAGAGATCCGCCTGGCTCTGCCTGCCGAGTGCTGGGATTAAAGGCCACCACCGCCCGGCGCAAGTTGAAATTTAAAATGCATGTGTAAGCACAAATGGCCCAGACAAAACGATGTTACAAAGTTTGGCTGAATTAACTTTTAGCCCCAATCATGTGTTTCCACTATCTTCTAATCAACTACAAAGTTGTAGGGAATAGATTTTTTTTTCTGTTTCATTGAATGGGTCAGGTGATCGCAAGAAAGAAATTCTTTTACTTTTTGCCTTTGCTTCTTATATTTTGAAGAATTTCCCCTCTTTTAGCCTCCTCTCATATTTCTTCTGGTATCAGTAGAGTTCCACCGGCTTCACGTGCAGTAAGAACCACTCACATCTTTGATTTTGAAATCCTAAAATCTCGCCGAAATATTGGTTCTTAATTATCCTTCAATTCACCCTCATCACTTAACCATGACTCTGCTTTCTACCTTCAAATCTTTTTCAGATTTTCCTCTTTAAATGAAGCTGCCCCTGCCACTGCCACTGCTCCCACAGCTATCTGCCAATAAAAGAAGACTATTCTACAATCTTTACCTTCACTTTTCTTAACCTCCATCTAATAGGGTTTCAGCCCTCACTGCTCAAAGGAACCTGCTCTCTCAAGGTTCACTGACAATTTGTTAATTGGAAGAGTTGATGGTTGTTCTTTTTTTTTCCTCCTCCATTTTGTTCTGACCTTAGCTGCTTCCACAAAATACTTCTTTGTAAATCCTGAGGGACACGTCTCTCTATTCTAACCAAAACATTTTTATATACTCAACTTAAAAAATACATTAAATATTGGGTGGAGCAGGCCTTTCAAAAGTGTTCTTTTATTCCCCCACATTGTGTGTGTGTGTGTGTGTGTGTGTGTTCACACATGCTTATGTAGGGGATTGGTTATATAATTTTGATATAATTAAATATACATGGTTAAAATTCATGCTGTTTTCTTGGAGATGACTCAATATTATCATATCAAAGGCTTGGAAAGCCCTTCGGTTAATAAACCTGTTTAAACTCGTTTTGACCCACTATCCCCAAACTGACTTGACCTTATAAACTTTTAGCTCATCATTTTGAATAAAAACCAGCTGAACACTCAGGGAAATGTCATCAAAATGTAAAAAGCATGTTTTTGGAGTCTGACCAACCTGATGAAATCTTGATTTACCACTTACTAGCTCTGTGGGCAAGCTAGTCTCCAAGCTTCTTCTCCTTCATCTGTAGTAACAAGTATCTCAGAGCCATCTTTTGAGGATTAGTAAGAGTGCAAAGGAATTGCTTCATGTGGCACCAGGTACACAGTAAGAACACTATAAATGTTAGAAGCCTCAGAGTCATCATCATTATTACTGTATAATAATTATTTATTCATGCATCTTTCACAGACCATATTACAGACTGTTTTTAAATTTCCATGACTATCCAGGTAGAGTGTCTTGTACAATTTTATTCCAATGATACTGGGATAAATGAATGATATATACATCAGAGGGATGAACTACAGGAAAGGATGAATTACTGAAATTGGTCTCCATTATGTGGTGTCATTGTAATGAGCCCATCAGACTTGAAGACATGACACTTCTTGGCAGATCAATGAAAACTCAGCCTATGTCTTTCATCCACAACTCATTTTTCAGTGTATGAATTCCCACAGTTAATAGATGGTTTATAAACACTTTAAAAAGAACTTGTAAATTAAAATGTATTATTTTCATCATTAACTGCTGTTCTAAAAATAGTCACTTGAATGAATTCATTTCCCTCTCCTTCATTGAATTCTACTGTGGTTGGTATTATTAAGTCAGTGTGCAGCCAAGGCCACAGAATTATGTAGCTGCTATATTCCTCTCAATGACACTTAAGACATGTCAAAACAGTGTCCTGTAGTTGTTCGGATGATGTAGGAATAAAAAAAAATATCTCCTGTGAAAATATTAATTTGGGGGTTATCTTTTGTTTCTGTGTTGATTCAAGCTCTGTTATTACCTGGGATATCCACTAAAGGAGGAAAGGAGTACCACATTTCATCTAGCACGTGAACAAAGTGGTTTCAGAAGCAAACGCCACATGGCAAAATAAAATAATGTTATGCAACTTATTTCACATATCCCATAGCTCCTACATTTGGACTGAAACTGATCAAATTGATTTAGAAATAATTAGTCAAATCACTTTTTTCCCCCTGAAGCTAACTCTGAATAACATCGAACCATCATATTTTCACAAACACATCTTTCAGATTCTTTGCAAGCATACTGGATGGAGTATATCCACTCATTGCCCCTCTTTTCTTGAACTTGGTTCAGTGGTTTCTAGTTCATGGAAACTGCTGACTGTGAGGATGTAAAACTGACCTCAAAACAGACACAGCCTTCTTTATCCAGTCTGTGTGGATTGCTCTTTTTAAGAAACAATATATTGTCCTAAAACCTGAGTTTCAGCTTCAAATGCTAGTGCTGATACTCATAAACCCTCATGTTCAGCAAATGACCGAAGTGCTATGTGTCTCAGACTCCTGTTGTGTACGATGATTAATACAACCCTCCTTATAGGAAAACTCTGAGTATGCTGTGAGCAGTCTCTACAGTGGCTTTAACTATGCATGCAGTTCTTTCCCGTTCACCCTCACCATCATCTCTACCTTTACCTGACCAGCTTTGGCACATCCACAAGTTCAGATGGCAGTTGCTCAGAATGGTTGACACTACTCAGACCATCTAAATTGGTTCCCAAACCATTTTCTTCTAGTTGTCACTATAAATTTTATCTCATGTATTTTCCATTTCCTTTTTACCTCCCTTCATAGACTATGATCTTCTTGTTATGTTTAATATTATATCTCCACTGCTTAGTAGAAACCTTTGTATATTCTCAGTTAATATCAAGTTTACCATTGTATGACTGCCTAATATTCTCCAACTCCATATAAATATGGCCAAGTCTTCTAAAGAGCACAGAGGCACAATTCTAATGTAATTTAGTGGGGGAATTGAAAGGACGTTAACACTAAACCAAGATGTGATGAATGGATAGCAGGAAACAAGCTTTTGAATGACAGAAGCTTCTCATGGCTACCCAAACTGTGTATTCTTATTTAATTACACTGTCCTGACTGAATCTGTATTCTAATGGGGCTTACATACTACAAGTTTAATCTAGTCATTCCAGGACTCTGTTTAAACTCAGGATAAGTGGAATGCTGAGAGAAAACAAAATAAATGTTATATTCCATTCACCCAGATGTGAAATTTAATTTCCAAAAAGTGGAAATTTGCAACCAGCATGAGTAAGCAATTCAAAATGGAAGAAAAGTCAATCATCCCCCATGGGACCTTTTATTTGTTGGTTAATTAAAATGACCTGAAGTGTTGAACCTTCTTTCTCTGGGGGATAATTTTAAATTCCTATACTTCCCAGGGGAATGACCATATTGCTTCACTCTCATTTTTCAATGGGGAAATAAGGATGCAAGCAAGCCAATTAGCATTTCTGGATTCAGAGTCTTCAGAGATTTTAGTGGACCACCCCCCAACTTGCTATCAAAGATGAAAAAAAAAATGAGACCTAGAGAGAAAAAATGCTTTGCTAAAACTTATGCACATTTAGGTTTTTCTTTTTCTCTAAAATGAACTGAATTCTTCCCAGTAGAAGATGAAAAAATAAGCTCATGGTAAAATTAATCTAGAATGCTCCATTTGTTGATAAGAGCACTAGTCACCTGTAGTAGTTCTGGCTAGTAAGAGACCGCTTAGACATCTGCCATATTGGTTGTGCATATTAAACTCAGGCACCTTCATGAAACTTTCACTACTGTTTCTCTTTTGCATATGGGTCTAGAGAGGCTCCTAGGGTCTACCTGCCCATCACTGCTGAGCTCTCACCTCACTGCAAAGCCCACACCTTTGACCCTGAGTCAGAAGCCTATCACAAGAGTCACTCTTTCTCACTGTCTGTTTTGGTTCTGCTTAGAATTAAGAATGTTTCCATTTTTGAATGTTTAAAACGTTGACCAAGAAGAACACTGGATAACACATGAAAATTATACTAAATTTCAGTTTCTGCAAATGAAGTGTAATTGGAGCATAGCCATACCCGTTTGTGCACATGCAACTGTTTTATCGTGTCATTGTTAATAAGTGAAACCACAATGGCAGCAAAACCTGAAAGATTTATCTCTTGGCCCGCTATGGAAAGAGCCCATGTGCCCCTAGTGTTAATCATTATGCTATACTGCTTCGCAAACCAAAAATGAGAAAGAAAACAACAAGGGAATAAATAAAGTCAAAGTTGAAGCTACGTGGCCCTAATTAGGACATCTGTATCACATCTTCCTCCCCACCTCCAAGGCTCAGGGAACATGGTGGAAGAGAAAACAAAAATAATCTAAGAACCTGAAGTTGGGGAAGACTGCTGTGAAATGTGTCTTGTGGACATGGCACAGCATGAACTCAATGCAGCTGTGGCTACTTTCACCAGACTGACTCATTAACATGACATCCTGGAAGGAGGAAGGGCTCCACCTTTCACTTAGGGACTGCTGACAGTTAATGGTGTGTAGCCACAGATACACTGCCCATGCTCCAATAAACATCTCCCACCCATGCTCATGCAGGCAACCCTAATTTACACCCAGTGGGTCACACACACGCAGAAACACATGGGAAAGTAGGGCAGGGAGGCCTCAGGAAGAAGAATTTCTGGGTAGCATAAGGAAAGGAAATGGAGAGAGTAATGAGGACCTAATTTATTAAATACAAGTATTAAATTGTCAAAGAGTAGGAAAGAAAAAACAACTGAATAAATAATAAAAGCTTAAAGAAAAAAAAAAAAAACTAAAGCTTTCACAGGGCCCATGCATGTCTGCCCCAGGTCCTCTTCATATATGCTATAGCTTTCAGTTGAGGACTTTTATGGGACTCCTGAATACGTAAACAAATGGGGCTCTGATTCTTGCATCTTCACTTGGGGCTCTTTTGTTTTTCTGTTGACTTGTCCAATTTCAAAATGATGGTTTTCACTTTATCTACTATAGTCTACTTTGTTGTGTGTTGTTGTTATATCCTAGAAGCCTGTAATTTTCTAATGAAGGATGGAAAGGAAGTGGATCTGTACAGGAGCGGAGGTGGGAGGAACCCAGAGAAATAGAGGGAGAAGAAACTGTATTCACATTATATGATATGAGAAAAGAATCTATGTTTAATAAAAGGAAAAAATAGAAGCTATACAAGGCAGACAAACTCATGTACCTAAAATCAACAAAATTACATTGATATATGAAAAACCGAAACCTAAAAGCAATGACCTGATTTATGTCACAAAAATCCTGTGCTGTTCTGTGGTGAATATAAGCATGTCATTCGTAAAAAGGTGATAGGCATTCCAGTTATGATGTGTGACTCTTACATGAGTCAGCTAACAATAAAATCTTCTGATCCATCCTGACTCATAAAGTATGCTCAGGTTTTTAGGCACTTGTGAGGTCAAACTATTTTCCTAATGTTACTGAGATATCATTAGCCTTTTCACATTCATTCTTCCATGAGAAAACTGGGGTTTTCTAGAGCCTTCAAAAATGTGATTTTTACCATAGCTTAAACACAGAACCAGAAATTCCATCTCCTATAACAAGTTGGTATTGAAGAGAATTGCAATATCAAAACAATGATACCCTTTGCAGAGTTTACTTTTTGTTTTAGAAAATATAGATGCTGATTTTAGCCTTATTTTTGCCTTCCATAGCAACATAAAATGGTTAATTACTTTTGCCTATAAGTAGATGAATATATTTAAGAGGTCTCAATTTTAATTTCAGTGGAGTACAATAGATAGATATAACTGAAAGACATACAAAGTTTAACATTCTCAAAGCATTTTGAAGAGGGAATAAAGGTAGAGAACTTCTTATAGTCAGAGTTTTCCCATTATCCACTGTGCAACTCCAGCCCTGCTCCATGATAGGTCTTTCTGATTATAGCTGAATCTCCAAGTGTGCATCTACATATGAATTACCTGGGAATCTATATTGTATCAGTTCTTTGTCCCCCAAACCCTCCGAAGTGTAGCCCAAGATGCTATATTGTATTCCCATATGATTCTAGTAGAGTTTCATTTTAAGTCTGCACAAGGCAACCCGCCAGAGTTATTGTTGATGGTTTCTGGGGTGGGCTGAATCCCCACCATTATCACACCATACATATGTTGGACTTTTAATTACTTATTCCTTCGAAACATGACTGTATTTGCAGATGAAGTCATTAAAGAATTAAATGAATTAAAAGATGATGTTAAGATGACCTTAGAAGAAATGATCAATACATACATACAGAGGAAGGCCCTGTGGGGACAGGAAGACTGCCATGTACAAAGGAGAGTGACCTCTGAAGGAACCAAGTTTCCCATCACCTTGATATCAGATTTCTTGCCTCCAGAGACACACAATATATGACATCTTATTATGACTCCAGCCACTTCCCCAGAAATCTAAATGCAGCCACTTTCTTTAAATCCATATTTGTTCTCCATTTATTTGTATAAATTTTGTTGTTGTTGCAACTTTTCTTAACTTATTTTATACCTTTTCATCTCCTTTACTTCAAACTCTGAAAAGACCAGGTATATCTATCTTTTCTTTATGATACTGAGGGAAAACCCTCTGACTTTACTTATTTCTATTTATTTTCTAAACTTATGTTTTGTAAAAGGAAACTACTAGAAATAAAAGGCTTGTGAGTGCTAACCTTAGATTATTTCTTGGACTAATAACCTTGGAGAAAATGGATTAATATTAACAGTACTTTTTTGTGTATATTTGATCTGGATGTATTTGAAAAGAATTTAAATTCACTTCAATGCATCTTCTGATGACTGATCAGTGCAGCAAAGACCTATATGGTCTGCTAAATCAATAGAGCTACACAAAGAGCGTCGTTTTCTAACAGAATGCTGATGGGGCAGGATTGTGCTATATGTACATTCTCTGGAGAACCCAGGAGATCATGAAGCAGAACAGAAAGTATCTTTACCATTTTTCCTCAGTGGATGCATCACTGATCACCAGAAGCACCATTTGGGAGGATGACTATGGTTGGTGGGCACTTCCTGTTTGGGAATGCAGCCTTCCCTACCTGAATGACTCAAGGCTGTAGAAACATACCTAGAGACAATATCTTGGCAGAAATGCTGTCACACTCTACCCACTACACAGGTTCATGCAGTCAAACAGCAAAGAACTGAGAACCTTCTGATGGGCAGTAGGAGAAAAATGATTTCTTCATCTTTAGACAGGAGTCCTGATTAACAAATTAAGTTTAAAAAAAAGACATGAAAAGTTCCTGGAATCTTGGAGATATTTTGTTCATTGTGAATCAGATGATTTTTATTTTTTACATGAAGCCTACAGAGTCAGTATAATTACTCCACAGGTATGTGTATAAGATTGGGTTTAACACTTGTTAACGGAGAAAACTATTGATACTCTCCCTTCCATTTGTACAAAATGGAAATGCTGATGACAGCTATCTGCTACTCACAATGAATGTATGTCAGAATTACTGTTGTGAGGACTGTAAAATTGTGTAAAGGGTGAGTCCCCTCAGTATTTCCCTTTATGAGAGTTCAGAAAGGGTCATTACTGTTCTTTCAAGTCATATGGCAGGAGAACAGTATGACTAGCACTCAAAATTCTCTTCTGCCTGATACCAAAGTTTGTATTCTAAGCCCTGTCATGTATTGCTCAGAAAAACAAAATAAAACAAACATAAAACTTCTTCTCCTCTTTCTCTTCTTCTTGTCTTTTGATATTTATACCTAAATGATGCTTGGTAGAGGCCATAGAGACTAACAATTGCTAAGCACAGTTTCGGGAACAGACAACAAACATTTAATTCATTTTGTTTGCTTCATAGCCTGTCCTATGAGAGATTGAAACTAGAATTCTTCTAGGCACTGAGCTACCAAGATAAGTACTCAGAAATCATTATTGCAGCATTCAGCAAACACTTTGTACCATTTCACCATATGCATGAAGCCAGCAGGGGCCTCTTCTCATGACCTCTATATCTTCTTCTGATCTAATGGAAAGAAGCACCCGACAAGATGATTTTCAGGTAATCTCTGGCTTCAATGCAATAAATGTGTAGGTACTGAACTTGAAAGCTTGTGACATTTGACAGAATATCAATGGAATTGTTATGCACAGCTACGGTTTGGACTGACTATGTAAAATTACATCACAGCAGATGAATGGCACCATTTCAACAGCTATGAAATGATAACCTTGTCAGCTATGTTTAAGTTTTCAAGACACAGAAAAGTAGAAAATGCCCCATGGAACCACTTAGAAATGCAAGCCAGTCACATTTGCAATTACATGGATGTGACTTCTCATAAAACAGGGTTAACGTAGGAAAGCAAAGAAATCGAATAAAATGGGAAGCTGCAACCATTTCTCCAATTGTTACCTGTGCACAACTGTCACTTTGCTTCTTCTCAATGAACTTAATTATTATGCTTTAAATAAGACATTAATTAATAGAAGGCCCCTAAGCATAACCTGCTCATGAGTTTTAAAGGTGATTAAAAAAAACACACATACTATATTTTATATATTTATATACATATATGTATGTATGTGTGTATAAACTAATTTCCTTTGCATTTCTTTTTAAAGTAACAAAAAATAAAACCATTAAGTCTGTACCCAAACCCTCCCAAGAGAACCCCATTAACACTAATATCCTTTCTGAGCACTCCAGAATGTATCTTTAGATTTGGGGAAGTATGAGTCCTTGAGTAATCTGACTTCTCTCTGATGCCTCTCTTCATCATGTCCAGATGTTTGTCCTTGCTTTCAATAGCATCAACCCAATAATACTTATTTCTGAAACTCTATGCAAGAAGGGCAACCGTCACGACTCAAGAGGCCTCTGCTGCATACTGTGGAAAAGGCTGAGTTCACCAAGCGGAACCGACAGGAGAGTTGCTAAGGAGAACATCCAGCACACAGAGTGATCATTAGGAGGTATAAGGTTAGCAGAGTCAGATTAACCTTGAAACTAGGGAAGGTGGGCCAATGAGACTCTGCTTTAAGTAAGTACTTCTGTCTATGTAAAAGGGAGGCTTTTCATTCAGAAGAGCATGTCAGCATGTGTGCACCTGTGGGACACTTTATGAATCAAATGGAGACAGATATAGCCAGTCAACCATGATCATCTCTGCCTAGACAGTGCCAAGTAAGTTTATTACGAATTAACGTAAGGGAAGGAAAAACAGGCTCTAAGGCTAACAGACCACTCAAACTGGGTCATAATATTTTCCCACTGCACTTGCATGTATGTCTGTATATGCACAACATGTATGCACTGTTCATGGGGGCCAGAGAAGTTCTCAGTCCCCTGGATCTAGAGTTTAAGCTGGCTATGAGTTGCCATGTGGATGCTAGACCAACTAAACCTGGGTCATCTGAAAGAGCAGCAAGTGCTCTTAACTACCGAGTCATCATGTCTCTAGCACCCATAGGAATTTCTTTTTTCAAAGCTTAGAATGATTGCAGGAAAAACTGAGTGACAGTTCATACACAAAGATAAAGGAGGACTAAAAATATTCATAAACAAAAAGTGAAGGTTGTATCCCAGTATCCTCTCCCACACTTAATAGTGTCCTGCTTTCTACGCTAGTCAGTCTAATGACTGTGGTTTCTCTTTTCTTTTTCTTCCTCCCTTTTTCTTCCTTCCTTCCTTTCCTTTTTTTTTTTTTACAACTTCTGATTTCTAAAGATGCTGAGAGTTTTTCCACAGATATGACAGGTTATCACTTGAGTGATAACTGAGTATGTTTTATGCCCCTTGCTCCTTTGGAACAACATGGTTTCCTCTTTAGATCTCTGCAACATTTTTATGTGTCCCAAAGACAGTGATATGGATAATTCACTGGAGATAATGTATGTAAAGATAGAAAGTTCAACATTTCCCATTTAATCCCAAAAGATAACACCCAGATTAGACTACGAGCAATAGTGGAGAGGGTGCCTGAACTGGCCTACCCTGATAAACAGATTGGTGACTACCCTAACTGTCATCATAGAGCCTTCATCCAGTAACTGATGGAAGCAGATGCAGAGATCCACAACCAAGTACCAGGCTGAGCTCCTGGAGGCCAGTCGAAGAGAGGGAAGAGGAGTTATATGAGCAAGAGGGGGTCAAAAGCATGATGGGAAAATCTACAGCGACAACCGAACCAAGCTCATAGGAACTCACAAACTTTAGACTGACAGCTGTGGAACCTACATGGGACCAGACTAGATCCTCTGCATACGGGAGACAGTTGTGTAGCTGGATCTGTTTGAGGAGTCCCTGACAGTGTGATCAGGATATATTCCTGGTGCATGAGCTGGCTTTCTGGATCCCATTACCTATGGCTGGACACCTTGCTCACCCTTGATGTAGGGAAGAGGGGCTTGGTCCTGCCTCAACTGAATATACCAGGCTTTACTGTCCCCCCATTGAAGCCCTTATCCTTTTGGAGGAGGGGATGGAAGGTGGATAGATGGGGGTAAGGCAGAGGGAGGTGGAGCAGGAGGAGGGATGTGAGGGAGATCTGTGTTTGGTATGTAAAAAAAATTTTTAATAAAATAAACTTAAAGAAAAGATAGCTAGGTGGATGTTTATAACAAGAGCCAAGGATTTTTTTTTTCTATAAAAGTCCAGATAATGAATACTCTTGGTTGAAGGATATAGGATCTTCATTGCAACAACTCTCCTCAAACTGTTAAATCATCCATATATAATATACTAAGGGCTAGACCCAACTATGTGCCAGTTTAACCTTATTTACTAGAGAGCATCTGGACCAGATTTGGCCCATGGACTATAGTTCGTCAACACCTATTTTTAGACAGAATAAATTTTTCTATTGCTTTGTGTGTACTATTTGAAATGAGTAAAGTACCACTGTGGCCCGATTCTGTATTCAACGTTTCTTACAGTACCACACAGAATACTTTGATTTATCTTATCAGGGTAGAATTACGTGCATCCCTTCCACATTCTGCTTTATAATATTAATGAAGCATATCCAGTGATACACCTATTCCCTGTCATCTAGTGGTACACTTGTTCACATTATGATTAAAACGTGATGCTCCATGCTTTTAAACTAACTTTTTTGCAATTTTTTGAACAAGTTAAGTTTTGATATAGTTAAATCTAGATGCAAATCTTCATACAGCTTAGAGATCATGATGACTGGTGGCAAAGTTTATATGTTTACCTTTCATAACATAGTGACTTAATAGTTATTCTAGATCTATATAATTGTTTGTGATGCCTAAATTATATCATGTACTGCATTGTGTTTATTAATGCTTAGCATTCTTGGGACTAAATTCTCTTTGCATTTAACAGTCTCAACATTTATCAAACCTAGAAATGTAAATGAAGTCAGATTGCTCCCTACTTTGCATTTTTAGTAAGTAATACCTGAAACAAATTTTATCCACCGCTATTTCTAATTTTACATTACTGGGAATTTCATCAATTTTAAAATTGTAAATTATAGGACATTATGAACCATTATAAAACTTCTGAATAAAAGCAAGAAGTTCATTCACACATCCATTTATATTTCTATTTTAGGTAGCTTGTTCATGTCCATCTTATTGGAGTAGAAAATTTACGTTTAGAGCTTTCAGTGATGAGCAATTAGGAAACCTTTTGTAAACACTGGAAATGGTAGACTAAAACAAATCGTCTTCATGTGTGTGTTCACATACTAAAATTAAATGATTCTGTAAAGATAAATTTAAAAAGTCCTTATATTTGTACATACTCTGAGGATATCCAATTACATGCAACTATTTGCATCTGCAATCATCAGCCAAAACATATTTGATAAAATAAGACATGTACATTTCTTTATTGCAAATGAAAATAATTTAGTAATTTTACTAGATTGTTATACAAAAACATAAGTAGTGTCCCCACTCCAGTACACATTAGTTTTTAGACTCATCATACAATAATATGTGAATAGACATGGCATCTGGATCTCTGCTATTCAAACCTAAATTATATTCCTGTACCAAAAATCTCAAATTGACTTACTTCAAATCCAAAAGCCAACAAGGCATGATAACACAGACCTGTAATCCCAACCAATGGAGAGGCAAAAGAAGCAGATCTTGGGGTTCGGATTGGGCAGTTTGATGAGATTTTTGTCTCAAAATAAAAAGTCAAAAGAAAGGTAAAGACTAGGGGTACTTCTCTGCAGTAGAATTTCTGCTGAGCATGCTAGGACCTGTTTAACTCCTGGTACTGCAAAAGGCAAACAAGAAAGAACAAAATGAAGAGCCATGAACCATCCAAAATGTATACTTCACCAGCTCAGAGGTACACGAGAGCATGCGCGCGCACACACACACACACGCACACACGCACACGCAAACACACACACACACACACACACACACACACGCACACGCAAACGCACGCGCGCACACACACACACACACACACACACACACACACACACCCCTACCTATCTACCTCAGATGTTCAACTTCATAGGGTAAGTCCTCTCTTTACCAAGCCAGAAGCCAGGGCACAGAATCAAGGGTGCCTAGTCTCAGAGAACCAGGTCCATCTAGTGTAGAAAAGAAGATGAGCATCTCTGGTCTACTCTCCACCCGGAAGATGAAAACACAGAAGACTATCCACTTTCAAGGATGCCATCCTCCTCACTACACAGGTAGAAGTTTTCCAAGATTAAACAAAGCATTATCCACTCTGACCTAGCTATAGCCTCTTCAATGTCTTATATTTCTGCAGTAAATAATAACAAATGCATGGAGTTTTTTGATTGGCATTCAACCAATGTCAATTTACTGTATAATTTTAGTGCTATAAAAACAATACAGCATCTCAGTCATTTGCATTGTCCATTTATTTCCCATTTTCTCTATTCACTCTCCAAGAAATTTCTACAAAGGGCCAGCTAAAGTAAGAAAGTTTGCACAGTATCTAGGCATGATTACTCACTGTGGTTGTAGTAAGAAAAATCAGCTTTCTACAAATTCATGAGTGAGGGTAATCAAGCACCAATAAATCATTGTTCATGAAGAAATTAGAATTTCATAAAGTTTTATGTGTTATAACATGGTCTTGTTCCCCAATATTTAACAATATAAAAATTGTTCTTCGCTCACAGGTGGTAGATTTATTTGCCAATGGGACAGAATTTTTCAAAATGTACCCTATACTATATTATTCTTGCATCTTACCATACTATGCTTTTCTTTTTATCTTGTAGTTATTGCTAATCTCCAATCTAAACCTGAAGATGATACTTATCCCCCTCTGTCCCTATTTTGTCTCTATTTATTTCTCTGTGGATCTTTATACATCTCTAACATTCTTTCTCTCTCATGGATCTGTTTCTGATAGTTCTCTCTGGATCTCTAAATTTTAACACCCCCTCCTTTGCTCTGTCTCTTCTTCCTATTGTATAACTACAGTAAAAAAATATCCTACACATAACTTATGCCATGGTTCCATCTTATTATCCCTCTTGATTCTCTACAAGTGAGACGAGCTATTCATTCACTGTCAGGAAGTCAAATTTTTGGAGGGAAAAGCTTGGCTTCCAAGCAGTGTCACCAGGAATACAAACCTCCAGGAAAAAAAAAAATAATAAAAGACTGTTCCCTCTATGGTGCTTTCTGTTCCTTTGATTTAAAACATCACCTGCCATGATAGAGTGGCAATACTTCAAACATAGTCAGCTGGATACGGGATGCTTTCATATCTAACCTGCACAGTCCACTTCATGTAGGTTATGCCAGCACGAGCCTTCTTCATGGGAGAGGATGGAAAAGCTGACAACTTTCACCTGGAGGGGAATTTGAAAAATCACAATCTGCTCTGTAATTACCAGGACTACTGTTAGGATGTGATTGATTTCATACACAACAACATGTAGGGGTGTGGGATGTTGGGAGCACAGTATTCAGTGTCCAATAACCCTATGAGAAACATGAAATCACACTCCATTCAGCGATGGGGCCAAAGAACTTCCTTGTAGAAGAACCAGTTCTTACCATACTATGAACTAATAAAGGTTTGGTTTTTATTTTGTCCTCCTTACAACTTCCCTGTGGTACTGAAAGTCTTTGCCTTAATGCACCAAAATGGCAAGAATTCGCTCAACTATTAGAAACTGAATACATTTCATGACTTTCAAATAAGTTAAGCTTCTAGGTATTATACATTAAACCATTCTCTTCACGTGCGTGTGCTTTCATGTGTCTCTGGGTAAATGTGTGGAGGTCAGAAAGTAAAGCTGAGTGTTCACCTCATGTGAGATAGTGACTTTCACTGGCCTGGCATTCACAGATCCTGATAGGCTCACAGATCCAGATGCTGTCCAGTATGCCCCAGTTATTCTCCAGCCTCAGCCTTCTAACTACCTGGGTTATGGCCATGTACTGCTGAAACCACACACAGCTTTTTGTATAGGATTTTGGGAGTCAAACTCAGGTCCACATGTGAACAAGGCAAACAGTTTAGCAAATGAGATATCTCTCAAGCTCACATATTAAACTTCTTATCAAAATATATCTCTTGAATTACATGATGATTCATCAATAAACTACTGCATATATTACTCTGTTTTCTCATTGCTGTGATGAAAAAAACTGGAAAGAAGCAACATAAAAAGTGAAGGGTTTACTTTGGCTCACAGTTTGAATACACGTTCATTGTGAAGGGGATGGCATGGCATCAGGAGCTCGAGGTCGCTGATCACAATGCAGTCTCCATCAGGAAGAAGAGATGGATGAAGGCTGCTGCTCACTTCATTAACTCCTCTTTATTCAATCCAGGACCCCAAACCATCAAATAGCGCCACTCACAATTAACACGGCTCTTCCAGATACAGTTACCCTAAGCCAGAGTCCCTCTCAGGCAGGTTGAGATCATCTTCTAAGTGACTCTAGAATTCATCAGTTGAGAGTGACCATGGAACTCTGGAGATTAACTGTGGAACCCTGCTTTCTTTCATCCTCATTTCATCTTGATTAACACGTTTGTCTCCAAAGACACAACACTACACTTTACAGAGATTATTTTCTCTTTGAACAGAGGCTTCTAATTCCTTGTCAGATTATTTTTTTTTTCACCTTCTAAAAAGCCAGTGGGCCCTCCCTCTTTGTGTGTGTCCCTCCTTCCCTCTATCTGTTCTTCCCTCCCCCCTCCCCCTTCTCTCCCTCCCTCCTACTCCCTCCCTTTCCCCATTCCCTTTCCTTCCTTAGAACAGAAGAGTCTTTTGTTTCTCTTGAATGAGTACATGCTCAGGATGTGTGTGCCTCTGGCCAGCTGTGTAACCACGGGAGAAATGCACATTCATAGAAGGCAAGACCCAGAGACTAGAAGGCATTAGACCTTCCTAAAGTCTAAAGCCTGATACACTTAGAGCCAAACGTCCTCCTTTATTTTACAGATTTCTTCAGAAGAAATCTTAAAGACCATTAAACTTGGGACTTTTTCAATGCTTATCACAGCATTACCACCAATCTTTATACCTGTAACCTTTGTTTATGATCCTATCTTGAGCTGTATATTACCTGACCAGGTGAGTGCTACTAAACAGTGTTTCAGTGTCCTTTAAGAAAGGAATATGCTCAGAGCCATATGTTAGGGAGAATAGTTTGCCACACATATTCAGGGTGAGAGAAACACACTAGGACACTGTTTCTGCAGTTTAAATTGATGAAGGTCTGGCCTTAGGGGAGAGAGGAGACATGACTGTTCTCACTCTAAGCTAAAAGATAGAAATCCAGGGCATTGCCTGGGGTTATACAGCAATACAACCCCCCAAAAAAGAACTCAGTAGAGTCCTAGGCATTTCCTCTGTGACCTTCCAGAGTTTTCCTTGTGGTTAACAAGCACTTGTAGAGCACCCACTGAGGGTCTAAGAAGTACATTTTATACTGGAGACCAATGGAGTTTTCTCTAAAAGGAATGTTGCATATCTAATGCAACATGCTAATCCATAGCATGTCCTTCTTTGCAATTTAACATATTTAGCTGATATCTGCAAGACACATGGAAGCTGTAGAATTATTTCAAATTCCATGCTAGTGATGGTCATGCATCCTGACCCACTTGCACTGACTTTACAGGACACTTTCAGCTTCCTTATGGGTATTAAATTGTGAGTTTTCTATTATTCAATTAGTTCTTACTGGCTCCTGGAAGCCAGAGTTCAGAGCTGAAGGCATGGTTAGATTCATGAGATATTTACATATATTCATCACAGCACACTCTTTAAGATGACACTCATTAGAGTAAAATATCTGATTCGCAGTGTGTTATGATTAGAGATACCACGATGATAAAGACTCTGCCACGGGGTGGCAAGATCCATGGCAATCTGACGTCCTAAGCACTCAAGGAAGGCCTCCTTGAGAAGAGCATTAAAAGAGTGATGACTTTTTCTTTTCTCCGAGGCTGCAGAGGGGTCATTGTTCTTCTTATTAATATTAACTTCAATGCCCTCAAAGTGATAGTAAATGAGAATCCATGAGCTAAGGGAAGGGAAAAGATAGAATCCTTCCTGCCTACATTTGCTTAATTTCCTTCTGAGCTCTCCCAAAGTTCCTGATAACTGGAAGAAACCTTTTCAAAAATTAAAAATAAAATAAGTGTGACTTCTGTTTCACATCAGCATAAGAAATAGTAATAATACTGAACTTTACTGGATCATTAAACATTTATACAAATATATAGCATGTATTGCTAGGATTGTATTTGTGGCCCCCACATTTCAATACATGAGAGCTTTGGTCCCTAGCTTGGCATGTTGGAAGATGACGGGAACTTTAAGAATTGGGGTATCTTGGTGTCTTCTGGTTACTGGGAACAAGCCCTCAAATGACACTACTGTGGGACTTAACTTTATCCTCTTTCTTTTCAGAGTAAAAAGGGAAGGGCTTCTGCTACATCCCTTGTGGCGTTGCTGCCAAGATGAGCGGCCTCACCACAGAACCCAAAGAGCCAAGGACAAAAGGTTGGTTTTTGCAGTTTTCAAAACCTTGAACCAAAATAAACCTTTTTCCTTATAAGCTGATTTACTGAGATGTGTTATAGTAAAGGGAATCGGGCAGACAGGTATGTGTTCCAATTGTCCTTACTCCTTTTTATGTGTGATGAAACCAAAGCCAAAGTGGGAGAAACATTTTACCCCAAATCCTGAGGTTAATCCTTAGCCAAGCTAGGAATTACCAGTGCAAACCAATTTTCAACTTCTGCTTTGGCTAATAGATCAAGTGAACAAAGTGGGTATGCTCAGAGCAGCATTAGTCACTACAACTTCCAGCTCTTTCTCAGCCCACTGTCCCCGAAGCAACAGGCTGGAACCTCTAGAAGCACAAGGGCCATTTCTTATTTGTCTTTCTTTGAAGAGTCACGTTATTATTTTCATTATTTCTCATGGGCATAGAAATTTTGACTACATGTATGTCTGCATACCACTTGCGTCCCTGGTGGCCATGGCAGTCAGAAGAAAGCAGCGGATCCTTTGGAGCGGAGTTATAGTGGCTTATGAGCTGCCAGATATGGGTGCTTGTAACCAAACTCAGGTCCGCTACAGAACCAATGCATGCTCTTAACCACTGAGCCTTCTTCTCCAGCTCTTAACTGTTGTTTTATATAACCATTTCACACATATACTTTGAGTTCCTGTGATAAAGGAATTGCCATGTGTCATTCAGTGATGGGAACACATTTTAAGAAATATATCCTTAGACAATTTCATCTTCCTGTACACATAGCATAGAACATACTTACACACCTAGATGGTATAGGCTACTACCACACTCCTATCATGCATGTGGTCTATCTCTGACCAAAACACTGTTACAGGATGTATGAGTTTTAACAGCAATGCAAGAACTGCCACCACAATGCAAGTATTTGTTTTCTAGCTTATTCTTTATAAGCCTCTTACAGAGTAGATGCTCACATTTCCATGAAAATAGTGATCATCAGAGCTTCTTATGCTTGAGTATGAGCACAAAGCCAGAGTATGGCAAAGACAGCTTGAACCAGGTTTGGACACCTCCAAAGTCAAAGTTCTCCACTCCGGCTTGTTGTATGCTCACATCAGCAAGCGAATATTTTAATGAATTTATACTCATGGTGGCCTCTGTTTCATATCACAGAAATAATTTTTTTGGCTGCAACTATGCTGTATCTCCACCTAAAGAAAGAGGAGAATATGTGCTATATAGTGATACACACAAACACAAACATATAATTTGTTCTTGTTCATTTACCCTGTGTCACACTTCAAATATAATGCTAATTGGAGGTTAAAATTAGATGATGTATCAAGCGGATGCCTTGGAATCCTCATAGTCTTCAAAATGTTTTTACTTAAAATGTTGACAAACCATCAAACAAGGAAGTGTTCACTGATTGGGCTCTTTAAAATGGGATCTTTTAAAATTCAAAGTAAAAACTGTTTGATATGCACAAAACAAGTTGGATTGTGCCACATCACCCAAATGAGAGATGGTGCCAAAGTTAGCTCTTGTAATGATCCATCTTCTTTGTTCCCACAACTGTGCTTTAGATCTCCTAGGCAGCTGGTGAGGAACCCCTTTAGGTATGCTTATGAGGACATTTCCAGAGAGGTATAACTGAGGGAAGGGACCCACCTTGGAGGAGGCAGGATGGAACAAAATGGGGAAGAAAAAAGGCAGCTGAAAGGCAGCTCAGCATGGGTTCCTTGTCCCACACCCCATCAGCTCCTTCCAAGTTCCTGCTGCTGTGATGTGTCCCAAGCACACGGAACCAACCACCATGGATTAAACTACAGCAAACTGTGAGCTGGACCAAGTCCTCCCTCCCTTGCTTCTGTCGAGTGGTTTGTTGAATGATGAGAAGTAACAAACCCAGCAGCTGCTTCCTGAAACATTTCAAACCAGGGCTAACAGAGCTTCACAGATGATGCACTGGTTAAGAGCATGTACCTCTCTTGGAGAGGACTAGAGTTTTGTCTTCATCACCCATGTCTGGTGATTTGCAGTCACCTGTAACTCCAGGTATAGGAGATCTGATGCTCTCCTTGGGATTACACACACACACACACACACACACACACACACACACACACACACACACACACACTTAAAGATTTTAATATTCTTTTTAAAAAGCAACACTAATGAGGTTGAAGGATTACAACTAAATTGTCTCCTCATCTTATCAGTATTATAATAGAGAATACTTTATGATCAATTACCTGGCATGAGCTAAGGAATGTTTATCTATTAACTCAGTCATCTATTACTACAATTAAAAATGAGGACATGCTGTAATTTTTCCCCATTTAGGGATGGGGATTTGCCCCTGTGATGCAGATACAATCACTGCAACATAGTCCTGTGTGACCTTGCTCTCTTCATCATTAACATTTGCTCATATCATATTTCAAAACTTTTCTTCATCCTCTCTTTGGGTCAGTGTTGGGTGATGATGATCCCTACTTAAAATAGTCTGTCTTTTTTTGTGGGGGGTGGTATTTACACATGGAAAAACTTCATACTACCAGAATTTTTTTTTCTCAAAAAGAAGTTCAAAAATGAATGGAGCAGGTAATTCTTGGAGGTGCTTATTCACCTGAAGTGTGCTCATCCACTCCAGAGAGCTCTGTGACAGAGCACAATAGAAAATGTATTTTCATTTAAAATGCCAAGCCTTTGATCTGTGATCTTTAGATCACATTAATTCAAATGCTGCCAATTTGAAATTCATTGACTTATAGAATTTTAGAGATGAGCAAATTAGGAAGATAAGTAGAAATAAACTGGGAATATTTATTCTCTTTGGGGAAACACATTTGAGGCACTTAAAACAAGCAGAAATCTTATAGCTGTTTACAAACAGTCTATCTAACTGAAATGTCTTCTACATCTTTTTTTTTTTTTTGGTTTTTCGAGACAGGGTTTCTCTGTGTAGCTTTGCGCCTTTCCTGGAACTCACTTGGTAGCCCAGGCTGGCCTCGAACTCACAGAGATCCACCTGGCTCTGCCTCCCGAGTGCTGGGATTAAAGGCGTGCGCCACCACCGACCGGCTATTTTTAAAAACACTTCTATTTAATATATTTGAACCTCATGTAGACTGAATGATAATAAACATATTTAATCAGTGATAACACGGGCTTATAGATTTTATCTCTGTACATTTGTCTTAACTGATGAATCTTAGAAGTGTTTAAGCATTTTAAATAAACAGCTCAAATAAACTCAGGACACATAAAACCATAAGAGCCTTATGAGTCATCATGACAATGGATACCAAACATATTATTCTGGAACAATCTTAGAACTCATTTTTTCTCAATTCTTCAGACAATATTTCTCACTTTATATAATTATGAGTAGATTTTATATTAGCTTTTATTCACTGGGGTGATGGCTGAGAGAGTATGCTTAGAAGAAGGAAAGATTTGATCAACTGGATTATCAATTAATTGATTTGAGGTTATAGAGACAGGATCTAATTCTGTAGCCCAGATTGGACTTGGAACTTCTAATATAACCCAAGATAGCCTTGAACTTATGGATATCCTCCTGCTTCATTACTCTTGGTGTTTGATTATAGGCATGAGCCACCATGCTTGACAGATCCCTTTATTTGGTCTTGTGGCATCAGATGTTTTAGTTCATGGTGACTGACCTCTGCTATATTGAGCTAGTGACAATAAAGGGCACTCTGGTGGAGGACATTTGATAAAGGAGGCTACTTAACTCTTTTTTTTTTAACTTTTTATTGACTGTTGTGGATTTCACATCATGCATTCTGGTCTGACTTACTTCCCCATTCCCTGGCATCTCCCCTCTGCCCCTGCAACCTCCCTGCAAAACAAAACAAAATTTAAAAGAAAAACCAAAAACCAAACCAAACAACCCCAAAACCAAAATCAAGGAAAAAAAAAGAGGAGGAGGAGGAGGAGGAGGAGGAGGAGGAGGAGGAGAAGGAGAAGAAGGAGAAGAAGGAGAAGAAGGAGAAGAATCATTTTATCATGAAAGCTATAAAGCTGTGGTCTGGTCCATTGAGACACACAGTTTACCCTTTAGTCTGTTTATCTTTACTTGCAAGTGTTCATTGCCACAAGTCATTGGTCTGGCTCAACGTCTCTGGTTTCTGCTACACCACCCATAATGGCCTCTCACTAGGACTCCTCTTGGATAGCCTGTTGTTGTCCTGTGTCATGGAGATCCTGCTGTTTTGGATCTCTAGGTTAGACCTCTTCACATGCTCCAACAGTTCATAGATTCAGTGGATATTGGGGTAGACCAACTAATAACCCTGGTTCTGGACCTGGTGGTAACTGGGTTAGATAGCCTACCATCTTTCCCTCATCATCACTACCTAGATGAGCTCTCCAGCATTGCCTCAGCTAGCTCAGCCAGTGCAGCCTACAGCTAGGAGTAGGACCAGTTCTCCTACTGGCTACTTACCTTTTGACAGAAGGGGAAAAAAAGAAAGTGGAAGCAGACAGGATTCCAGTGTGCCTTTTGATGTCACATCCCCAGTGACCTAACTTGCTTTTCCTTGATCCAACCTATGAGAGATTTCACTATCTCCTGCTGTCATTGCAGACTGGGGATTAGGCCTTTCATCACTGCAACATTAGAGGACATTTAAGATCCAACCCCTAAGAAGTATGCTTTAAAGAAAAATTGTGTGTCACATGACATTTGAAAAACAAGAGGTTAGAAGCAGCTAAATAATTGTTTCTTTGAGAAAAAAGTTATAGTTTATAGACAGTAAATTTGCATTCAAAAATATGTTTTCTAAAACCAATTTGGCAAATATTTTTTCTAATTAATCATGGTAGAATATAAAATCATGTGGAATGTGTAGTCTTTTTCATATTCATTTTTAGTTTCCATGTCTTACTCTCCAAATCAGTTGTTTGCAGCAGCTGCATGTCCATGAAGTCAGCCTCCAGTTATATGGCAAGGAGAAATTATGAATTACATCATTTATTCAAGATTTGGGGGACGTTTGTAGTTGCTGTTTCCTTTTCTAGAGCTTTGTGGATACCTTTCTACTAAGATTTTGGAAGCCAGATGATTTTAAAGCTTTCAATTGCCTAGGAGCTGGAGAGCTGAAACAGCAGTTAAGAACACATACTGCTCTTGCAGAGGATCTGTATTTGTTTCCCAGCACCTATGTGAACTGGCTCGAATTCTAGGGGATTGTATGCCCTCTTCTGGTTTCTGTAGGTACCTACACTAATGTGTACATACCTACATAACACATGCATATAGAACATACATATACACATACATCAGAAAAGAACATTTCATTGCCTAGATCCTCCATAACATAAGTGCAAGCTCCACCATCTTCATTCCCATCCCGTTTGCAAAGTGTCTCTTCAGCCACAGTTTGCAGCTTGAATTATTAATTCATTAAAAACATTCATCCATGTCCATAATTTGCCAAGACTGAATTAGACCCTAATGACAGAAGGAAGAATATGACAGACATAGTCACTTACACTCAAGAATGTCATCCTTGGATAGAGAACAACAGACAATTAAAATGAAACATAAATTCAATGAAATTGATACAATGTTTGAAGCAAAATTAGAGGCAAATAGAAGGGACTCCGCTGCTAGGATTCAGGATATCCTGGGAGAGCATCCTCCAAAATCAAATGAAAGATAAACACCTGGAAAGAAATTTCTTGGTCACTTAGGTGTGTCTTTTAGGGAGAGTAATGAGAGCACAGGGTATTCATGGCACCTGGAAGAGGAAGTGACATGCAGAAACAAGAGAACTTGCTCTCAACAAAGAGTGAAAGACACTCCTTAGATGATGCTTAGGTCAAGGAAGGAAATTGTGAAAGATATTCCTGGCAAGTGAAAAGAGCAGACACTAGATCAAGACATTCCAATTACTGTTTTCCAAATCACCAAGCTGATGGGGGAATGTCTTTTTGTACACTGCAAATATGTGTTGCTCTGATTGGTTGATAAATAAAGCCCTTTGGCCTATGGCAAAGCAGCTTAGAGGCAGGCAAGAAATTAAAAGAGAGAGACAGGAAGAAGGTGGAGCAACATGTAATGGGATGCAGGTAAAGCCACAGAACATGTGGCGATACATAGATTAATAGTTAGGGGCTAATTTGAGATACAGAGCTAGCTAGCAAAAGGCTTGAGCCATAGCCATGCAGTTATAATTAATAAATGCCTCTGTGTGTTTACTTGGGGGACGCAGTGGGAAAGATTTGTCCCAAGCACCGGCAGGCTGGCACACAGGAAATCTTCCAACTACACCAAGTTTATTGCAATTGTTTTGTCTATTTTCTCTTCAGCCTTCCCACCCTTCACTGCTTTGCTTATATTGTCTACTTTAATTGAATTGAAAAAAAAAAACCCTCACCTATCTCATACTTATTTTACATTTCACTAAACTGTCATAGGAGTTTGTATTACTCTCGTCCTTTAGAAATGGCCTTGCTACCTTGACCATAGAAGTACAAAGAGCAATGAATGCTCCCGACTTCCAAACCACCTAGCAGGTCTGAAGGTTGCAGTGTACTGTCATTGAAGATAAAATGGAAAAAACACTTAAACAGCTATAAATATTCTACTGAAAAGTGCTTTAAAATACAAAAAGAGACTGGCATATTTGGGGGTAGGCTTATGTCTTTTTCAAAAATACCATTTCAAGAAATGTCTATAGAGTCTAGAGGTGTATCTAAAGAAAATAATAGGCAAAGTGGATAGTGGTGGATAGGGCATTCATTAAGTCCAGTTACAATTGCAAAAACATTTGAAATGGGTTCATGATTGTTCAAAGAAAAAGGAGTGTCAAAAATGATGGTTTATCCATACAAAGGAGTACCATGCAGCTATTACAAATAATGAGGTAGATGAACATCTTGTAATTAAAAGGTGTACATGACAATAATGACAGTATAAGTAACAAAACCATGTTGGCAATACTAAATATGTTATGGACTTGGTTATGTAAAATTTGACAACCCCCATCCCCAAAGAGGGAAGCTAAACATAATAGCCATCACAAAGATAACACTTACAGGCGATTTTCTGGTGGTTTGTTTTATTCTTTATAGTCGGTGGTTTTGTATGATCAACTTTAGATTGTGAGCATGATGTTGTACAGAGAAAAAAAATAAATCCGCTTCATTTTTAATTTTAAAGCTGAAACTCCTGTTGTTGGTTGATTTTGCTCTTTGGGGAGGCCTACCACCCAGCTCCCAAATAAATCACACACAGAGGCTTATTCTTAATTATAAACACCCAGCCTTAGCTTGGCTTGTTTCTTGCCAGCTTTCCTTAAATTATCCCACCTCCCTTTTGCCTCTTGGCTTTTTCCTTTTCTTACTTCTATGTGTCTTACATTTGCTCTTACTCTGTGGCTGGCTGTGTGGCTGGGTTGGCCCCTAGTATCTGCCTCTTCTTGTTCTCTTGCTCGTTCTTATTTTCCTCCAAGATTTCTCCTTCTATTTATTCTCTCTCCCTGCCAGTCCTGCCTATCCTTTCTCATGTTTGTTATTAGCCATTCAGCTCTTTATTAGACCATCAGGTGTTTTAGATAGGCAAAGTAATACAGCTTCACAGAGTTAAACAAATACAATATAGAGGAATGCAACCCATCTTTGCATCACTAAACATCACAGCATAAACAAATGTAACAGCTCTTAAAAAATATTCTACAACAAACTCCTGTGTTAGATGGAGAGAATATCAGAATGTGCTTTTAGCATGTAGCTCACTAGGCAATTCATTTCCATTTCTCCCCTATGCAAATATCATGTGCCTTTGCTACCTTCCTTGGACATTTGAAGACAGGAAACAAACTGAGATGGGTGTAATGCCAACAAATACCTGGCCATGTTTCTATCTTTGTCTCCTCTACTTATCTTGGACATGAACTATTAGATAATAACACAGGTGCGAATTGTCTGCAGAACTTAATGCCTCCTACAAAATTCCAGAGTCTTAAAATGTGGAGACATTACAGGCATATATAGTCATGGGTAGAGATTGTGTGTACACAGATTAGATATCTTTTTTTCCTTTGGGAAACAAGGGTTTATATATCATGAGAATGTGATTGCAAGGGTTTTAATAATGATTTCTTGAGGCTAGAGAGATGGCTCAGCATTTAAGAGCATTTTCTTTTCTTCCAAAAGACCTAAGTTTGGTTCCTAGTACCTGTTTCACATCAGGAGACTCACCTATAACTCTAGTTCCAATGGGTCAAATACCCTCTTCTAGACTCTAGTAGTATCTCTCTCTCTCTCTCTCTCTCTCTCTCTCTCTCTCTCTCTCTCTCTCTCTCTCTCTCTCACACACACACACACACACACATGAACATAATTAAAAATAAAACAAATCTTTAAAATATATTTTTTATATAGACAAGAGGACTTTTTATATCAAAGTGAGTTCTAAGACCAGACCTAAGAAGAACCAAATAAATATAGCCTATGATCTTATCGTCTATGTCCTACATACCCCTTTAAGTCTGGTTGACAGCCTTGGCCTGTGTACTTAATGTTCTTCTCTGAGATAATATCTTCCATCTGCTAGAAAACCCATAATCTTCACTTTCAAAACCAGGTTTCCAATATCCTCAATGAGACAATCTCCCTTCATGGCCTTTCTGTGCTCAGTGTGTCAAGTTCCCCCAAGCTACTATCATCAGCATTGCCTAATCAATCTTCTCATCTCATGCATATATCTGGGGAAGTGTTCGTTATGATTTCCATGTGCACTCTACTTCTTGAGCCCTTGGGTTCTGTGACAATTGCATTCTTGCAGAAAACATGCTTTATTTTCTGATGTGGGGTGCCTTCCCTCAGCATCCTCTTCTGATGCCCATAAGCCATCCTCTTGAGCTGAATGAACTGTACTCAGTCTCCACCAAAAGCAATTTGTATGTTAAGTTTCTAATCTTTAAGTCCACCCTTGTACCTCAAAATACTACACAGTTAAAGAAAAGAACTTCAAAAATAAGACAAAGTTAAAATAAGGATGCTAGTTTGGTTCTGCTGCCGTATTTTTTTTTTCTTTTTGCTCTGATAAAATATTCTGACCAAATCAACTTAAGGGAAAAGGCATTCATTTGGCTGATAGTTCCAGGTTTCCTAGTTCATCATGAGAAGAGATTTAAAGAGCTACCTACATGATCCATAAGCAGGACAAACCCCCAGAAAACAATACAAGTATGTGTGCTAATGCTCTGATCATTTTCTCCGCTCTTGTGCAACCCACGATCCCCTGCCTAGGAAATGGTGCCACCCAGAGTGGGCATGTTTCCCCACTTAGAGATAATCACCCCCATAGAAGTGTCCAGAGACTCATTTTCCAGGTGATTGTAATCTCTGTCAAGTTGAAAATGACATACTAACCATCACAGGGTCCTCATTCAATACGATGATGTTTTGTCAAGAATAGGAATTTTATATATAAGTACTTGCTACTTTTTTTTTTCATGAGCACAAAAGAAAGGTCTATCTGAAGATCCAGAGAGAAGGGAGTTATTTGTACGCCAGAGAGCAGTCTCAAGGGGCATCAAACCTGCCAAAAATGTGAAGCCCCCAGAAATGTAAGAAAGCAAGTTTCTAACATGTAAACCACAGTTTCAGTTATTTTGTTACAATACATTCATCAGCCTCATATATGTGTAGCTGTCACTCCTCCATGAAAGTTAAGCTATAAGTCAGAACATGTAAGTCTTCAAATATATTGAATCTAACTTCTTTCTTTATTTTGGTTTTTCAAGACAGGGTTTCTCTGTGTAGTTTGGTGCCTGTCCTGGATCTCACTCTGTAGACCAGGCTGGCCTTGAACTCACAGAGATGTGCCTGCCTCTGCCTCCCAAGTGCTGGGATTAAAGGCATGCTCCACCACTGCTCAGCAACTTCTTTTTTTAATTAAGATTTTTAATTTATATACATGCTGACTGCAGTTTCCCCTCCCTCCTCTCCTCAACTTTATAGTAAGCAACTTATTTTTATTCCTATTCTATGGATTAGGAGAAAATTTGCCCTTTGTGTTCCATATAACTTAAAAACAAAACAAATATCAGTTTATAACTGGGCTATTTTCTCCCTAGTGAAAAGGTAGAATCTTTCTGATCATTGAAATTTATCAAATATTTAGGAGCTCTGAACAATGGGACAGAAGGGCACAGTCTCGATATTTAATCTTGGGGCCAAATCTAATAGGGAGGTAAATGTAGTCACTGAACAAAAACAAGAGTTAGAAGCTCCTATTCAGGCCTTGTAGCTGTCATGGCCAGTGTTGATCCAGTCTGAGTCCTGGGCTGTGTGCTGGAGATGAACTATGGACTTCTGAGTCTGGTCTGGAGGCACTGAATGACCATGAGATCTGAAGGCTGGATGCTTTCTGGTTGACTCAGGCTCTCGCATGCAAATGAAGATGCTAAAAACAGCAGTGACCAAAGCTGCAGCACTTTAGGAAAACCTTCTCCTTGGAAATTACACTGAGCTGCAAAATTTTGACAGGCCTCTAATCCTCTGTATTTCCAAGTCAACATCTCAAAAGAATTGAAATATCATCTGGACCACTTTGATTGGCAAAGATTTCTTCAGTTCACAGGAAAGAGTAACCATCAAAGAAAATTTTGATAAATTAGAATTCAATAACATGGAGTTTCCTTTTATCAAGATGCCATTAAGAAATTGGAAAGGCAGGTCATAGATTAATGAAAGATACTCTCGACTCTATCTATAAGGAAGCAAATCCATAGAAAAAAATTGATTAATCAAATGACCAATGGGCAAGAGACCTAATGGGAGAGGGAGGCAAAGAACACAGGAAATCCAAATTTTAATACAAAATATGAATAACTGAAGGGATGGGTAGACAGCTCATTCCACAAACTTATTGCCTGACATGAAGGCTTGAGTTTGATCCCCAGATTCACGTTATTTAAAAAGCCAGGTCTGATTAGGCAAAACCAGGCAGATCCATTGAGCTAGTAGGTCAGCCAATCTGGACTACTTGGTGTGTTCCAGTCCAGTGAGAAACTCTGTCTCTAGAAGACAAAACAAAACAAACCAGCAAACAAACAACAACCAAAACCAATGAGACAATGCCTGAGGAATACCACTTCAGGTTATCCTCTGGCCTCCACAGACACCACACACACACAGAGTGACGCACACACATGCATGGACACCTTGTGGAAACCACAGCTCTCCCAATTGTTGAAGAATATGTGTGAAAAAAATGGAACTCTCACATACTGGTTACAGATGACTGTCACAGATTAAAGTGGGAAACACAAGTCCAGATATAAATGCAACATAGGAAACAGTCACATGTATAGACATTAAGAAAATTAGTAAACAATAAATGAAGTCAGTACAGTACTTAATGGCAGTGGAGAACAGATGTAGGAAAAAATTTAATTATCGAATTTATGGATATCTTCCATATTTCTGTGAATGGTGGTTGCACAAATTCATGTGCCTGAAAAATTCCATTGATCCACAAACTTAAGGTATGTGAAATACCTCAATAAACTCAACACATACACACACACACACACACACACACACACACACACACCACCTATGACATTCCTGAAAGCCACCTCTATCAATGGCTTTATCATCATATGTGAGTCCTTAGCTATCAAGTGGAGAGATATGTTATTACTGTCCTATATTTAATTTTCATGTGATATATATTTTGTCTATAGATAGATAAGCAACCTAAATGCAAGGCAGATGTAGGATCTGGAGCACTTCCTGC
Organism: Peromyscus californicus insignis; assembly: GCF_007827085.1. NCBI lineage: Eukaryota > Metazoa > Chordata > Mammalia > Rodentia > Cricetidae > Peromyscus > Peromyscus californicus. Next base: position 85,233,279 of record NW_026294551.1, on the reverse strand, counting down.
AGGCTGTGTATATACTGATGATTAAAGCCCCATTTTTTCCTTTTTCACTGTCCAACATTCAGGAAGGTGTAGCCAGAAGTTTTTCCATGTCCTGCCTGGTCCCGCAGCTGCTCAGACCCAAATAAACACACAGAGGCTTATATTAATCACAAACTGTATGGCCATGGCCTATGGCCCAAGCTTCTTGCTAACTAGCTCTTATAACTAAACTCAGTCCATTTTTATTAAATGACTTTATTTATCAACCAATCAGAGCAATACATATTCATAGTGTATAGAAAGACATCCCACAGACAAAAAAAAAAAAGTTTCTAGGCAACACACTGCTTCTTGGAGACATAGACACACTGCTTCCTAGAGTTGGCAATAGACATACTTCTGTCATGTTGGGAAGCTGAGATGGGCGGGGGTCAGCAGCCAAGGCTGCCATATTGGTCCTAACCACACAATTTAGCAATTTAAAATCTCTCCTTGTCAGAGAAAGATTATAGATTCACAATAAAACAGATTCAGATGAAATACAACTCTAAATGATTTACAATATATGTAAAAATACATGTGGGATAAAAGAGAGAAGAAAAGGAGGATAGAAATTTATATAAAGAAGTAATTTTAAGGAAAACTTCCAGCTATCGGAAGGAGATGCCATTAACCCATTTCATAGATAAACCCAAAGAGAGCTGGCTGCTGAGTCCAGTATGATAATAGCATGCTGTAGAGCCTGTCATCCACCTATGTTATGTGACTATTATTTTTCCTCTACTAGATTTAAACTCCAAAAGTCGTGATCTCCACTCCTAATTTAAAGCCTGACTATCTTTGGTCAGTGAATCCAATGTACTGGATCCTCTATCATTGATGTGGATGACAGAACATCCCTAGGCAACAGGATGACCGGCTTCTAGAGGAGCATTTCACTGTTTGTGACTAATATCAAAGAAAGACATTTACAAATATAAATTAAAACAAATACATTAAAAATATGAATTAAAAGCAGAACCACATTACAGATATATAATCAAGAACATTATCACTTATAAAAGCAGCAAACTCTAGAAAATCAGAAATGTACTCAGAGGTGAAACAAGCAGAACCCTTCCCTTTCAAAAATACTTCAGCATCACAAAGCACAGAAGTGTGTGGGTCTTCCAGAAACCAATCCAAAATAAATGGAGGAAAGAAAATGAAAGCACTGTGTTTCTAAGTGGGTGGTTTTAAAACTTCTGGTTTGTTTGTTATGTTGAGTGGAGACTTCTTCGTAATTTCTTAATTTACTTATTTTTCCCTTCAAGCACTCTTATTTAAAAATATTCACCATATCGGTCTATTCCTTCATCACAGCTCAAAAATTCACCTCTCATTTTCTTCTGGTTCTCTGCATTATGACCAGTTTTTGCTAAAAGAATGGGATAGACAAGCTTTGCCTCTGGCTGCCTCCCACCTCTTCCTTTATCTCACCTCCTGCAGATGTTCACACAGCACCCACCCTCCTGGTCCCCTCTTTGGTGACAACTGCTGATAACAGTGCTGTTAGGGGCTATCACTCCAGGGGGATTTGCATTTTAATAGGTTTCTTTCCCACCTAGAGGCCTCAGCACTGGATCACCAGTGATCAGTCAGATAGTATTTTGTTTGCGCAGTGCTTGAAAGGCAAGCACTAACTGCAAAGCAAACAAACAAAGCAGGAAACAAAAACAATGGAGGCTGCTTTTCCAAACAAAACTATGTCTCAAAAGTCTCCCAATTATTCTGAAAACAAAAAAAAAAAAATCAGAATCGGAAGCACCAAACTTCCAAATGCACTAATGGTTTGAGACAATAGTATTTTGAAATGCCGCAATCAACTATGGTAATCAGGTAGAACTGCCTAGAGGCTGTCTGTCCCTGGTTGTGATACGGGTAAGCCACCATCCCAATCACTCTCTGTAGTACCCTTGATATAGGGAAATAGTCATTCATTTTTTATCAGGGATGAACTTTGGTTTCACTGAATACAGAATTATTTCCATGTTCAGATATTTGTCCAAAGCAAGAAAACAATAAAGTATACTAGGAGACTTACTTTAGAGACACTGAATGCGCTTTGTTCATATCCTCACTTGGCCTAGTGTGCTGATTACTTTTTGTTAACTTGGCACAAACAAGGGTCATTTCAGAAGAAGGCATTTCTATGTAGAAAATGCCCCCGTGAGATTAATCTGTTGGCAAGTTTGTCAGATCAATTTCTTGATTAATGATTGACATGGGAGGGCCCAGGCCATTGTGGGTGGTGCTATCCCTGGGTAGGTGATCCTGGGATGTATAAGAAAGCAGTCTGAACAAGCCAGGAAACAGCATTCCTCCATGGGCTCTGCTTCAGTTCCAGCCTCCTGGTTCCTGCATTGAGTTCCTGCCTTAACTTCCCTTCATGATGAACTGTAAACTGTAAGGTGAAATGCACCCTTTCTTCCCCAAGTTGATTTGATCCTGGTGTTTCTGATAACAATAGAAAGCAAACTATGACATTTATTATGTTAGCTCTAAAGGTGCAGCCCAATATTAGTCTCTCGTGGTGAGCTTTAACGGGAAGTGGCTGATAGCTAGCATTCATTCACTGAGCCACTGGGTCCTTATAGATTTACTGAATATCTGCCATTCCTCAGTCACTGTACTATGCACCAGACATGTTGACATTGATAATGCGACAGTAGTCATGGTGATGATGAGGATGCGATTAATAATGGAGATTGAGGAAGAGTAAGATTTTATTCCATGAATACCTTCAGTTAATCTATCCAACAACCTTATACAATGGATTCTAATGTTATCTTCATTTCACAGAGGAGGAAATAGGAGTTAAGAGATATTAAATAGGTCAGAGAAGTGAAATAATCTGCCCAAATCTCCTAAGTGTAAAATGAGTGGGTGATGAAACCAGGAAACCCTCTACCCACCAAACTTCACCATGTGGTACTACAGTGTCCAAGGTCACAACACACTGTGGGATAACCTGGGCTCCTGGTTTTGTAAGTCTTCTCTTTCCAGGATCCTGTGAGAAGACTACAAAGTCCCTACCTTGTCATGTTTTAAAATTCTGTCTGTACTCTGAATTTCTCCAGTGTTTGTTTAAAGTTTTAATCTGAGTCATTTACAAAATCCCTCGTTTTCCTATATTTTAATTAATTTCTCTTCAGATCAGTCACTGCTGCGTCGCTCCTAACTCAGCCTGACTGTAGAAACCCCAGTAAGCAAATGTAAACAAACAAACAGGAAGAACCCCCACTAATCCTCCCTGACAGCTCCTGTGTTTTCCCTAATGAGCCCTAATGTGTTAGTATAAACATCCATTCCAAACTATTTGGTCAGAATTTAGAGAATGCACGTTTTTAAGCATTTGGATGATTCTCTTTACTTTAGTCAGCTCAGGTCTAAATAAGCTTCAAATAGAAACCTCAGGAGCTTGTCATTTTGCTTTATTAAAAAAAAATAACCAGAAGGATGACTGATTCTTCTGAAAGTTTCTGTGAATAAGGAGTTTGTAGGATTCGTCAAACCATCTCCTTCTCTGGAAATAGAAGGTTCAGTTCCTGCTCTGTTTCTGGATAACTCTTCACAGAAACTTAAGGAAACCTACAGAATCTGACAAACACACTGTTGATTTAATCCAAATTTAGGTTCCTTTCATGAAAAACAAGAAAGAAGGCCAAGCAAGTCACAAAGAGCAATCCAGTGAGCAGTACTCCCCCATGGTCTTTGCTTCATTTTCTGCCTCCTGGTTCCTGCCTTAATTTCCTGTCCTGGTTTCCCCTTCATGATGGAAAAAAAAATGTAAGGTTAGAGTAAACCCATTCTGTGAGAATGAAAAACAAAATCAAAGTTTCCATCTTCTCTTTCTAGTGCCCATTGCCTATTGGCAGACTCTGGCTCCCCTGTGTTAGATTTTATCATTGGGAGATACAGCTTACATTTTCCTTTTGTCCTTCCTCTGTCATTTGAAGCCCAGGAGCTCATGAAAACTCTTTGGGAGAACTCTCTCCAATAGTAGTTCTCTTCTTACTGAAGGAATTCCATTGGCATTCTACCTAGAAAATACAATCTGTTATTGCCCAGCTATTAATAGTTATTTATGACTTAAAGATGATCATAAAATAGACAGGAACAAGACTCATCTTACATGCCCTAAACTTCCTCCTCAATCACTGCAGCTGGGTAGTCACATGTGGTAAAGAAACCAGAGCTTATGAAAGTTCCAAGAAGCTTCCATTTATGAGTAGGTTTCCAAGGAGAAATACAATGACACAAAGGCCTGTTATTTTCCCACACAGAAACTCCCAGCTTCTCTTAAGTCTCTACCTCCACAATCCATATAAGTGAAGGTTAAATGTTGCTGTTTATATATATTTTCCATTTCACTAAACACATTCTGCATGTAGTTCAGGCCCATTACTCTGACATTGTATCATCACTTTTACTGCTTCTACATGTTATTAGAAAGCTTGGACAGATTCCTGAGCCTTTTCTTCACATTTAACTCATGTATTCATCGGAAACAAATTTAGTGAGTATTCAGTCTCTGTTCTCCATGATGGGTTTATACTGCTTAACAGAGTTCTTGCTGTCATAGAACTCATGTTCTAGGGATGGGGAAGTTGTTAAAGCAACATGATATGTGTCTTCTCATACAGAGAGTCTAGACTAAGGAACAAAAGAAGACCTGTGTGTAGTGGGAAGCTCTTCAGCAGGAAGTACAGCAAGAGGGAGGGAGGAGGGAGCAACAGAGGTGAACATGAAAACCGTATATGATGTGCTTATGCGAAGTCATAATGAAGCCCATTATTTGATATGCTAAACATTAGGGCATTAAAAACAAGCATGAGTAGTTTAGAGTAATAATAAATATTACTATGAAATAAATTCAAGAGGCTAACCTAATACTGACTGGACACAGGTTTACTTTGAACTAGCTAGCAGGAAAATGCTTCTCTGGGAACATGGAAATCTGGGAGTACAGTCCCATCCTTTCCATTCTTGAAAAGCCCAAATCCTCCTCAGTTTCTTTTAGATGTATTTCATGTTCTCACACCAAAGAGTTAGAAATTAGGAATGGAAAGTCAGTTCTTTCTACGAGAATCTCACCATATTGGTCCTTCTTTATAGTCAACCAATTATGAAGCTTTATAAAACCCACTTACTTTAAGCTGTTTTTTTTTTTTTAATGTTTATAAACCTCCATGTCATTTCTTCTTAGTTCTTTGAAAATAGCTTCATTCCTTAAATCAGATTTCCTAGTTTCCATCCAGGCTTTCTTATTCCCCTTGATTAAACACGGAGTTGAAAAGATGGAGTGCCACTCAAATCATACCTTTGGGTTGTTACTCTCCCACTGACCTCAGCTCTGTCCACCTGAGCATCACATGGTCCAGCCACACTTGTACATCTTAAGTAATCAATGTTCGTTTCTCTGAACTTCTGATCTTGCTTTATAGGCTCTCATCATTCAACCTCATGAGAACTTCAACTTTGTCTTTCATTCACATCTATACTCATTCATTTTCCAACCTACTTCATCCTTTTCTTCACTCAAATGCCTACTCTATGGGGCAGACCTTATTTCAATTCCCCATCCTTTACAGCTACAATGAGTTTTGGGAAAGGCGGGTCACCTAAAAATCTCCTTTATTTTTCAAAACCAAGACAATGTTTCAAGACACATGAGTCAAGATTGTAGCTCCCTCTACACATAAGAATTTTACCAGATGTTACAGCTGATACTTTTATTCCCATCCTGCTTACACTCTTCCTGTAGACCTACTATTAAAAATCAATGCCTTAAAATATTTGCTGATGATTATCACTGGGGTGGACTGTTCTGTTTTTTTTTTTCTTCTTCTATTTATCATACTATTGAATTTGACAGCACTATTCCCATAACTATTTATGGCTTCTTCTTAGTGATGTTATTGAGACTCACAAATGCTTTTCCTAAAATCTTTCCTCATTGCTAATTGACTACCTGCTCCACTTACCAGAGTCATGTTTTCTCTTTTATTAACCACAAAAATTCCTAAATGCCCTCAATCAGTCTCAAGAAATGATCTAATGTCCCACTTTACTAATGTACCAGGATGCTAAATTGAACTCTTCCTGTTATCTTGTAATTTCTGCATAGGTCTTTGGCTGAGAACAAGGCAACAGTTGCCAAGTTTCCTCCGTTCTGAAAAGAGATGCTAAACTAACTACACAACTCTCAAAGGAGATTACTAAAATCCAGTTGTATAGCATGGGCCCATCCCTACCTATTGAATATATAAGCTGGAGGATTGATATGTATAAGAAAGACACATTAAAGTCTGTGGCATCATAACTCAGCTGTTCACTTTATGCCAAGTGAAATACTTTTCAAAAGGAGCCCCGAAGACACAGCTCAGTAGAGTATTTATCTAGAATGTACTTGGATCCAACCCCAACACTGTAATAAAACAAAAACAAAAAGGCTTCAAACAAAGGACCCTAGAGAGTGATATATGGGTATACCTTGGGTTAGGAATATATGTCCTGGTAAATATTTCTTGGAGAGGAATGTCTGAAGGCAAAAGCTGATAGTTGGAGTGGTCTGCTCTATAAGATGGCAGGAAAGAGGCTGGTTTGCAGAAATGCTCTCCATAATTTATTGAAAACAATCAGTATTACATGGCTTATGACTCCAGAAGCACAGAGTAGTCTTATGAATTTCTTAACAAATTTCATGGTAGCATGAAGTGACCCAGAACAGCATGGGCATAGAAGATCAGAGGACGAGAGTGGAACTGAGAGCAGAATCTGAAATTTAGATCTCAGTCATGTATAAGGACAATGGATGACAATTGTTTTAGTCACATCAATTTATATCAGTTGGGCAATTGCCTCCCTCCATAGCCTATTCCTTAATGATCTTCTGGAGGGGTAAAAAGTAGAAAGGGGAAACAGTGAAAAGAAGAAAAAGCAAATTGAACCCCATCCATCTCCCATTGACAGCTTCTGAGCCTGAGGCAAGCCAGAGTTGAGGAAAGCAGAGAGGGTCCTTAATTGGAATACTTTTGAAGGAGCACATTGGCTGACACTATTCAATTAGTAAAATAACAAGACTGATCTCAGAAATTAAAGAGTTAATAAAACAAACAAAGAAAAACCTTGGGCACTATCTTAAGATTTCTATTACTGGGAAGACACAGCATGACCACCACAACTCTTACAAAGGAAAACATTTCTTTGGGGCTGGTTTACAGTTTCAGCAGTTTAGTCCACTATCATCATGTCGGAACATGGTGGCATGCAGGCCGACATGGTGCTGAAGAAGGCGTTGAGAGGTCTACATCTTGATCCACAGGTAGACTGTCACCCTGGGTATGGCTTGAGCATATAAAACCTCAAAGTCCACCTCCAACAAGGCCACACCTACTCCAATAAGGCCGAACCTCCTAATAGTGCCACTCCCTATGGGCCAAGGATTCAAACACCTGAGTCTATGGGAGCCTTATCTATTCAAACCAGAACAGGTATCTTGCTGAAGTTCCTGCTAGATAAACTCACAGTTGTTCTAGGTAACTAGTTAAAGGAAAGAAGGACCCAGTTAGCATCTGGCATCATTCTGTGAGTATCCATCAGCAAAACAGTAAACTCAAGAACTTTGTATGGATTTGACCTAAACTCCTGCCTCATTCATCTTAAAAATTTCTATCTGTTCACTTGCTCTTTCCTTCTTATTTTCCCATTCCTAATAAAATTCCCTTCTCTAGCAAATTCACTTTCACCAGTGTTTTCTTCTTGGACATGATGCATCTCCTGATTGATGTCTTTCTTTTGAGCTTGATACTCTCATGCCTGCTGACACTGCACTTCTTTTATTGGTAATTGTGATAATTTCTTACTCTCCTTTGCTGTTTTCATTCTTATTTTCTATTATTTTTGGCTTTATTTTCTCTACTCTTAGTTTCTCTATGAATTTCTTGCTTTCTCCATGGTTTTATACATTATTAATATTCTTACCATTTCCATAGCTAAATCTCCAGCTTTAATGTTTTTCTTAAGTTGAAGATCAATAAGTCACAAAGGTCTGCAAAACAAATGCTTTTAAAAAAATTTTTAAGACTTATTTATTTTATGTATGTGTGTTTTTACCCCAGAGTTCAGAAAAGGGTATGGCAGATGCCCTGGAAATGAAGTTAAAGATGCTGTGAGCCATTCTGTGGGTTGTGAGAACCAAACCCTGGTCCTCTGGAAGAGCAGCAAATATTCTTGACTACTGAGCCAACTCGCCACTCTTGACATATCCTTGTTTTTATTTCCGAAGTACGTTGTTCCAACTTTGCATTTTTTTTGTTTTTATTTAAGTAGTTTTTTATTCATTTTACATACCAACCACAGATTCCCTTCTCACATCTCCCCCTGCTTCCCTCAGCCTCCCTCCTCATCCACTCTCTATCTCCTCCTCTGAAAGGGTTAGGCCTCCCATGGGGAGTCAGCAAAGCCTGGTGCATTCAGTCAGATCCAAGCCCCACCCTCCTGCATCAAGGCTGAGCAAGGCATCCCACCATAGGTAATGGGCTCCAAAAAGTTAGCCAGTTGAGGAGAGAGAGGAGGGATTGCATGAGCAAGGGGGGGGGGGGGATCAAGATCATGATGGAGAAATCTACAGAGACACCTGAACCAAGCTTGTGTGAACTCACAAACTTTTTATGAGTTGCTCAAATGTCATCTAGTTTTTTTTTTAATTCTGTTTCACTTAGAGTGAAGAATACTCAACATGCTATTCTTCCTTTCAACATGCAAAACGATGTTTGCCTAACCCACCTTCTGCATGTTCTAGGAGTTCTCTGAATGACCAAGAGTCTTAACTATTTATCCCTGTTCCAAAGTAGTCATAGAATCTTTCTACAGACAATCTTTCTACAGACAGACTTGATCACTGCTAAATTATACTAAAAGGAAACTTCTGCACAGAAAAACATGAGATGACACCTTAAAAATAGTTTGTTAAAATGAGGAGGGTTCAGCTAGAAAACCAAAGAAAGTAGGTACAGTCCCTGGTGTGTGTGTGTGTATGTGTGTGTGTGTGTGTGTGTGTGTGTGTGTGTGTGTGTGTGTGTACTTGATTATACCTCCTAGATCTAATATGACCTGCTTTCTTTATTACTTTTTTAACATTTTTAATTTGTTCAAATGATTTGAAATCCCTTCAAAGGTAGGGTTTATACCCACTGCATATTGAATAAAACAAAAGGATCGTAGAGTCTAGATATCTTGAGGGTAGGGAAATTCTAAACTCAACCAAGCAATGATGGATGAGAATAAGCCATGCCTAAAATACACAAAAGCACATAGCCATCACTAATATACACATATTTATGCCCGTATTTGGTCTCTGGTAATACCATCCCCCTTAATGGATTTGAATTGATATTATAAAATGGAAATGTTGATGGGCATCGGCCTTAACAAATGACTTGCTGTAAGAACTATCTTTTGTATTGCAAAAATGAGCATCATGGTCAGCTGCATATCCTCTCCTGAGTTCTGATGCCTGATTCTTGATTGCTTCCATGACAACCATGTCATTTCACTGCCAGAATATCTTATAAACAGTTAAGATGAGTGGAAATATGTGCATGCTCTCCTGAAATTAATTGTGAAGAAATGAAGGAGAGGAAACTGAGGTTTTGCTTGCTAAGTGCTCTTGTACATAGAGGGAAAACTTTCCTAGCTAGGAGCCTCTCTACTCAGGTCAGTATTTTGTGTGCTGCTTATCCTAGCTTACAGGTTGACCAATAAGCATTTTCTAGTTGTTTTGGAAATAGATTTCCAGCCTCCTCCAGTAGGATATGAATTCTCTAGCAAGCATTTATTTCCTTTGCTTTGACTGAGTCATTGTTATGTGAAAGACACTGGTTTTTACTCTCATGTATGTAGTCACTTTTAATCTTTCCAAATATTGTTTTTAAGATGAGGAAGCTGAGGTGCCAAGCAATTACTAAACAAGTACTTTCCAATTTAGCTAGGAAGGATATCTCTTACTTCAGGTCCCCTAATTGTTTACTCTCTGTTTCTTGATGTGTCATAAGGAATTTGATATATTCTATGACTGTTATTACTCTGAATTTATTACCCTTTCCTGTAGTCATGTTTTTTCTTTATAATGTTTTAGTCTTTCCATTGATGGCTGAGTTTATATTCTCATTGCATTAGTTCTGAGATGGCCATCTACAGGTTGTGGCAGTGGAAGGCAGGGTAAGTAGTTGTCTGCTCAGAGTTTAGCCTTTAAGAGCCATAAGAGGCTTTTATGGGTTCTTCTTATACATCCCTATCTCCTTAAAAAATGAGGTACTTTGGCTACCACCCTGGATCAGTGAAGAACATGAGTTATATTTGGAGACCCTGAAGTTAACTCCTGCTTTGCACCAAGGCCAGTAGAGAGCCAACAAAGCGAAACAAAGGGTAGTGGGGAAATCCTAGTGTGGGCCCCTGACTCCCAGAGTAGTTGGTTAGGCAGTATCTACTATAGCAAGTGTCCAATGATAGGCTTATAATAACTCTTAGTGCTCATCCTTAATTTCCCTCAACAGGTCATATAGTCTACACTCAGAGGCTTTGCAACTGTCTTTAGGTGCCAGTCATAATGCACACACCTTTGGAATGTGTGCTCAAACAATGTTGAACAGACATATTTTCTCTTTCTTGAAGTGGTAAGTAGGCTTGATGTTTTTGTAATAAAAACACAGGAATCTCAGAGTCTGTATCATGAAATAATTTACACCATATTTTATATTCCTAATGTCTGACTCTGAAGGATCCTTATGTGTTCCCATTTAAAAGGGCTATTTTTCCAAAAAGAGAAGCCTGGAAACCACCTTTGTGCTTGTCTTAGTTAGGGTTTCTATCGCTGTGACAAACCACCATGACCAAAAGGCAAGTTGGGGAGGGAAGGGCTTATTCAGCATACACTTCCACATTGCTGTTCATCACCAAAGGAAGTCAGGACAGGAACTCAAACATGGAAGGATCCTGGAGGAAAGAGCTGATGCAGAAGCCATGGAGGGGTGCTACTTACTGGTTTGCTTCCAATGGCTTGCTCGGCTTGCTTAATTATTGAACCCAGGACTACCATCCCAGGGATGGCACCACCCACCAGGGGCTGGCCCCTCCCTCATTGATCACTAATTGAGAAAAGGTCTTACTGCTGGATCTCATGGAGGCATTTCCTCAACTGAGGCTCCATCCTCTCTGATGACTCGAGCTTGTGTCAAGTTGACACATAAAACCAGCCAGTACAGCACAAAAAAAAAAAAAAAAAAAAAAAAAAAAAAGAACTGTTTGTGGCTGTGTAATTCCAGTTTTCTTACTTACTAGACATGCTAACATGGAGCACAACCATGCCCTTTCTGAGCCCAAGTTTCCCATCATTAAAGTCAGGAAGGTAGTGTCATTCGTTGCAAGATTTTTAGGAAGACTGGGATAATATATAGCAAAATGCCTATCTTTAACATAAAACTAATTACTATTTGTCTACTCTGTGTAATAAGTATATTTTTTTTGTATTCTACATGAGTACAATATAAGATTGAGAACAATGTTAGTTGGCATTTCCTTATAACATTTATATGGATTTTACAAACACAGAATGAGTAGAATGGTTTTCAAATATGTATCTTAGTTCTTCTATAAACATCTTATCAAGAAATTACACAACATCCCCTCCTCTCAAGTGTAGGTTGAACTAAGTGATGGTGAAGAGAACATGGCAGTCCTCCTAGGGGGCTACTTCAGTTCCAGGGTAAAGAGGGCTGTAGCTTGAGCTTGCATGCTCTTCCTTACTCTTATGCATCAGGTCTCCCTCTCTAGTTCATTTGCTGTAATGGAAATAAAGTGCAAAGAGTGCACATGTCATCAAGAGCCAGTACCAAGCTCCCATGCTAAGTATCAGCATGACCTTCAAGCTGGGTCTTTCTGCTCTACCCACATGGCAGGATAAGTGAGTAGGGGACTTCCAACAAACAGTTTCTAAGAAAAATCTTTCCAAGTACCGCCTGGCTTTTTCTTGCTACTTACAGTAAAAAGGGAAGAAAAATAGAGACTCGAACTTCAAGGATGGTTGTGAAAATTCTCAGAACTTTAAGATGATACATAGGGCCATCAAATAAGCCATGTTTACAGGGTGCTGTCATGAAATTTAGTCTACAGATGATGTAAAAGGTGACTTCAAAATCATTTCATCAGAGTTCCAAAGAGCTTTGGGGAGGGGGGGAGCTTAGGATTTTCAGTTGAGACAAAAGACTGACTGCAGGTACCACTATGAATCTTATAGAGCCCTGAAATCAAGCAGCAGGCTCGTTAGGAATGTTCAGGGCATTGGCCCTTGACCAGCTCAGGGGAGTTCCGAAGTAGAAGATGGCTTGTTTTAAGCGAATCAAGGATATAGTTTTTGTGTAATAAAACACAGCCTAACAATTCGCAGAAGGCCACATTTTTTAATTTATTTATTTAATTTTTTTTTAGCAATTATGTATGCAGTGACTTTGCCAACATGAAATCAAAAGAAAAGAAATAATGTAAAACAAAAAGAGGCCTTTGGACCTCAGAAATTCTACTGGTAGAAAACAGGCTGAAAAAAAAAAAAAAAAAACTCTGCTCAGTTATAACTGTGTTCTTCAAGACATGCTCTTTTAAAAAGGGAAGAAGAAGGCCAGGAATAGAAGTAAAAGCCATGGAGAATTATTCTCAGGAGGAGACCTCCTCATACCACCATTGCATGGCTGGATTTCACAGTGGCTAAAGAGCAATGAAATTTATGTTCCTATCTTTCCACGTTCAGTTCATAAATTTCTAGCTACCATATACCTGGACAGCATGTGTGTGTGTGTGTCTGTATCTGTGTGTCTATGTGCATATGTGTATGTGTCTGTTTATGTGTACTGTGTATTGCAGACAGATAACGTATTACTTTATTTTCACAGAAACTCAACAAGCTACACTTAAGGGATGGGATCTAAATAAGGAGTCTTACTCACACTGGGACTCCACTGAGATGATGAAATTCTGGACTTTGAGGTGACAGTACAAGATGTGGCTTTGGCTGACTTGGGAAGGCTGTGTCTTTTGATGTGACATGATGAGAATTGTGGATCTCAGGAACACTCTGGTTGCACAGATGTGTTCATAAGTTCTACGAAGTTCCTATCTTTAACTGATTGAGCTTAGCTCTCCTTATTTTGAGTGTGGCCTTATTTGGCTTTTTGGGTGTTAGCTATGTGCTTCTAAATAAAACAGGCAAGGGTAACCATTGCCACTTCCAAAATTAGTATATAAAAATTTCCCCTCCTTTTCTAGGGTACCTTTTCTTGTTCTGTCACTCTTTCTCCACAGAGAACTCACTCTCCAGAGAGCCAATTACATGAAGAAATCACACAATGAGGCCTCCTGACTTCAGCAAGCATAGAAATGTGGCCTTCCAGCACACATGGATGAGCTTGGAAGCAGGTGCCTTGCCTCAATGGAAAACCTAGGTGAAGAGCTGTAACTGATACCTAAGTAGAACCTTATTGTGGTGATATATTGTTTACCCTAATAAACTTGCCTGGGGATCAGAGAACAGAGCCAGCCACTACATTAGACATAGAGGCCAGGCAGTGGTGGCACACACCCTTAATCCTATCACTTGGGAGGCAGAGATCTGTCTGTATCTCTGTGAGTTCAAGGCCACACTGGGAACAGAGTCAGGCAGTGGTGGTACATGCCTTTAATCCCAGCATTTGAGATCTCATGCCTTTGCTTGGGAAGCACACACGCCTTTAATCTCAGGAAGTGATGTTTGGACAGAGAAAGGTATATAAGGTGTGAGGAAACAGGAACTCACACTCTGAAAGCTGAAACATTTCTCTGCCCAAACATCACTTCCTGAGATTAAAGGCATGTGTGTTTCCCAAGCAAAAGAATGAGATTTCAAGTGCTGGGATTGAAGGTGTATGCCACCATGCCTGGCTCTGTTCCTTGTATGGCCTTGAACTCAGAGAGATACAGATGGAGCTCTACCTCCCAAATGATAGGATTAAGGGTGTGTGCCACCACTGTCTGGCCTCTATGTCTAATCTAGGGCCTGGATCTGTCCTTTGATCCCTAGGCAAGTTTATTAGGGTACACAATATATCACCACACCTTATGAGTCTTGAACTAGACTAGTTACACTGTTCCATGCTCCTAACTACTTGAATTGCATAAAAGAATAAACACTTGTAGCAGCATGCCTTTGTTACTGTCCTATTGCTGTGAACAGACAACATGACCAAGACAGCTATTATAAAAGAAAGCCTTTAACTGGGGGTTGCTTACAGTTTCAGAGGGTTAGTCCATTATCATCACAGAAAGGAGTAGGAACTAGAGCAGTAGCTGAGGGCTTTTCATCCTAATCAACAGGCAGTAGGTAGAGAGAAATACACAGGCATGGTGTGGACTTTTCAAACCACAAAGCCCAACTTAGTGATAACTTTCTCCAACTAGGTAACATCTGATACAACGAGGCCACACCTCCTAATCCTTTACAAACAGATCAACTAACTGTGGATCAAGAGTTCAAACATATGGCCCTATGGAGGGCCATTCTCATTCAAAACACCACAGAGCATACCGCTACCCATTGTCTATACATAGTTATATATTGTTTGATGACATTCTGAAATTCCACAGTAGATAAACCTATTACCTGAATTTTATAGGTAAAAGTTCTGAAGAATCAAATATATTAAAGGATTTTTATAAAAGCATATGCCTAATAAATGGCAGAATAAAGAGTGGTGTTCACATCTACATGAATGTTTGGGGGCGGGCATTATACAAATCAAAATCAAAATATAGTATAGCTGCAATGTTTTATATAAATAATGTTTGGGTTAACACAGGAAGTCCAGTAATGACATGCAGTACTGCCATCTGCTCCAGGAATAGCAGAGGTGTTGGGCAGAAGAGTGATGGGCAAAGATGCTTAAATCTGTCCACCACCGGGCCCAGGACATCTGGTAAAGAAGAGGTGAACCACTGGCTCACCATGCTGGCTCTCCCAATTATGTTAATTGTAATAGAACTTGGCTTCCTGAGAATGCAGAGCTAGTGAGGCATTTGACATGCTGTAGAATTTAAGTTCAAAAGTAAAATTGTTTAATGAATGCACACCCTACTCCTTATTCATTATGCAAAGTCGGGCTGTAGAGTTTTTCAATATGTACTCTAATTCCCTTTAAGAAACGTGCTTCCACATTCTTCATATTAGTGCAAGGGGGAAAAAAGGATATTTTGCTAGAAGAGGCTCTGGGGTCAGTTAGAAAGTCTCTGCTTTTTTTTTTTTTTAAAGGAAGATACAATCCCTTTTTCTCTGTCATTGTGTTTTATTATGTTGAAGGTTGATGGCTATAAAACATAGCACCTCCCCTTCAACTTTTCCATATAACTTGATTAGACAGGAATAATCTCTTCTGCTTTCATGCACAAATTTAGGAATGACCCAGAACAAACGAGTTTCCTTCATTGCCATAGCAACCAGGACTATGGAAAAATGCCACTCACTAGGCTATGCAAGTCAGAATTCATTCCTTTGATGTTAATTAACAAATTGCTTTCAGAAAAATCAATTGAGTTCCCCTTCTCCCATTTAAATGTTTGTGATATGTTTTTTAGTACTTCCTAAAGTGATGTGATGGAGGAGCAGATAGTGGAGACTGAACACAGTTGAGTTCTACCTTTTCCAGGTAAAATGCAGAAAAGAAGTGGGAGAATGCGTTGGTAGAAGTAGAGGCGCAAACCTGGTGCATGTTTTCGTACTATGCAAGTGACCTTCCCTCTCAGGAATGCTGTCTGCCTCCTTTCTTAGGGAAGGGGTGAATAAAAAAGATAAGAAAAAGGACAACAAAGGAAAGTTTTGTAGGAACCTGTATTTCAATACCCCTATTTTTCTAGTCTGTTCTTGGACTGTCATATTTCTCAAGGGCAATTTGTTGAGTTTTATCTACACATCTACATTTCTATTTACATCTCTACCTATCTATCTAAAATGTGCCCACCTTTTTGGTCACATCAGATGGATAGACTCAGAGAAGCAAAATAAATGAAACACACATGGGTCATTTCCACATGGATGTTAATAATACATGTTTGAAGATGGTAATATTCATTAATGGAAGGTGGCAAGATTCTGAACAACAGTGAAGGGTTCAGCAGATATAAAGATTCTTTTATAAAAGCCAGAGGAGATTTATAAAATTTCAAGCAAGTAAACTAAGGCCAGTAGAGAAACAGACTCTTAAAGATGATATTTAAAGAAAATTCAAAATCTCCAAGCAAGTTTCAGAAAACTAGCCAAAGAATAAACAGACCTCCCAGGAAGGGCTTTCTCTTTTCTCTACATGTCTTCCTGAACTGTGCTGTTGTTTCATTGTGTGGATGTGGCAGGAGATGACTTTGATGGAAACACGTGAAAGACTCAAGCCCCTCAAACAAACTTTGTATCTACCATCATCACTAGATGATAATTTTTTTCAAAGGTATATATTGCTGGTCCACAAATCCTCCTCTCTTTCAACTGTAATGAATGAGAAAGAAGATTTCAATGAGGCGATATTTTGAATTGGTTTAATTAAGTTATTGATAAAAGGATTAAAACTGACATTTTCAAACACCGAGACAGAAAAACTCATTATTAAAACCTTTATCTATTTATAAGTAACAAAAATAATTTTTAGATAAAATGATATAAGGTCAGGAAAGAATGCATAACTGTGGTCAGAATATCTTTTCAGCTCAAGATTAAACCTGAAGAACTTTATCAAACAAAATTTATTAAAGGCAATCATTTTCACATTACTTCCGACCAGCAGAACCATTTCATTCAAAGATATCCAGCAAGGAAAGCTAATACACAAAACTAATGGAAATATAGCTGGTCTAAATGAAGAACTAGATGGGTCTTCTCAAGTCCTGTCTGTCCATTCTTGCCTTTCTCTTTGCAGAGAGTTCAGTGAGGAGAGTCAGGCCCTTGCAATACTGCATCAGGTTATGGTACATTGGACAAGGTAATTAGCCACTTTGCAACTCAGTTTCCTTGGCTATATAGTGAGAAAAGAAGATTACACTATCTCTGTTTAAAGCAGACAACCTCTAAATGTCCCCAATGGTCCTACCTGCAAAGAAAATGGAATACAAGTGAATATGAGGCTTTTGCAGTAAGCTAAAATATATGCATAATTCATTTAATATAATATAAGCTATAATATCTCTTTGACTCTCACTCATGTTCTCTCAAATAGTGATGAGTCCTAGGCAATTGCCACATGCCATGGAACTGATATCCCTTGATAACATCTCCCCAGATCCAGAGTCTTGTCAATGGCAATGAAAACCAGGAAATGACCTGTCCCCAGTCAAGTCACAGATGCTGGAAGCTCTGGCCAACTCTACAGCTTTCTGAGACTATAAACTGAAGGCACTGTCTCCTGTACCCTGGATATGTGACCCATAAAAACCTACAGCAATGAACGCTTTTGGCTATCAGTTGAAATGATTGGGAGGTAACATGATATGCAACAACCGAGAACTAAACATACTTTAAAAAAAATGTGTTTAATTGACCTTTTCAAATGCTTTTCACAGGTATTTTTCATCATTAGAGAAACTGTACCTTCTTCATCACAGTAGAAACTGTAGCAGTAGAATCTGTCTCACTATTACAGACTCCCCAATTCCTTTTAGTGACATTTATAGCATGTTTGGGATGCAAAGTTGATAGTTGATATTGGGGTCTCAGTGCTCTGTCTTCTGATGGGCATTTGAATTATCTCTGAGCAGGAATATATCCCCTGCTATCTAAAGGATTAAGTCCAGAGGTCATTTGAGAATCAAAAAAAACTAGTTAGACAATGTTTGCCAACACCACTTATAATCTGAAGGAGAAGCTGTCTTCACAGTGGCACTTAAGCCCATAATTGGAGTGTACTTGCCCTGATAGATTTGGATCTTTGTGAATTATCAGTCAAAATAAATTCCAAGGCTGCATTTTATTTTGTGTAAGAGATCATATTATATTTTTAAGTCTGGGAATTTCAGATTTGCCAGACTTCCATGATGCCCATCATCATAAAATAAGACAATAAACATCAATGAGATACTTTCAATGCCAATCCTATAGAAAGTAATGGGATTGTCATGCTTTCTATTTCTTGGCACCAATTATCATGGTGTGCTCCTAAAAATTATTCAATTATTAATTCTGAATTGAGTTAACATTCTCATATAGAATGTAATTGACTTTCCATTCTAGAATCTTAGTCTCATCCTCATGTGCAAACAGAAATCTAATTTCACAACTTTTTTTTACATGAATATCCCACTATGATCTAGCCTTCCTGGGATCAAATATTATGTTAAGCATTCATTGGATTCCAGCGTTCATATTTGGAGTAGAGGGATCAGCCCTACATAGTTCAATGTGCAGGTGAAATTGCCTGTGCGAGGATATCTTGGAGCTACTGCATCGATCTGATCTGTGTCCTTGGAGAACATGGAGATGATTGTGTGGCCTCTGGCTGATGGGTCAGAGCTCTGGGAAAACACTGAATGGTGGAAGGGAGTTATGAAGAGTCTTGACATTGTATGATGGTGTTAGGAAAAACTGAAATTTAAAATTAGCATGTGCTTATGCAGACAATCAACCAGGCTCACCTAGCACCTTTTTTGATTAGAGATTGGACTGCGGAATTCGCAGATACAAGATGAATTGTGCATGTGAGGGTTGGCACAAATGAGTGAATTTTCACATGAATTTTCCTCCTGCCATGTATTCCAAAGGCCTAATATTTCCACAGCTGAGAAATAGATCCAAATACAGCGTCAAGCACAAGTTTTTTACTGTGTTAATATATTTGCTTGTAAGAGGAAACATTTTGTGTTTCCAGGAGTAGATACTTAATGAAACAACCCTTCTTAATTCCACATAGGAGAAAGGATTTAGAAGATTACTATTTAATTCTCCTTACTTTGTTTGGGAGGGGGCTTTTTAAACAGAATCCTTAACTAGTAAGCTTATATAATAGTTATTTACAAATCGTTTATCTCACTGGCTTGTGAAACCAAACATTAAAATGTTCCCTGAAGAGCAGCCCCCAGTACCTGTGATATTGTATTAATCACCTGGGAAGGATTTTCAAAACAGGGTCTCCTCCACCATGCAGAAAGAGGAATTCTGTGGTAAGAACTGGACCCATTTTTAAACTCTAAACAGTTTTAAACTCTAAACAGAATATATATATATATATATATATATATATATATATATATATATATTCTAGTGAACTGTGATATATATATCACAGACACACACACACACACACACACACACACACACACACACACACACACACACACACACACTGTATATCAGGAGGGAAGAATAAAGCCAAGGCTCAAATCTTCTTTTCCACCCTGGAAGTGCAGCACTCCCAGCTGCATGCTCTAAAGTCAGTGACTGCTTCTTGTCTCCATCTTGTAATACCTACTTCTTAATCCTTGCCTTCTGGAAATTACAGAGTTTACACTGGAGAAACTCTAAGTACTGGGTTGATCTAAAAGACCTGTCACTCCAGGTTCTCTGCATCCCTAATGTCAGGGGACAGACCTTGTTGGATTTCTCTGCCACAAAAATGATGTGTATGTGTGTGTGTGTGTGTGTGTGTGTGTGTGTGTGTGTGTGTGTGTGTGTGTGTGTGTTGTTGTTGTTGTTGTTGTTTCTGCTGTACATAATTCCATAGGAAAGGGTCCTGCTTACCAAGCTTATCAATGATCCCCTTGCTATGTGCTTGCTATGTGTATCCATGTGTTTTCTCTAGGGGCTATTATTGGAAAAAGTAAGCTGTGAGTACCTTTCTAGCAATATGCTTGTAGGGAACCAGTTGTGTTTTTCTGCATGTTTATATGCTTTTTGTTTGAGGCTTCTATTTCCAAAGATGCCTGTACAGACATGACCTCAGCAGGTAGAGGTCCTGCCTCCCACTCCAGTGACAAGCAGATCTGCTTCCTGACGAGGATGATAAACGTATTATCTCACTTCAGACAAAGTTTGGGGAATATCCACTCTTTGTAAAATTCAAGGTTCTCTAAACTTTTGATTCCCCCACTGTGAGGTGACCCACTGTGCATGGCACATCCATCTGGGTCACTCCAGATCACCCCTATGAGACTTTGGGGCCAAGAGAAACAAATGGGAATAAGGATCATACACATCCTGCTGGGCTATGGGTCATGAAGTTACTTTTTATCTCAGCCCAGAGTCCTGTTTGCCAGTGCCTGCCAGATAGTGACCAGCTAACATGTTTGCATTGTAGGACAACCTTTACAGTTCACGAAAGAGTTTACTGAGGTTCTGGACTCTCTAGACACTGTGTCACCAAGACTTAGTTCTGTCACTTAAAGGTGATAGGACTAACTTTACTGCATACTAGCTTGGTCCTTCTACTGCTTATGCTACTTACTTGCGATCATTAGTTGTCAGTAACAGTAGCAATTTAAACACTAGCAATGAGATTGATAGACACAATTGTATGGGTAACACCAATAGCTAATCATAGGTCATTGCTGTCTAGATGCTACATGCAGTGATTACCCTATTTACCTTCCTCCTCCTCAATTGCATGTGAAATAAAAATACCAATTGCCATCAGAATTTCAACTTTCACCATTGTTGTGAAAGTCAAAATAAAAAAAAAAAAACATGGATAGGATAGCACAAAGAGTGTTGTAAACATTGCAAAGGGCAGTCTGATTTTATTTTATTTGCCTGGATTTCATGCAAGGCCCTCATGAATCTTCCCCCTTACCTGGGCAGTGTTGTTTGCCTAGAATCCCCTTCTCTCACTTCTGTAGACACCTCTTCATCCTTCATGATTCAGCTACAAGGTGTTTTAGGGAACAGATTTTTCCCTTGTTGAATTAAAATATGGTTTCCTTTTGCTTCTCAGGTAAGAAAATGGGCTCATCCTATTGTTCTGTTCTTTTTAATTTCACTACTGGTGAACGTAGGACTTTGTATGTACTAGGCCAGTGGTCTACCACATGACTATATCCCTACCCTAATCTGACTTTTTCTTTTGAAAAATATTTTAGCAGAAATGAGGGAAAGGAATTCCAGGCAAACAACACTGCATAGGCAAGGAGGAAGATTCATGAGGACCTTGCATGAAAGCTTACTAAGTTATTTAAGCTGGCCTTGAACTAACTCTGTAGTATTGACAGACCTGGAAATTGTGATCCTCTTTCTTCAACCTCTTCAGTACCTGGATTTATAATTGTATACCACCAGACTGAATAATTCACGTATTTTCTAGCCCTGTTTCGCATTAATGTTTTTGGAAGGCTGTTGACCTTACTTTTGTGATAAGGGGAAGTATGCTGCTGTGTATTCCTGTCTTGTCTGAATATTTCTCCAATGCTAACCACCTGGAGCCTCACACCTGTATAACTTCTTGGAGCCTTTAAAGTGAGTTCAAACCCAGAGGGAAGGCGAAGTAGTTTGACTTCTCAAACTCCTGAGTTTGGAAAGGCTAGTAAAAATGGTAAGTCCAGATATAGAGGAAACCACAGCCTCCTACCACAGCTCCATTTTCTAATTCAACATGTCAGTTCCTTTACCATTCATTTCCCCATAGGTTTGGAAGTCAAAGGGAATAAATGAATGAGTAACCATGTCTTGAAAATTTACCTCATGTCCCTTTATTCCCCCTCAACTATCCTCTTAGCAAACTCTTTCTCCTGATCATCTATATATTTTCTCACACAGGTGAGCCAGAGTAGAGTCATCAGGTGTGGTAGCCTTATTCTCTAGTGGTTTGTGATACACAGTATACAACACTGTGTATTAAGAATGTTGTAGATACTAGGACAGTGAATTAACATTAGTAACTTCTTGCATCGTCTTAGCCTGTTGTACTTTTATCAACTCAGCAGTGACATTAGAGTCCTCAGACTATTACAGGTTATACTCCTTGATAGTTCTGTACCAAACCCAGAGCATGTTGCACCAAGACCTATTTTACCATGTGCCTATGAAACAAATGGTAAGTGATTAGTATCAGATTAGTGAATGTCCATCACAGGCTCTCAACGATGCTGGAGATCTAAGAAATAAAAACCAATCTCTCACTAATGGTGCCACTTTATGATATCAGAGGATTTCTCAGTCATTAAATGTTCCAGAAGGCAAAGAGGCAATAAGTATTATCTCCATAGGAGTATTGTTACCTATAAAACAGTGGGCAAACATCAAATGTTCCTCACGTTTTGTCTTGGTAAGTATTCTGATTTTCTGGTTTCTTCTTTCTAAGATTGGTGCTATGCTCTTCCACATGGCACTGAAAACATGCACATGTGCTGTGGTTCGAGCTGTGATGCCTGAGCTGTGGGCTGGCTCAGAGATCACAACTAAGTGGTGGGAACTAAACCAGGATGAGTCAGCCTGAACCCTTAGGTTCAAAGGTACTCCACGCTGAACTCTGATAAGGAATATCTTAATTTTTAGTCAGGTGTTTTGTGCATGGGAGTTCATTTGAGGCTCATAACAACCAAGTGAGGTGGATAGATCACATTTTGGCACCCTACCTATGTAAAGGTGATCCGAAAAGAGTCCAGGATTAGAATTTCTTTTTGTCTCAACTCCAGTATCACATGCTATCCTGCCTCTTTCTACATGATGTCTTAAGAGTGATCTTTCCTTTGTGCTCCTTTTGAGACTTCCTTACTAGGAGAAGTCTCCACTGACTAGTCTAGAGACTGTTTCCAAAATTCTAGTTTATATAACTCATTCAAAACTTGACTGTCCCCCAAAGATCTGTCTGTGAAATACCTGGTCTCCAGCTTGTTACCATTACAAGATGGTAGAATCTTTAAGAGGTAGGTTTTATCACTATGACAAAATAGCTAACTGAAACAATTTGGGGAGGGTATTTTGAGTCATGGCTCCAGAGGGTCTCAGTCCCTCCTATTGGAGAAAGTATGCTAGCACTCTTGGTGCCAAGGGCTGTGTTAGAGACTGATTTACTTAGCACCAGAGAGGAAGCAGAGAAAAAAGCCAGTTCCAAGGGTAAGGTCAAAGCATCAAAGTCCTCCTCCTAGTGACCTATTCTCACCAACATCAGGACCATTCAAACTTTCTTCATGAGCTGGGAATCATGTGTTCAGAACATGAGCCTGTGAGCCACATTTCAAATTCCAACCATAACTAGAGGACCCATGGGGGATCTTAGAACAGTGGGTGTATGCCTCCATGGGGATTATTGGAAGCAGGTCTCCTCTCTCCTCATTTCCTTCCAAGCATGAGATCACCAGGCATTCTGTGCCCATTCTCCTTACCATCATGCACTGCCTCCCCATAGGCCCAAAGGCAACATGACCAACTGACCATCGGTTGAATCAATCTCTGAAACCAAAATAAATCTTTCCTTCCTATAACTGATTGCCCTCAGGCATTTTGTCAGAGTGATGGAAAGCTGAATAACATAGTCTGTGGAAGAGAGATGACATAAAACAGTATTTTGGTGTACAGGTTCTGTGATTCAGTGTCTCTTAGACTTTGTGGCTTAAAACAAATAACTTCAGAATCCTGATTCATCTACTACAACAGTAATCATCATAATGCTTCTTATGTATCATTTTTGAATGCTAATGAAAAAAAATTGGAAAAATTATTTGTCCTTACCATAGGATCAACATGAAATTAAATTGGATTTTAATAAATGACATTTATAATTCCAGCAGGTTCTATATGAAATTTTCTAGGAATGTTTGTATTTTCACACTAACTCCTCTCTCTGGTCAAATGCAGTAAATGAAAGGTGTAAGAAGAAACTAAAGCCTGTATGGAAACATGTCAACTCTTGGTTTCCTCAAGTCACAAACACTTTAGAACTAGAGAGATGCATTAGTCATTAAAGAAATCTTTGCTACTGTTGGACTGGACCCAGGTTCAGTTCTCAGCACCCACATGGAGTGGCTCATAACTACCTATAACTCCATTTTCAGGGACTCTAATGCCTCTGTGTATACCTACATGTAGGTGGTATATCTACATAAACCCGAGCCCCAACAAGTACTCACAAAAAATTAAAGATAAATATTTTTCTAACAAGTCCATTTCCACAAACCCTCCATGGAAATCTAGAGAAACCGCAATACTGTAACTCATGACTTCTGTCTTAGTTAGGGTTTCTACTGCTATGAAGATACACCATGATCACAACTCTTGTAAGGAAAATATTTAATGAGGGGGCTATCTTAAAGTTTCAGGGGTTCAGTTCATTCTCATCATGACAGGGAGCATGGCAGCATGCAGGCAGACATGATGCTGCAGGAGAAGCTGAGGGTCCTACATCTTTTAGGCAACAGGAAGTCCACTGAAATACTGGGCATTTTCCTGAGCATAGGAAACCTCAAAGCCCACCCCTACAGTGACACACTTCCTCCAACAAAGCTATATCTACTCCAATAAAATCACACCTCCTAATAGTCCCACTCCCTGTGGGATTATGCAAGCCAATCACATTCAAACTACACATTCCATTGCCTAGCCCCCATAAGCTTGTAACAATATCATAATGCAAAATTCATTTAGTCCAACTTCAAAGGTCCCCATACTCTATCATAGTCTCACAGTCTCAACAATGTTTTAAAGTCCAAAGTTCAAAGTCTCTTCTGATTCATGAAATCTTTTAACTGCAATCACCTTTAAAAATCAAAATGCAGATCACACACTTCCAACATATAATGGTGCAGGATATACATTACCATTCCAAAATGCAGGGAAGGGAGCATAGTGAGGAAATACTGGACCAAAACAAGACTGAAGATCAGCTAGGGAAACTCCAAACTCTGCATCTCCACATCTGATGTCAAAAAACTCTTCAGGCCTCCAACTCCGTTCAGCTTTGTTGACAGCAACACATTTCTTTCTCTTGGCTTGGTTCCACTCCCTGTTATCAGCTCTCTTAGTCAGGTATCCCACGACTCTGGCATCTCTAACATCTTCGGTTCTCCAAGACAATTCTGGCTTCAACTTCACAGCATTATGCAATGGCCTCTATACTAGGCCTCTGTTCAGGGACACCCCTAAGACATGTCTGGCCTCAGTTGCTTTATTCCACAACTCCTTTCTTCTATCCTTAAGTTTAAAGTCAGAAACATATGGCCCAAGCTGCCAAGTTATACTGTTTGCTGGGTATGGAACATTGCCCCCTTGTTCAATTACATCTTCACCAGCTTTCTGTCCTTCACTGCTTACTTAAGCTTGATGTTCTGAAACTTGCTCTGTAGACCTGGATAGCCTCAAACTCAGAGATCCACCAGCCTCTGCCTTCCTAGTGTTGGGATTATAGGTGTGCCCCACCACACCTGGCTCTAAGATTTTCTTTAGTTCCTTTTCACTATTTAGAAATTTAGCTAGGTAGGATCTTGCCATGTATTCCGTTTCTTAATCCATTTATCTCCTTGAATACAGGACTTAGTTCTACTCTACTTTTTGGTGTTTCTTTTCTCCTTCAATTTTACATTTTGTAATTTACCCTGCTCAGCTTGCTTCTTTTCATTATAAATCTTCATTAGAGTTACCACTAATAACTACATGACAGCGTCTAGACTAGGCTGTTTTGAGATTTCTTCTGTCAATGGATTAATCCAAAACTCTTCATTTTATCCTCAGGCAGACTCTCCAGACAAGGGCAAAAAGAGCAATCTCTAGGTAACATACTAAAATTCTCCTCCTCTGAAACCTCTTGAGTGAGCCCTTGACAGTTCAAATAACTCTTAGCGCCTCTGTCTTCCATTCTCCTACCAGTATGGCCCATTACGTAGTGCTCAGGGCATTCCACTGCTTTCATAACCCAAAATACCAAAGTCCAAATTCCTCCAAATAAAAACATGGTCCAGCCTATCACATCAATACCTCAGTACCTAGTACCAACTTTTGTCTTAGTTAGGGTTTCTATTGCTGTGAAGAGACACCATGACCACAGTCTCTCTTACATGGAAAATATTTAATTGAGGGAACTCCCTTACAGTTTCAGAGGTTCTATCCATTATCATAATGGCAGCATGCAGGCAGACATGGTGCTGGAGGAGTAGCTGAGAGTCCCACATCTTTCAGGCAACAGAAAGTCCACTGAGACATTGGGCAGTATCCTGAGCATAGGAATCCTCAAAGCCCACCCTGATAGTGACACACTTCCTCCAACAAGGCCGTACCCTAACAACGCCACACCTCCTAACAGTGCCACTCGCTGTGAGATTGTGGGGACCTATTACATTCAAACTACCACAACTTCCCCAACAGGAATGCTAAATACTTAGTTTGGATTCTTGAAACTGTAACAGCCCTAACATTCAAATTCCAACAGCAGCCAGCGGCTGATCTTGTTATCAATTGATGTTGGTGGGTGGAAGAGGTCCATGGAGGGAAAGAAAAATCTTTCTTTTTTCTTTTTTTTATAGTCTTTGGAGGGAAAGAATGACATGTGAGGACTAGCACACTTGTGACTCCCCCAGATTTCTTCACACCTGCATGCATATAACACATCATTTTCAAAATTCACTCACAACATTTGAAATTGAATTCATTTTAAGTTGGAAAAAAAAAATACCAAGAAAACTGCTAGCTACCAGTGGCCAAAAAGGAAGAGTCTTCCATACAAGAAACAATTTCTAGAGTTCTGCGAAAAGCTAATTTTGCTTTTCTTTTATTTATATTGCATACATTTCACAAGTTCCGTAAGCCTCCATCCCACACAAGACAGTGAATCTAAGCCTTGGGAAGACTGAGTTTTCCCAGCATTTCACAGTTACCGGAACACCTGTGCTAAATAGTTTTCTGTGTATCAGCTGCGAAAGCTCACACTGTTCAATAGCCCTCCAAATTTCCCATTTAGTCCCCATGCTAGAAGATTCCGGGGCCTTACAATGGGTTATTGTTAAATGCTTGGAAGATAATGGTTCAAGAATGTCATAATGGATTAAAAAAAAAAAAAGTACCAGAAAATTTCACCTACATTGCTTATAGACGCTGGCTTCCACCTCTACTGAGACCTGCCTTATTTGGAAATTAATTAAGCAGAAACTAGATGGGCACAAATACCATAACATTCTGAAGCTTAATTAGCAAATGCTTTTTAACTTCACAACAGGTCTTAGCCTTGTTGGTTACTTTGTCTCTGAAAGGAGGAGAAAGCCAACCGGTTTCATTCTTTGCTTCTTTTCAGAAAGGAAACAAGCGTGGAAATTTAAAAATAGATCAAGGGATGCTCACAGGGCAGCTTCCTAGCAACCGGGCTGCATTGCTGGTATGTGGATATGAGTGGCCTGCAGTCTGCCAGGTGTGTCCCCAAGCCACACCCACACACAGCAGATGAGGGGGAGGGCCAGCACACAGATGCCAGGGCTACAGTAGCTGCCTGTGCCCTTCATTGTAATCTCCTGGGGGGCCAATGACTGTGCTTAGCAGGTTTCTTCATGACAATCCCTACTGAGCTGTCAGCTCATCCACGGACAGAGCAGAGAGGCTGGGGTGGGAAGGGCTCTTTGGTCATCAAAGAAAGGTGAGAAGAGAAATTACTTCCGAAGCATGTGCTGTCTAATAGTCAAAAATCATGGCCCTGTCTTTTCTTTATTAAATCACAAAGGAAAAAAAATGAAAAGATG